>NW_028270178.1:67561995-67865264 GCF_037043375.1 Chiloscyllium plagiosum | reverse complement strand
GAATAAGGAACAGAGAGTGACAGAAGGATTTTGAGATTTCCAAAAGGCATCTGCTCAAGTCAGTCTTGATCGAAAAACTGAGTATGTTATTGGTGAAACTAGTTTACAAGTAAATTGTGAAGTGGAAGTAAGCTGCTGTCAAACAGATTGATGTAGCGATGGTAAGTTAATGGGCAAAGCCCTGTCCATTACAATACAAAGTGGAGACTGTCAGGGAGAATCAACAGAGACTTTAGTTTAAATGGGGCGATGTTATAGGACTCTGACGTAGAGAGGGATCTGTGTGTCCTGGGATATTAAAACACATTGAGTTAATCTGCAGGGGCAGCAAGGTATTAGCAAGGCAAAGGGATGAGGTTTTCGTTTGTTCATCGCACATGAGCATCACTGGCTGGGCTCAGCATTTATTCCTCATTCCCATCACCCCTTGAGAAGGTGGTAGTGAACTGCCTTATTGAACTGATGTACTCCATAAAACTTTATTTGTGGAGAAACTGAATGTCGCAGAAATTAAACTGCAGCTTTTTGTATTCCCAGTCCCAATTTTAAACATAACTGTTTGGGTGGCACAGTGACTCAGTGGTTAGCATTGCTGCCTCAGAGTTCCAGGGACTCGTGTTTGATTCCAGTAGCATGCGACTGTAAATGGAGTTTGTAAGTTCTCCCCGTGTTTGCGTGGGGTTCTTTCGGATGGTCTGGTTTGCTTCCACATGTTCGGGTTCAGTAATATTGGCCATGCTAAATTGCCCATCGTGATCAGACATGTGAAGGTTAGGTGCATGAGTCAGGGAAATGTACAGTGATAGGGCAGGGGAATTCCACACCGCTGGGATTATATATTCATTTACTCTAGTCTGAGTGAGAGACTGGAATTCCATGTGTTGTCAGCAAGCTGATGTAGAGCAGAACAAAGTCTCTAAGCTAATTGAGGCGAGCAATTCGTAGAACAGGGAGAGAATAGGGAAAAAATAAATTGCTGATAAAAGCTCAGCAGTTTTGGCAACATCTGAACAGAGAAACCAGAGTTACCACGTCGTATCTGGCCACCGTTTATCTGAGCCAGACCTGAAACTTTAACGCTGATTTCTCTTCAAAGATGCTGCCAGATCTGCTGAGATTTTTCAGTAACTTTTGGTTTTGTTTCTGATTGACAGCATCTGCAGTTCTGTCAGATTGTATTTAGGTAGTGAATGGGGTTAAGTTCAGAGTAAAGCTGTTTCTGCACTTCAGCTTTTCTAACTCCCAGACCATGTCCACCGTGGAATTAGATAATGACGAAGTCAACCCCTATCCCCACACTGTCCCTATCAAATGCACTTAGCATAGTTATATCACTGGCTTATAGACAGAGTACATTTCCCTGTACACTTTCTCCAACTAAACCTCCCAGGGTCCGGGAAAAATAGGGTTGCATACAATGTACAGATATGTCCACAAACACTCCCGTGTCAGGGGAAGCTCTGCGTTAGATTACAGAGTAAAGCTGCCTCTACAGTGTCTATCACAAACTCGTACATAGCTCATACGCACAGACACACTGTCATGCAGTCACACATGTTCAGTCACACGCACAGTAGAGCATTGCAAACTCCCGATCTCAGAATCTCACACTCGAACAAAACCTCTCACTCAGCCAATCTCAGCCACCAACTCTCAGTCAATCAGTCACAGACACCTCAAAGCCACACTAGCTCATTCACATACACAGCTCTTTCACAAATGTATACTAGTGATACACAATCCGAGAGGCTTGCTTAATGGTAAATCAATTTCTTTATTTTTACAGAACACAAAATTTGAAGGCAAATTACGTCAGGCTGGTCCTTGATAAATGCCTGTTACCTGGTTAAAATACATCTTACTCCACGCTAAATCTCTGACAGATTCTGAACAAGACCACACACATACAATTCAGTAGCTGACCTGTCATATTACTATCGTATTTTTGTCTTGAAGTTTGGAAAGTTAGACAGATTCTTAAAAATCTCAGGGCACGGACTTTAAAAGGATTCTGGAATCTGCATCTTAATCAATGGAAACTTTGTAACAGAGTTCTCCATATTCTGCTTTTACAGTTTAATTTGTAAATTAACATTTCTACAATGTCGGAATGTATGAATGGAAAAAAAAGCTTTTCACATATTTGCCCCTCACCTGTGCTGACAGAATTCAGACTCAAACTGAAGCTTCTCTGCTCCTGCATCCAGTTTACCATTGTACCATTTGGTTTAGATTATCCCTCCTCTAACATCGAAATTGCATCGATTGACATCCTAGTTTATTTCATCTGCAGGAGGCCGAGAGATGAAAATGTATAAAGTGTACGATTTATTTTAATCTGCCAAACCAGGACAAATGATTCCAAAAGTGTCAGTAACCATTATAGGTTTGTTTTAAGTAGCCATTTCATGTCAGCACAGCGCTGACAGCGACTTTATAAACAGGGAAAGGCAAGAACGGGTTGGGGACTTGGGAGTCCATGTGCAAATGAATGCAGCGTAGATTCACAGAACTATAGTTGGACGGCACGGGTTCAATGGCCATGGAAATGACACAAGCCCAAGACTGTATCCCTGGAATTTTGAATAGACTAAAATGATGAAAGTTTGAGAGTCAATGACAGGAACTGCAGGATTAGATAGGGAGAAAATATCGTTGTTGCTTCTGGAATCTATAAATAGGTTCAATGTCGAGTAATCCAACAATAGACTGGAACCTTTTGAAATATCAGGCCACGTTCAGCATGAGGTTAGGTTTTGTTTTAATCACCCGACACTGTCCCCATCAATCTCTAACAGAAAAGCACAGACAAAGGTTTCAGTACAGTTTAAAGCCCAATTACACTGTTCCCATCAACCACTCCCGGGACAGGAACAGCACTGAGTTAGATAAAGAATAAATCCCTCTTTACATTTTCCACATCAAACCCTCCCAGGACAGGGACAATACTGTGCCAGATCGTAAACAAAACATCGTCCATATAACCAGAAAATGACTGCATTCCATCTGTTGCTGCCTTGCCTATTGTGGGTCACAGAGTGAGCTCCGAAACACCTGCAGGGCAATCTTATACTGCACCTGTGGCTGTGGCTCTCTATCTGTGTCTGTGAGTCTCTCTATGTTTCTGAAATTACCTCCCATTCCCTCGACAATGTTGAATAAATTTCAAAACCGCTCAATTACGTTTAAAACATTTTCGGATACCCTTAAGGTTTTTTTGCAGGGTTTATAAATATCCATCCTCACGTTACTTGCGGATATCCAGTGTAATTCCTCTACATTTATATAGTCCGTAATCCACAAAGCAAATTAACATCCAGGGTCCGTGAACAATCTGGAAGTTCCATGAAGTGTCTCTCTTGGTCATTAACAGTAAGGAAGTGTTCCTATGAATTTTTTCACTGAGACGCCATCAGGAGTCCTGAGGACCACTTTGATTCTCAGACTGACTGTTCATCGTCACTGCAAAGAAAAATCAAATTTTAAGATGCAGGAAAATCTCAACGAAAATAACTGCTGATGTGCTTCCCCAATGTAATCACTGATACTTCTTAGGATGAGATTTTGAAGAGGACATTTAGATAAATGAAACCAGGAGCAGGACGAAGCCATTCAGCCCCTACAGCCTGCTCTCCATTCAATGTGATCATGCCTGATTCCCTATCTCAACGCTGTATTCCCACTTGCTCTCCAGAGGTCGTGGTAGAGAATGGTACAATTACAAAATTTGTTCACGTTTGTCGGAGGAACCGAACAGAAACTGAATGATCCCGTTGAAAATGGTGAGAAGTTCTTAAACGTTATCGTTCAGGGGGATATATGGTATCAGAACTTTAACTGACAGTAGAGTCAATAACGTGGAGGACAATTGATACAGAAGAGTACATTACAGGCCCTTCAGCCCTCGATGATGTGCTGATCGGTTAATCTACTTTAAGATCCAACTAATCTGCATAACCTATCTTCCATGTGCCTATCCAAGAGTCGCACAAATATCCATAATGCATCTGATTGAACTACCACCACCACAGATTCTGGTCGGTGCATAGAAAGAACTTACCTCTCATTTCTCCGAAACCTTCCTCCAATCACTTTTAAATTATGCCCCCTTATGAAGACTTTTCTGTACTGGGAAGAGGTCTCTGTCTATTCATTCTATCTATGGTTCTTATCATCATATACACCTTTATCAATTCACCCCGCATCCTTCTTCACTCCAATGAGAAAAGCCCTCGGCCCCTCAATATTACTTGATAAGAAAAATGCCCTCCAGTCCTGGAAGCATGGTGGCAAATCTTTTCTGCAGCGTCTCTAAAACTTGTGCCTTCAGGATCAATCTAGAAGATTGCAGATTTAAAACAAAATCCGTGACTGATTCTGAACAAGCTTCACGTGGAATATGCTTTACAAATCACAATCCCTCAGGTAGTTGGAGGGTTCGCCATGTCAGGGTGTGATTTTGAATAAATACAGGAAATGTCTCTCCCCCACGGTCATTACGTGACTGTTTTGCTCTTTATGACAAACAGAAAGCTCTCGCCTCTCTCGTGTCTGTTTCACTGATACTCCGTGCTTCATATTAATTGGCCACTAACAATAAGGAAGTCTGGCTCTGACTAGTTCATTGTGAGGATATCAGGAATCCTGTGGACCACTTTCATCCTCAGACCGACTAGAAGTAACGTCTGCATGTATCCTCCTAAATTCTGCTACTCTTCTCTTCCCTTTTTCCTGCATTTTCAATTTGTGTCATTTGCAAATTCTGAAGACATGGCCGGGAATCGGAGGGAACGAAAACAAAATGGAAGTGCATGAATGATGAGATAACAAAATGATAAGGGTGCAAAACAGAACATGTGCATCCCAACTTTCTTGTCCAAAGTTGCTTGGAAGCACAAAGTAATAGGTCGGGAATGAGGTTTGTGGTGGAATTGAGCAAAAGTGCCAAAGTATTACTGGAAGCTATGAAATGCTGGGACCAGGATTGGAATCAGGAGGTGTGGCCACGTGGGCAAGGTCGGAAAAGTCTTGAATGCAACATTGTCAGAACTGGTCAATTAACGGTCGGTCAGGAGGGGGCGTCGTTCAATCAATGTGGGCAGAGGATGTTCCAGTTCAGAGAATGCAGCAATCATATTTAAAGGCTGTTACCTATACTTTCAAACAACAGCTCTGGAGAGACATTGGCTACTAACAAACATTTAACATCAATTAGATTCAGATTGCTACCTGATTCATTAAAGTTCCTGCAGGGTGCTTGGGCACAGGAACAAGGCTGGAGAAGATCAATAAGTCAATGTGGGCAAGTTCAAGTAGAGAGTGCTGAGGTGGTGTGTACGCGTGGGTAACCTGGTTAAGTTGACAAAAAGGGATCAGCGAGCGGACATTTTCTGGAAGGTTTACAAGGTTAAACTGAAGAACTTATATGTGGCCAGAGATGAAAGTGAAATTGAAAGCAAAACACATCATATCCAGCCATTGGCAAATCCATGGCAGCAGACTGTCCTTCCAAAAGGTAAGGGTAAGGAGGATCCAGTGTGCCCTGACAGGGTAGATCAGCTGCTGACTGCAATAACTGGATTATGGGGAGTTGTGGGGTTTCGGGGGAGTGGGGGTTGAGGGCCTCACAGTCACTTCCCGTGACTAACAGCAGCTCCTCATCCCTTCTGAAAATTACAGCAGAAACCACGCAGATAGCACCCAGTTTGTCGGCACCCTGTCGTCCACAGGCATTCAGAGGAGAGCCAGAATGATCAAAACCAACGGAGAAAACAGATAGCAGCTTGACGTCACTTCAGCTGTCAATGCAGAAGTACAATAACATCATAGCACCCGCATTTACTAAGAAGGTCACCTTGAAGTCCTTAGATTTCACAAGTATCTACTTTGTTATTACATATCACCGTGGTGTGTCGCTATTTTCAATTAATTCTGGTGGGATGCATGACAACTCAATACCGTCAATTGCGCACCCCACTGGGAGCAGGGAGTCAGTGAACTGTCTATTGAAAGGGGCCATTGACAACAGGCAATTAGGGATCGAGAAGAGCGCAGATAGGCGAATTGGAGCAAACCAAGAGCATCATGAGCTTATCTGGTCAGAGGGTTCAGGGCTGTGTGAAATTACTGCCCACAGCATGGAATAATGGACGACAGGTTCTCTAATGTAAGATCCTCAGAGGAACAGTGGATACTGGCATTCAATTTACATAAGGTCTGCCGGCTCAGGAGGGCGACTGGGCAAGAGTCTGAAATAATTGCAGCATCAGTCGCAGTGGCAGGGCCAATACTGGAGTTAATGGGTTCGGAGAGTGGGTCTGTTATGGGTATTCTCAAAAACCGTACAGTGCAGAGGGTCTTGCAACTCAGGTAATTTTCCGAGTCGGAAGCCGCAGACGGTTGGACAGACTCAGTATCCAACACAAAAGAAATGACCAGCTCCCCACCACCTTCACATCCATCAACGGAATTTCAGACGGGGCGTTTGAGAGACATATTGAGATCGCCTGTGAAAACTCACTCTCACGATAGCCCTAGTTAGTTTCTGGAGCACGGTGGAAGGGATCAGCCACAGTGTGGGCAGCCTGTTGAAGCTGCCTCTGTTGTTGGTGGACTGCTGTCGTGCCTAAGGGGAGAGGGAGAGGGTAGATGGCCCTGGGCGACATTGCTTGGACCAGCACTGTGTCACTCAGTGTTCCAAATTCACACTGTTCCAACACTGCCTTCGTTGAATTGCCCTAGTTTGCTGTACTGGCCTGGTGGTGTCCCTGTGGTTGTCAGGTTGTGCGAGCCAGTCGAATGCCCCCGTCGGTTTTGGTGTAGTGAACAGCCCATTCCCGTCCAAGTTATTAAGTGCAATTAAAGTGTCCGTCCTGCTCGTCGTCGTGAGCATATGTAAGGTCTGCACGGCAAGCTTTTCGTTCTCTGCTAATGGAATGTCGGACGAGGAGTCGCAGACCTCCCTGAAGCGGACAATGACATCGAACAACTACTTGGCTGCTCTGCAGACACTGGATAACAGCCCGAAATCGGCGTGCCGTCTTGCACTGGCCTTTATTGCATCCTTCACGGTGCTGTCCAGCCACGTTTTCCCAGTCTGAAGCGGTCTCCCAGGATTGGATGGGGATGTCAATAACAGGGCTAATGGTCACTCAGTGGGTCATATGCACAAGCTGTAATACGATCTGCACATCTTGGGACCGACAGTTGAAAATACAGGAAATTTCGAGGAACCAATTGGGTCTTATACAGGGGAGTGCACCCAGTTATGATGCCGGGAAACTGACAGTTGGTGGCCTGGTTATTTCGGCAAGCACTCGGTCTTCTTGTGAGTCTGGAGTTATTGTTTTTGTTGGGCAGCAGTGGTGATTCATACTGCCCGGCGGCTAATGTGTCCCATCGCGAGCTTGCTGTGTAATGCATGGTAAAAAAAAATGCAGCCACTTCATTCAGGCCCAACCGGTCTGGCTTTGAAACCAGTATGGGAAATTACGGGTACTGTGGGGCATAGGGCGGTGTGGATGTATCTGGAATTGTTTGGATCACAGTATCGCTTGTTATTGCAGCAGTCTTTCGCCTTCGCGGCCTGATACTGCTGGGCAACCTGCCGAAACTTTGCAAGACACTTCAGCATGTATGCAGTGTCCCAGGAGGGGCCAACGTGCCCTCCCGTAATGGACGTGGTCCAATAATCAAGCTTATCGAATTTAAAGGACCTCCCATATGGCCAATTTCCTTGTGGCCATGTGTAAAAGTCTCCTGTAAGGTGGTAAAGTAACCGCCAAACCCTGTCTCTTTCAGCACAGTGTCTGCCAGTGAACCAGGGATAACAAGAGATTCTCCTATCTTTATTTTGATTTTCACGTATTTACAGGGCGGCGTGGTTAGCACTGCTACCTCACAGCGCCAGGGTCCCAGGTTCGATTTCAGCCTTGGGCGACTGTCTGTGTGCAGTTTGCACATTCTCCCCATGTCTGCCTGGGTCTCCTCCGTGTGCTCCGGTTTCCTCACACAATCACAAAGGTGTGTAAGTCAGGTGAAATCGCCGTGATAAATTGCCCATAGTGTCAGGTGCATTGGTGGGAGGGAAATGGGTCTGCACGGCTTACTCTTCCGAGGGTCGGTGTTGACTGGTTGGGTCGACGGGCCTGTTTCTACACTGTCGGGAATCGAAACTTGCATGCCTCCTCAATATCGTCTTGTACAACTTCGGTCCTGGGCAGTTCTCACCACTTGGTTGGGGTTGACCAGCTAGCACATCCCAGCAGTGGGTGGAATTCCCTGCCCCCTTGGCGTACTGGACGTACTGCGCTGACTGCTAAGCATTGTACTTCATTTTTCGAGGAAAGACAAAGGGAGTACTTACAGAACACACAAGCAGTGAATGATTGACAGGTCAAGCAATAAAGGACTATCGCGTACCGCACTGTAAACAAACACTTGTCTGATGGATAAACACACTTAGAGGAGACAACTGAAACTGACAATACATGCAGTCAGCAACCGCAAAACGAACAGACACATCCAAAGCAAATGCTCACAAACCATAAGACAGACAAAAAAGTGAATTGGCGGAGCCCCGGTCAATTTCCTTCGAGCTGAGGAATTTCATAGGATTGATGCGAAAAATTTAATCAGCAGCCTCTCATTCTATTTTGCCAGGCTTCCCTTGCCCGTCCGGCTCTCCCCTGGCTGGATCCGGGTTACGGCACAAGCTCTGGCCGTGATTGATACAATCTGGACTCAATCAAGCATCCAGCAGCATTAATCAATTCAAGAATGGGATCAGGGGTTCCTGCTCTCTTCGTGGGTATGTGAGAATGTCCCTTTCCTTGGCTGTGAGGTGATACCATTGTTGGTCTCCAGAGATGAGCAAGGTATTCTGGTGCATCCCTGGCTGACCTGAGCTTCATGTGGCTTTGATATCACTGGGGTATTAGATTACACTTCAGCCTTTGGGACAGCTGTGTTTATCTGGTCGAGGAAGCTTATTGGTAGTTTGTCTTGGGAAATGTATTCCCTGGTTTGTGAATAACTGTGATCATGTATGGTTTTCTTTGTCAGCCTGTTTGGTCAATGCTGAGGCATTTTGGGCGTTCCTTGCATGGCTTGTACAGGCTTGATTTTCTGTGTTCTTATTGGCCATGCTGTGTGTAGGCAGGTTTGCATGTCATTTCCCATACTGTTGAAAAATAAACTTTCAGATCTGCAAAAGGTTGTAAATTCAAAATCTTAATTCAACATCAACCTTTTCACATGGGGATAAGCCACTCAACTGTTCCATGACGGGAAGGTATTCACTCGGGGATCAATCCTAATGGCACGCAAATGACTTCAACAAAGGGAGAGAAGATTTGTCTTCTCTGTTTGGTAAGCGATTATCTTCACAACACCGCCTAATGTCATCCGATCGACATGACACTGGAGAGACACCATTCGTCTGTTCTGTGTATGAGAAGGAATTTATTAAATCAGCAAAGCTTTAGATAAACAAGAATGGGCACACTGTAGAGATGCCTGCACTGAGTGTGGAAAGAGATTCACCTGGTCATCTCTATTCAGTGAGCACGAGCATATTCACACGAGCGAGAAACATTTACTTGTTCCTTGCCTGGAAAGTGATTACCTCGGGTCTCCAATCTCAGCAGATATGGACTTGTTCCCACAAATGCGAGAAAATCTTAATGATCTGACTTTGAAAAGAGCTTAAGGAGTAGCAATGATGTGATGGGACACCAGAAAACACATGAAAATCCCTGCAGTGCAGCAACAGGCCCTTCGGCCCAACAAGTCCACACAAACCCTCCAAAGTGCACACAGACCCATAACCCTCTCTTATATTTACCCCAACTATTAACATACGGTATGGGTAATATATCATGGCCAATTCACCTAACCGGCGCACCATTTTGTATTGTGGGTTGAAATTTGAGGACCTGGAGGAAACTCACGCAGACACGTGGAGAACGTGCAAACTCCGCACAGACAGGCCTCCGAGGCTGGAATCGAAGCCAGCCCCTCATGCTCTGAGCCAGCAGTGCTAAACACTGAGCCACCGTGCATGGAGAGGCAGTTAATTTGCACTGTGGGTAAATTGGGATTCAAATACTCATTCGCACGTGTGACAGCCCAGTCAGGTGGAAACTGTTTCGCTCAGTTGGCTGCTTTGTTGGCTTATAATGCAGTGTATTGCTCGCAGCGTGGTTTCAATTCCTATCACTGGTTTGAGGTTAATTTAAAGGTTGTTCTTCACTAAATATTCTCTGACCGGTGGGCTGGTGGTGCTCTGGTTAAATCACCACCAGCCTCTTCTTTCTCAAATGAAGGCAGTAGCTTCTACGGTCTGGTAAGATGGTAATAGTGCAAACATTCCAGTGAGGTCGCATGTGAATGCGATATAGTGTTATTACATCGAGAATTAAACTGAGTTCATTCTGTCAGCAGGGGTTTACTTCATTGGATGGGTTGAATCTCTTTAATTGATTTGGTGTTTAATTGTTCAGTTTTCAATCACATCAAATTCAAAGGCTTTTTCCCCGGATTTCTGTACAATTCGAGGAGACTGGTAGATAGCCATTAACTGCCCTGTTCTTGATCCTATTCTTCATTGTTAAGTGTGGATTTGTACTTAAAAATATTTCGATACATTCAGTATTTCTGAATGCTCTTCACATCTAAACGAAGACCTTGTGAAGTGTATTCACTTATATCCGAGAAACAACAATCCTACAGTGAGAGCACAAGATTGTGTTCTCATCAGCGTGAACATGTTGATGGGACCTCAATTACTTCAACATTATAAAGCATTTCCCACACTGTGTCATTAAAACAAATTGGTGTCACAGTGAACCCGTTGGTGTATCAGGAGGATGGATGGCTGAAGTGCATCCTTTCACCAATTCAGAACATATGAATGTCCTCTCGCCAATATGAATTCGCTCGTCTTTCAGTAAGTTTGAGAAATGTAAGAGCAGGTGAATGGTCTCTTTCCAGTGCGAACTCTCTTTAATTTCAGCAGATTGCCGGAATCAATTACTGACTTCAACTCACAGCGGACGAATGGTCTCTACTCTGTGTGAACTCACTGGTGTCTCAGCAGACTGAATGACTGACTGAATGCTTTCCCATTCTTCGAACAGGCGAAGGGTCTATATCCACCGAGTTCGGAGAATGGTTTCTCATCACCGTGAACACATTGATGGTACAGCAGTTCGTGAAAACTTTTAAAGCGTTTTCCATACTCTGAACAATTAAATGGTTTCTTCTCCGTGTGAACCCACTGGTGAGTCAGCAAGTTAGAACACTGAGTAACTCCCTTTCCACACTCAAAACAGTTGAATGGCTTTTCCCCGGTGTGGTTGCACTTATGAATTTTCTGGGCAGACAAGTAATTGAATCGCCACCACATTTCCGCAGTTTCTCTCCAGCCCCCCTCCAATTATGTCTCGATAGTTCAGACAGTGAATGCTTTCACTCCACTGTGAATGTAACATTCTGCTTTCATTTTCAAAGGGCGGTGAGGTTCAGGCTACATGGAACAAAGCAACTCCATCAAATTCTGATGTGATGCTTCCTTTCAAATGCAATTCCTCATCATTGATACCCATCAAATAAATCCAGAAATATCTCAGTAAGAGAGAACTCCTCAGAACACCAAAGCATATGATTTTCATTCTTCGTCGGATGTGGGTATTCCAGAACAGGTCAGCATTTATTGTTCATTCATGATTTGACTGGACAAGGTGATGATGAGCTGCCTTCTTGAACCATCGTTTCCGTGTGTTGTCGGTAGACCCAAATTATAGGGGAATGAAATCCACAATTTTGACCCAGTGATTCTGGAGGAACGGCAATATATTTCCAGAACAGGATGGTAAGTGGATTGTAGGTCTTTCCTATCTCTCTGCTACCCTTTTCCTTTTCGACGGATGTAGTTGTGAGTTTGCAATGTACAGTTTAAGGACCCTTGGTGAATATCTGCAGTGCATTTTGTGGATGGTGCAGACTGCATGTCTGAGTGTTTGGTTGTGGTGGGAATGGATGTTTGTCGATGTTTTATTCGTTGTGTGTTGTTGCTCAATTCAGCTGCTCTGTTCTGGACGGTGTTTTGAAATTTTCATTATTGTTGCAACTGAAGGAAGGAATCCTCAAGAAGGTTGTGATTGAAATGTCTCTTGCAACTCAGATGCTGACTAATCTGCTGTGCTTCACCTGTGCATTGTTTCTTTAACACTGCAATCATCCAGGCGAACAGGAACTATACCATCATGTCTCATTCTGTATTGTTAAGGTGTAAACAGTTGGTCGGGAAAGACCAAAAGAAAGAGAAGAACATTTGGTCAATGAGGTGAATAACGCTCTCGCTCGGAGAGTGTACAGCTGTGAATGGAGACTGCCGGTGCCAAATCATAGGTGGCGTGTCGTCGCAGACTATGTGTCAGACAGGCTTCAGGGAGTCAAGAAAATCTCTGACTCTGTCCCGCTCTTGTGGCCACAATGCTATATGGCTGCTAAAGTTAGCTTCTCAAATACATTGTGACTTTCACTGCACCAAAGAAGGACTTTCGGCCCATCTTGCAAATGTCCATCATGAAGCAACGATCCATTCTCATCCCGTGTTTTTCAGAACTTGGTCTGGATCCTTAAGTGCTGTGGTACTACAAGTGATCAACGAAATATTTTCCTAATTCCACCACCTCTAGTGAAAAACTGTCACCAAACATATATTCCCCTCCCCGCCCTTGTCCGCCTTCCCCAGGAAACATTCCCTCCGATGCACCGTGGTGCACTGTGCCTTCTCTCTCAACACCTCCCCCAACAGCCCCATGGAAGCTTTTCCTAAAATCGCGGAATATTAGATTAGATTACATTACAGTGTGGAAACAGGCCCTTCGCCCAACAAGTCCACACCAACCCGCCGAAGCGCAACCCACCCATACCCCGAACATTTACCCCTTACCTAACACTACAGGCAATTTAACATGGCCAATTCACCTGACCTGCACATCTTTGGACTGGAATATTTGACACATTCATTCATAGAACATGAGAACGAGGAGCAAGACTATGCCATACGGGCCTTAGAGACTGCTTCGCCATTCAATAAGATCATGCCTGATTTTTCCATGGACATATATCCACTTAACCAACCTCTGAATATAATCATTACTTCCTTTAATATTCAAACAAAAATCAGCCCTCGCTTAAAAAAAAATATTGATGTATCATAAACTACTTCGTTGGGCAAGCAGTTCCATAGAGTAACAACCCTCTGGTTGAAGAAATTCCTTCTCAATTCAGTCCTAAATCGGCTCCTTATAATCTTGAGGCTTTGCCCTCTTGTTCTAGTTTCATCCACCAATGGAAGCATGCTCTCTACTTCAATCTCACACATGCCCTTCATAATTTTATATGTTCCCATAAGATCCGTCCTCATTCTTCTGAATTTTCGATATAATCCTATTCCACATAGTCTCCTGTCATCAGCGAACACCTTCAAATCCGGAATTCCATCCGCCAGAATATTGCCCATTAACCCAATATTTCCATGTTCCTCTGCAAATGTTCACTGTCCTCCGCACACTTTGCTCAGCTACTCACCTTTGTGTCAACCGCAGACATTGACATGATGCGCATGGCTCCAATTTCCAAACCATTCATATAAGTTGTAAGTAATTGCGGTCCCAGTACCAATCCCTGAGGCACACTGTTGATGGTCAATAGAATAGCACTGATTTATTCCCGCTCTGCGCTTCCTGTTGGACAAACAATCCAGAATCCATTCTCATACTTTACCTTTAACAGCATGCATCCGTTTGCTGTCAGCCCCTGAACGGCACCTTGTCGAGGGCATTTTGAAAATCAAGGTACACCAATTCACTGGGTCCCGTTATACACCATGCTCATAATTCCATCATAGTTTTCGAAAAGAGTTTGAAGGCATTAACCCATGCTACGTCTGTCCAATTTCTGTCGAGATGCCCTGCTATTTCTTCCTCAATAATAGACTCAAGAAATGTCTGCACTACAGAGGTTAAACATACTTCTATAATGTCGGGGAATGGGTCTGGGTGGGTTGCGCTTCGGCGGTCGGTGTGGACTTGTTGGGCCGAAGGGCCTGTTTTGACACTGTAAGCAATCTGATCTTATTCCACATATTTTGTCTGCCTCCCTTTTTAAACAGTGATGTCATATTTGTGTTTTCCAATCAGCTGGGACTGCCCCAGAGAACAACGAATTTTTTAAAAATACCGCCAGCGCCCTTCTTTTTAACACACCATCGTGTTTAATACCCTGCGATGCATTCCATCACGGGGTAACCATCCTTTGCTAAATTAGCTCCAACAATCCAACAATAGATCTTTTGTTATAATGACTGTTCCCAGGTCGTCACCAACCGTCATCGCTTTGTCAACTACTGGCATGTTATTGATATCCTCCACTGTGAAGACCGACGCAAATGCCTGTTCAATGTCACGGCTATTTCCGCATATATTGAGAAGTAAATGCCCCTTCTTATTCACGAAAGTGTCAACGTTTACTTTTGCCACTCTTTTCATTTTATATTTTAACAGAAACTCCTACTATCGATCTTTATATTCTGGGCTAATCTTTAATGCCATGTTCTTTCTCTCATTTTTCTGCATTAAATTCCATTTGCCAACCTTCAGCCCAGGACTGCAGCATACCTGTGTCCCTATGTAACCTACAATATCCTTCAGCACTATGCACAACTGTACCGAACTTAGCGTCGTCCGCAAATTTACGAACCCATCCTTCTCCGCCCCCATCCAGGTCGTTTATAAAAAAATGACAAAAAGCTGTGAACCCAAAACAGATCGTTGTAGTACACCAAAAGCAACTGAATTCCAGGATGACGTTTTCCCATCAAGTATCATCCCCTGTCTTCTTTCAGCTGGCTAATTTCTGATCCAAAGCACGAAATATCCCTCAAGCCCATACCTCAGTATTTTGTGCAGTCACCTCCCATGGCGAAATTTATCAAATGGCTAACTGAAATCCAACCGTGCATTACATGAACGTCTTTATCCTCATCTATCTGTTTAGTCACCTGGCGAGTTTTGACAAGATTTGGAGCTCAGGTTTAGCTTCCAGGTGAAGATTTGCTCGCTGAGCTGGAAGGCTCACTTCCATACATTTCGTTATCCTCCTGGGTAACATCTTCAGTGGGCCTTCGGGCGACGTACTGTTCATGATTTCTGTTTTCCATTTACATGTTTGGGGTTCTTTGGGTTGGTCATGTCAGTTCCTGTAGTGATTTCATTTCCTGTTCTTTTTCTCAGTGGGTTGTAGATGGGGTCTATCTCGATGTGCGTTTTGATAGATTTCCGGTTGGAATGCCATGCTTCTCGGAATTCTCGTGTCTGTCTCTGTTTCACTTGTGCTCGGAGGAATGCGTTGTCCAAGTCAAAGTGGTGCCTTTCCATATCTGTGTGTAAGGATACCAGTGAGAGAGGGTCACGTCGTTTTGTAGCTAATTGATATTCATATATCCTGGTGTCTCGTGTTCTGCCTATTTGTCCACATGCAAAACCTGATGACATTTACAAAATACCGCGCAAGAACTGTAACAAACACTACATTAGACAAACACGACAGTGGATTGAGACAATATATCCATCCTAGGACAAGCCAAACAGATGCATCCAGAAGAATTCCTCAAAGCATGGCATTCTGACAAGAAATCTACCAACAAACACTTCGAGCTCGACGCCATCGTCGACCCCCTGAGGAAAAATAACAGGAATGACATCACCAACGGAAATGACATCATCAACGCAAAGAAACCCAAACATATAAATAGAAAGCAGGAATCATGAACAGTGCTTCGCCTGGAGACCCACTGCAATTGTTACCTAGTTGGGTGATGAAACGTCTGGAAATGAACTTTCCAATTCAGTGAGCAAACCGACATCTAGTTTAATGACCTACTCAAAGAACTTAGTAATGTTTGTGAGACTGGACCTCCCATTCACAAAATCGGCTTGACTGTCCCTCATAAACTGATTCCAATCGAGATGATTACAAATCTTATCTCTTAGAACTTTTCCAACACTTTAACCACAACCGACGGAAGGGTCAATGGTCTATAATTTCCATGGTTTTCTCTACTTCCCTTCTTGAATGAGGGAACAACTTTTGCTATCCTGTAGTGTTCTGGTACTATACCTTTGGACAATGACAACATAAAGATCAAATTCGTAGGCTCGAAAATCAGATTCTTGGTTTCCCAGAGGATCCTTGAATAAATCCCATCCGGCCCACGGGAATATATATATTTTCACATTTTCAGAGTTTGTAACACCTCGTCCTTGGGAACTTCAATCCGATCTCGTCTAGGAGCCTGTTTCTCAGTATTTTCCTCGACAACATTTTGTTTTTCCAGTGCGAATTCTGATGAAAGATATTGCTTTTGCGCTTCCCTCATGACTTCTGACTCCACGTCCTACTTACCAAGACTGTCCTTCATTGGCTATATTTCATTCCATTCATTGTTTTAATCCTTACATACCTATGGAGAGCTTTAGGATTTTCCCTCATCCTATCTGCTAACAAATTCTCAGCTCCTCTCTTGGTTCATCTTCAGTCTCTCCTCAGGACTTTCCTGTTTAACTTGTAACTCTCAATGGCGCGAACTGAGCCTTCACATCTCATGCTAACGCAAGCCTTCTTCATCTTAACAAGAGATTCAACTTCCTTAGTAATCATGACTCCTGCGCTTGACAATTTTCTTCCTCTCTGACAGGTACACAATTATCAAAGACACACAGAACCTGCTCCTTGAATCAGCTCCACATTTCTATTCTGTCCATTCCCTGCCGTTACCTTGCCCAACCTGTGCAAGCGTCATCTTATCTAATCGCATTGCAAATTTCTTTCCCCCAGTAGTAACGCTGCCCGCCGGTGTATTACTATCCCATTGAAAAGCTCAAGTAAACATAACTGAATTTTGATAACTTTTACCAAAGTGCTCACCTACCACCAAAGCTAACACCTTGCCGTGTACATTACCCAGTATCAAATCTGATTTGGCCTCTCCCCTTGTTGGCCTGTTCCATTACACAGTATTTAAGGAATCTATCGCAGATAATCAATACTCTCCTCGTCAAGGCTACCCTGACAGAGCTGATATGCTGTTTAAAATACTGCTTGAGAATTGCCATAGCATTTTTTTCAGGTGTTATTTATGCCTTTGTTTACTGCCCTCCCCAATGTGATCTTAAAATATGGAGGGGGATAGACTCCGACAATCAGTGACATTTTCTTCTTAGAGCTTCTAATTTCCTCTCAAATGGATTCAAACTTATTCTCCATAGAAGGTATATCATCTGTCAGCATCGGTCTGAGGTGTCCTTGAATGTCTGAGTTACACCACCTTCCTGTCCTTCCAAATTGTCTCATGCCCGTGAATATTTCCCTCCCAGTCTTGACTATGCTGTCTCCATGTCTCTGCAATGTCTATTAAATCGTATTTGTTCGTGATAATTTATGCAGTTATATCTCCAACCTTCTTCCGAAATGTACGAGCATTCAGGTATAGTGCCTTTATGGTCGCTTTCTTACCGATTGATTAACAGCATCTCTAACAATATCTTCTACATTATCCTTTCTTCTTGCTTCTTGCTTCTCCTCACTTGTCCATTTCTGAACTCCCTGCTTAGTACACAAGTGCTCAAATACACCTTCCACGTGAAGCAACACTTTCCCTACACTTTGCACAATCCAGTCTAATAGATTCACTGCTCATATTGTGGTCGCCACTACCTTGGGAAATGAAGTGTGGACTGAATGACCGTTTTGCAGAATACCAAGTTCTATCGCCAGAAATGTCCCTGAGCTTCAAGTTGACTGCTCCTTTCGCACAGAACTATGATTCCTAGCCAACTTCTCTATCTCAGGCTGACTGCAGTGTTCCACCATAGCTCAGCATATTCTGGAAAAGCAACAGACGATTTTCTGGTTGAGGACCCCACAACCCTCCATATCAATTTCAGTCATTTGAGTGGCCTGGAGTCTCCCATGTCCTGGCCCCCGACACCCCCCCAGGCCTAGTTACAGCAAAGCAGCCATTACACACGACCTATGGTTAGTCATAAACAGTCTCCGTGAACAGTTGTTAATGCTCCAAACAAATCATTATCAATTCCTATGTCCAACTGTTAGTTTGTCTCTTTCGGATCTATCCCGACATCTTGTTTCCTCATAATTACTGCGCCCCCACATATCTTTTGCATGTATATGAACATTTTTCTGGAAACCATCAGTGCTGGGGACGGCGTCACTGGACCGAAAATGTTAACTCAGATTTGTGTTTCCAGCATCTTTTGGTCTTGCCCCTGAGGAAGCTTGATACTGGGCTTGTGTAATGACCCCCTGCACATAAGACAGAACTGTGTTAATCCTGAAAAGTTCTCTTGTTGATGAATCCCATTATAATGTGAGCCATCGGCATCGACTTCGTAGCTCAATAAATGTAGAAATCATGTGCTTGGATTTGTGTCACAGTTCTGTACTGGATATGATAAACAACAGAGAGCAAAATCTCCGTCATGTCAGATGTGAACAGATAGGAATCTCCACAAGTGGTGGAATTTAGTGAATGTTTTTCAGTTAGAGAAAATTCAAACTATTTCTCACTGTAATAGCCTGTGGCTATCTAAGCAAAGTGTTTTGTACCCACAAAGACTTAATACAGCGTTTTCGAGTTAAAATATCTGAATGATCTCCCTCCAGTCTGACAGTAGAGTTGTGTCAGCAAATGGGTTAACTGCGTGAATCACTTTACTTGTTCAGCTAGCCAACAATCCTCTTGTGGTAAGATAAAGGGGCAGATTACAGGCAGAGAGATGGAAAGGTTCTGAAGAAGTTTGACATAGGGACTGAGGAAGTGTTGGTGGTTCTGTCCAGCTTGAAGTGTAATAGTCTGTGTAATATTCCCACTTCAGGAGGCAGTTGTATCTTGTGTTCCTCTCTGCGACAAGGGAGGAAATTACTTGTGTTCTGAGCAATGTTTGACTTTCCTCTTTGGGTTTTTAGTGGACTAACGCAGTTCCACTTTTCAGCAAGATTGGGAGAGATAAACAAGCGAATCGCACAGGAGTGAGTCTCACATCAGTTAAAGGGAACTTTTTGGAGCAAACCCTGAAGGAGAGAGTTAACTGCCATTGTCCAGGCAAGCTTTAATCAGGAAGTCATCACGGTTTTGTTATAGAACAGATTGGATGAGTATATTCTATTGGCAAGTGATCACGCGTTTTAACGAGGGTAGTGATGTTGATGTTGTTTGTGTGGTTTTCCACATAGGATTTAACACGACACAACACTGGAGACTGGTAAGAGGATAAAAGTGAAAAGGGATTTAAGATCCCTAGGCAAGTTGGATCCAAACTTAATGTTGTGGTGGTAGGAGAAACAAGATGGTGATAGAAGCTGCTTGTATGATTGGAACTGGTATGAAATGGTGTAACACAAGGATGAATGATGGGTCCCATGTCGTTTGTGAATGTTTGTAAAGAATATAGAACAAGTTAGGGGGAAATGAGAAGCAGAGTTGTCGATGATACGAATATTAGCAAAGTGTTTAATAGTGAGGAAGAATGTCTTCGGATGGAGGAGCTCAGAGATGGATTTGTCAAATGCCAAATTCAGATAGGGGATGTTGAAACTAACCATGAAAAACATGAGGTAATGCACATTGGAAGACGCATAAGGATTAACACATCAACGGATGACTCAATGAATGGCAGGACCCGCGGAAACCCAGAGGAACAGAGAGACTTTGCATGTTGAGCCACATGTCCGTCAAGGCAGCTGAACATCGTGACAATCACAAATTTATCAGTCAAGGCAAAATTTATAAAAGCAGATAAAGTGGTGTCACAAGTAGGCAAGATCGTGCAGAAAGTACTTGGCATGCTTTTTGTCATTCGTCAGAGAGTCAATTATCCAAGTTGGAATGTCATGTGGTAGCGATAGAGAGCATTGGTGAGATCACATTTAGAATACTGATTGCAATTATGGTCAATTTCTACAGGAAAGGTTTTGTGAAAATTGAAACTGTCCACAAATGATTTACAAGGATGTTGCGGAGACCTGAGGGCTGGATTTAAGCATGGAGATGGGGTAGGCAGGAGCTTTTTAGCCGGAATGTTCCAGGCAGCGCGGAACGTTCTCGCAGTTTATAAAATCTTGACGGGTATGGATAGGCAACCGGCCTAAATCATTTGCGCAGAATGGTGAAGTTGAAAAATAATGGGCACAGGTTTAAGGTGACAGGGACTGAGACAAACTAAAAAAGGTATAGAGAATAAGAGAATGATGGTTATTTCCAACTGGCATTGCTTCAGCTCAGTCTTCGGTTTTAAAAAGAAACTTTTTTTTTCATGAAAGTAGTTTGGTAGTTAATTCGTGAATTGAACGTTAGGGGTACTAAAATTGAGTGATGCACCGATGAATAAGTGAGTGGGTACAATATTTTCCAACGCACTATGAAATGGGGAATGCCATACTTATAAGGAACAGTCAATAAAGATCTGTTAAATTAAATGTGAGGCTGCAGGACTCTGAAATACACACCGAACTGGCTGTGCTGGGATATGAGTCACATTGACTTTTCTGCAGGAGCGTCAACTGATTCGGAAGATAAAATGATATTTTTCATCTATTTAGCAGTGGTGAAGCCAATATATATTCCTCCATTCCTATCAGCACTTGACAAGGTGAGCATGCATTGCCTGATCAAAACATTTCAGTTCATGAAACTCGTTTTTCTTTTGAAAAACAGAATGTAGCAGATATTAAACTGCAGCTTTCTCTTTTCCTTTACCAAGATTAATATTCAAAGATTCAGTTGAACTGACAGAATGCTGAATACTGCAACAATTATTTCTTTTCTCTCAGACATTCTGCCCCTGCAGTTTTGTTTTCTTTAGTGATCTGAATGACCTGATATTTATGGGGAAAAGAATGTTGCAGTTTGTCTCGCATGTGACAGAAGAATCAACTGAGTGGTGACAGATGCATCTTAATTTTCCTATGCAGTTGAGCTGAGGTGGTGTCGAGTTAAAAATGTGGATCCGGAAAAGTACACCTGGTAAGGCAGCATCCATGGAGTAGGAAAGTCGATGTTTCGAGCATAATTTCTTCGTCAGGAATGTTGGAAACATTGACACTCATGCTCCTCAGATGTGCTTTCTAGCGCCATTCTTCCTGACTCTAATCTCTCGCAACTGCAATCCTCGCCTTCTCCACAGGTGTGGTAGTGTTAGATACTGTTCCTGAGATGTAACAACATGTTCGTAATGATAGTTTGGATGTGCGGTTGGAAGCGCATCATTGATGCAATTCATTCTCCCCCTCCCAATCTGCCAAGCACCTGCATGTCCTGCGCCTCTTTCATTGACATTTGCTAAACACCTGACGCCTGAAAGAAGAAGGCCTCATCTTCCTCTTGGGACCTTGATGCCACATGGGATCACCAGTTTCCTCATTCGCCCTTCCCTCATATTATTCTAGTTTCATGATTCCATCTCAGCATTGCCATCGTGACCTGCACATCACCGTTCCATCCTATCCGGTCCACCTCCTGTCAGAACGAGTATCTGATTCTCCACCTTTATCTTCTCATCGCATTCTCAGCTATCTCGCCCCAAACCCCCTAAACCGCCCATTATCTCTCAGCCCCCATGGCCACGAAACTCATTCCTGATGAAGAGTTTATACCCGAATCATCAACTCTCCCGCACCTCGTATGCTGCCTGACCGACGTGTTTTCTATCACCACACTGTCAACTCTGAGTTCTAGCATCTGCAGTTCTCCCTTTCCCCACGGTGCAGTATTGTGAAAAAGTCACATTATTGGAAAAGTGCAGTTTCTGTGGTTTTCTAAGTTGTTAATTTCATTTGCCCAATCGGCTCTACCTGGACTATTGTGTGTCTTTCCGCAATTATCATTATAGCAGGGATGTGATTGCATTGGTAACGGTGCAGAACAGATTTACCAGGATATTGTCTGTTCGAAGAGTTTCACTTATGATGATAGCTTGGACGGACTGGGCTGTCACAAAAATGTTCTCTTTTATAACAAAATAACAGAGCTGTTCTTTTCCTCAAGGATAATGTGTCTTGATATCTTTTTTTTTATCAAAGGCGTTGTAAAACAGTACAGGCTCCGAATTGGATGAAGTGTTACAAAGATGAAAATGTTTGCTGACAGTCCTTTCGTTTCTCCGTAAACCGCTGAGGCTTAAGGCCAAAGATTTTTTGTTTTAGAAATGAACTGTATAATGAAAAAGGAGTGGTCATTCTGGAAAGCTGAATTCAGGTTTTAGATCCTGCAGCAGTGGTGCACTAACTAATAACCTCACTCCTTCTGCCCTTCTAATTTTTACCTTTCAGCTTCTGTTTCATTTTTTACTGTATTTAAGGTTCTTGTTTTTTATGATTGTTGTGTATGTTCAGAATAGCATAAGTAAGTCTACGTTGGATAGACTAAGTTCCGTGGGTATTCTATATTCTGTTTTTGTTTTTGTTTTTCAATGTGTCATTTTGTGACTAATTTTTGTAACTCGCTTCCGCGAGTAATTTTCACGATACACTTAACGAAAAAAATATAACGTTACGGTCTGGCTTGTCTGCTTAATAACATTTTGAATGGTTTAGCCTCGTCCATAACAAATTGAGAGGGAGTTGATGGATTAAAAGAGCAACTGATAGGTGCTTGCGTCTTGATTTCGGGTGTTGATTTGGTTTGGGGGAGACAATGCCTAGGAAAGCAATGTCTCATTTAGGTACAAAGAGTTGTCTGGCTATGGACGATGTTAAGTTGGTAGTCTTACATAAAATAATTCAGGCCTGGCTTCTGGAATTAGCAGCCATGCTGGGGTTGTATTTGCCTATTTCTGTGAGGAAAGGGGAGATCATTCCTGCAATAGCTCAGCATTTAAATAGGCTGGAAAATCCATAAGAATCTGTAGAGATGGTTAAAATTTATTTGAAAATGAAGCAGCTTGAGTTAGACGCGAGAGATAAGGAAATGACATCAGATTTGAAACCGTTTGAGAAACGATTCGAAGTAGAGAGAGGGAAGAAGATAAAGCAGCAGAGCAGAGAGAAAGGGAGACAGGGTTTGAACTTCAGAAATTGGCAATTATTAAAGGAATTCACCTTAAAAGGCTGGAGATAAAGGCTGAAGATAAGCTTACTCTGGAAGTGCATATTGTTAAAACGGCAAGGTGAGCAGCTGAAATGGCTGATTGTTATGAAGTGGTGCATAAAACAATGATGTGCTTCCAGAATCATTTTAAGTCTGAGGGATCGACATTGGGGCAAAGCGAAATCCTCACTTGCAAAGGGAAAGTTAAATCTCTGTGAAGATCATTAGGATAACATATCACAGGGTAAATAGGGAACTCTTGAAGGGAAGAAGATCTGAGGTTTGCATTCCAATAAAGTAGGCCACATGAAGTCAGTGTTGGAGAACCAGGGAAAGCATTGGAAAGTCAGATGCAGGAAAATAAAACAAGCCTGGATGTTTTGTTGGCATGGCAACAGAAAGCACAGTGGAGGGTGGAAAGCTGCATCAGAGTGCACAAGCCGATCAGAGGTTGGTAAGGGGGATGTGGCAGATCTGCTTTAAAAATATACCTGCAAAGTTAAAGTTTATTTACCTTGGCCAGGAGTAGCAGAGAGAGAGGTAACAATATTCAAGGACTCAGGATCGTGCCTGTCTGTGATGAAGAAGGAGGGGGAAATATGTAGTCCTAAAAAACTGTGCGTACGGGAATTCATGATGGGACGCAAAAATGCTCAGTTATGTGCAGTGAGGCAAAAAAGAGTGGAGAATTTGTGGCGGGAGTTCTGGAAAAAGTCTCAGCTCCAAGAATGCAATTTGTGCCTGCAAATGATATAGCGTGCTGCCGACTCCAGTTGAAAAGCCAGTCGAGATCTAGGCAAGTGTAGCAATGCAGGAAGTTCATCAAGGAATTTTCCCAGATTGTGTCTTAACGCGATCACAGAGTCACAAGCTGAAGCAGGAGAAATCAAAAAGCAGGGATAAGGAAGCTGAAATATGATTACAAATATTTTAATCAGATCAGTGGGACACAGCAGGGACAAGCGTTAAAAATGCAAGTATATTCAGCTCTGCTGTGCTGCTGACCTACAGCAGAAAGATGGAAAATTAAAGCAGTTAGATCAGAAGACCTGTACCTGGAAGGAGAGTGAATGCATCCCCGTACGATATTAATTAGCAAATGATATGTTAAGGAGGAAATGGAGAGCAACACATATTCAATCAAGTGAGAAATTGGCAGAAATTTTTTTTTCCTTTAGGGTACTGAAAAGTGGTTTTGCGAGTGCCGCAAGTGCCACAAATTGGAGGTTACTTCGGCGTGAGGAAAACGGAGGCTAAAATACAAAGACATTTTTACTGGCCTGGATTGTAGAGGATTGCATTTGAATTTTGCCAGACGTGTCATACGTTTCAGCTAACAGGGAGACCATGGGAAATAACAAAGCCTGCACCTTTAATGCATATTCCAGCGTGCGAGGAATCTTTCTTAAGTATCTTCATTCATTGTGTAGGTTCCCTACATCCAATAAGCGATGGGAATAAGTATTAATTAACAGAAATGGATGTATTGACGAGATTTCCAAATGTTGTTCAATCATGCAATATGACAGCTAAAAAGACTATGGTAGAATTACGATTTTTTTACAAACTAGATTTCGACTACCACCAGAGATACAATTAGCTCAAGGGTCAAACTTCACATCTAAACTTTTCAAGAAGTATATCGATAGCTTGGAAATAAAACGATTCAAATCTACTGTGTACCATCCAGAATCACAGGGTGACTGGAAATGTGACGTCAATTATTAAAGACTATTTTGAGGTTTTATGGTTCGGAGTAGCCAGATTGTTTGCATAAGGGAGTTGCGTCAGTGCTGTTTGCGATCTGAGATGTACCCAAAGAATCCACCAAAGTAAGTCCGTCTGATACAAATTCTGGGCATAAAGTAAGAGGACCATTAAAATTTATTAATGCAAAATTAGTATGTCAGATTAGAGAGACCACATTTGGACGATGTGTCAAATTTTAGAGTTGGACTAAATAATGTTGGGGAGTTGTCGGGACAGTATTTAAAAGTATCACAGCAAATGGTGAAGCAGGAAGTGTATGAGAAATCAAAAAATCACAATTTCACCAATGGGAATAATGTATTTATTTACATTTCATTAATCGGTGAAACTTTAAAGTAAGGTTTAGAAGACCTTATCAAATTGAAAGGAAATTGAGTTAGGTTAGCTACTTGATAGCGACTCCAGGCATGAAGGAATCTCACAGAATGTGCGATGGGAATATGCTCTGACGGTATTTTGGCAGAGAACGAACACAAGAGGAGAATGTGTTATTGACTACGACATACTGGGAAGAACCAATGTCAAGGAAATATGCATTGGGCGTTCCTGAAATAAAATTGGACAATGCAAAAGTTGTCCAATATTTGTAAAGTTATTCAGTTATCTTCCAGAAGAAAATCGTATGTTATTACTCTTGCATGGGGAGATCTGCTGAAATATACTGGGAATTAATAATCTAATCGTAGATGATGTAAATATAGGAGATGCTGTTCTGACATTGTAACATCTTTGCACGCATAACCCTCTAAGTTTGTACAAGTTCATATGGAGATGTCACGTATGCTCGAAAATGGCATAACGGAAGTGAGTTTCAATGAATAGAGTTCACCCATCATCATGGTGCCAAAGCCAGAAAAGACCCAACAGTTATGTGTGGACTATCACAAAATCAATGTTGTTAGAATGACTGATGCATATACACATCTGCAGTTGGAGGATTGTGTGGAAAAGATTGGCGGAGCAACGTACATTTCTAAGTTGTACTTCCTCAAAGGTTACTGGCAGTGAACTTTGTCAGAAAGATCAAAGGCAATTTTATAACGCCAACTAGCCTGCAGAAATTTAAAGTAATGTCGTTTGTACGGAAAACACTTCAGCCACATTTCAGTGGTTATCTGACAGGGTAATTGGCTGATACGCAACTGTGTGGTGTATGTTGTGCCTGGTGACTATCAGTCTCTCATGGTTTGCATATTTACAGCATTTATCGGGCCTGTTTGATCGAATTCGGAAGTTAAACTAGTTTGTAAACCTAGCTAAAAGTGAATCTGCCAAAGCCAAAGTCACCTTCCTGGGATATGTCGTTGAAGACGGACAAATTGCCCCACGGGATGCGAAATCGTAAGTTACAGGAGCCTTCTACACATTTTTGACGAAAAGAGCAGTACTGGGGTTCCTCGGATTGAGTGGCTTTTACTGAAAGTTTGTGCTGAATGCTAACAGTGGGACTGTTCCATTCACCGAATTGTTAAGGACAGACAAGAAATTTCAGAGAACACAAGACTTTCAAAATGTATTTGACAGCAAAAATAGTTTGTAAACCATTGCCAAAGTATCAGCAACATCTAATTACACGAAGGCTTTCCAGGTGCCTATCGATGCCAGTGATGTGCGTGTCTCTCTTCTTCTGCCCCTCTAATTTCCACCTGTAAACCTGTTTCATTTTTCCTCTGTGTTATGGGGTTTAATTATCAGGACTGTTGTATGTTTTTGGAAAAGCATAATTAAGTATATTTTGGATAGCTGAGTTCTGTCGGTATTTATATTCTATTCACTGTGTTTCATCCCTTAATACTGTGAATAATTTTCTCTCTGTTTTAAAAACTGGAAGTCAACCTAGCTAAAGTATTCAGAGTAAATTTTACTATATATTCACCAAAACAAATAACGACATTGCGCTCTGCATTGCCTGCATAAGAATGTTTTGAGTGGTGTGGCCTTGGCAAAACGGGAGTTGTTTTTTCTCAGCGCAGAGCTGATTGTGAGAAGACATGATTGACTTGTGCGAAATAATGAGGAGCATGGAATTCCAGATTGAAGGAAACATTTGCTCTTGATCGATCACGGGTTTGTAGATTTCAGACAAGATGCAGAAAGCTTTGAATAGACTGGTCGGAAAACTTTGTCAGTCAGCAAGTGATAGACTCTGGAACTCACTCTCGATAAAGATCAGTTTACCCTTCATTCTTCTCTGATTCCATTGGCCAAAGAGTTTCGAAAAATGCTCAAAGCCGACCATTCCCGCGAGCAATAGTTATTCGATCGGTAACTTAATGAAATGGAAAGGTGTCCATGAGTAACGTTTGAGACTCTTCGGCTTCCCTCCTGTGATGACGCTGAAACATTGACTCTCACGTTCTTGGGGACATTTAATGAAGGCATTCTTATTACTGCAGGTTAGGAACATATGCCATATTTCGGCTTCAGAAAAATCAGTTTTTTTGCTTATTAAAAGTCTACACCACCTCCGAGCCAGGTAGGATTCTAACCTACAATGTCCTGATTCATCGGCAGACGCGTTATCCATTAAGCCACAGGCCCAACGCACGCGCATGGCCTTAAGAGCCGTGATGTTAACACGGACCTGGTTATTAGCAGTCATGTTCACCAGTTGAACAAGCGAAAATAAAAATCACTGTCACTCCTTCAGTCCAATCTTCATCAACTTTCAAAGCAGCGAATTTTCCAAAAAAAGGCATATGTCCTCATGAAGTTTCCATTCACACTCTGTCTGCACAGTCATTCAATGGAATCACTGCTGATCTGATGGATTTCGAATCCACTTCTTCACCATATATGACGTGAACGTGAGCCTCATCAACACCACCTATATACCAGTTAATTTTCAGAGGTTTCGATTACAGTAACGATCTTTGCGAGTATGCAGGAAAGTGAATACTGTGAACCGACCAAAAAACAATCCCTTCATGGAAATTAATCCTGTGCAAAGTCAACCATTTAAGGATGGGCAGATGACGTAAAAATCCTCTGTTTCTTTCTGCACAGATGATTCTCCAAGAATTGACTCTTTGGAGAATTCTTCTTTGTAATTTAGACTGTCCCAGTTGCAGATATTCGCTCAATCCACAAACAAATGTCCTGCTGAAAACTGCTTCACTTAAGCTTAAAACAGTTGACTATATTTTCTCCCAGCTGATGTCCCAATGTTCCCTGCTCCACGTCAATACAAGTTCTTGCAGGTGAAATTGGAATTCCCAGCCGGATGTCCCACTGCTTCTTGATGCGTGGGAAATGAAGCCGCTGTCGTTAAGGCTGGAGATTTTAGCCTCGATATTTCACGTGCCTCTATATCATCACAAAATGGCATTCCGCTCACCGACTGCATTTTTGCAGCTACATACTTGCGTTCATCGACATCACCATTTCCAAATAGTTTTGGGTGCAATGCGACTCAATCTCTCTGATTTCACGCCTGGGAACTGGGATTATATGACATGCCATTATAGGATTACGTCAATGAGTGAGGAAATTGGTGAAGTAACCGATGTAAAATACAGTGCTATTGAGAAATATATTTCAGCAATGCCCTGCAGTATCCAATGACCCTTTTTTTAGTTTTGTCGATATCTAGCAACCGTAATCTCATACAACCTCAGTGTTGCAATTCCTACAGTCTCTCGGGACATAGACGTTAAAGATTCAACCGAATCTGAGTTCCCACATCTCAGTCACTGTTTGACAAGTATTCATTCGTGCGTGTGGTTCTGTTCCTGACATAACCTCTGCCACAATCCTTAATGCTTTTTGCATCTTGTTTTGCCATGTGGCGCCAGGATCATGAAATGGTTCTTCCTTGGCATTATCAACACTGCAAATTCTGCTCGAATCACAGTGACTGCAGTCGGCATTTTTCCCGTTTTTCTGCATGTAATGTGTGCTCAGCAAACGCTGGGAACATCAATCTTTGATTTACATAAAAATGCTCTTCGTAGTGATAAATTTCGTTCTTCAAACATCCGCTGTCTCACATCTTTGCGTTTCAAATATCAGAACCACCCTTTATGGGAGAGCTCTCTCCCTCCCAGAGAAACGAACCCTCTTAAACGGTCACCCTCTCATTTCATTGTGGTATTGCACAATATAGTACTCACATTTACACTGTTCATTCTGTACTGCTGCGGTCACTATTTTGGGTGAAAGTGCCCCAATCCCATGGTCGGCATCATCAAACAATTCAATCCATTTACATGCAGCTGTTCTGTGATTCATTCTCGTGGAGCAGCTTTTCTTGACATGGACAAGAGTTTACTGGAACATCGGGCTCAGCATAAGTGCACAGCGCAATATTGAGCAAAAGATGTTTTATTGCAAAAGACAAGTTTCTGTGGCTTTCTACAGTAATTTATTTCATTTGTTCATTCGGTTCCCCCGAAATATTGCCTGCAGTTTTGCAATTCACATTACAGTAGTCATGTGATCTCACTGGAAACCGTGCAGAAATTGACCAAGTTGAAAAGTTTAGGTTATGAAGACAGATTGTTTTGACTGGGGTCGTTTTCTTAAAGCAGAGGAAACTGTGAGGATACATGTTTCATATGCACTAAATAATGAGCGACATTGACAATGCAGACTAAAAGAAACGTTCCCTCTTGACCGATCAACAGGGGCGTAGACTGAAGTTAAGAGGTGGAAAGGGTTGAGGAGATATGCAGAAAAATCTCATCAGCAAGCGGATGGTTGAATCTGGAGTTCACTGTCTGCAAGGAAACACAGAGGCGAGCCCATATAACCATCAGAAATACTCGGATCTGAACTTGAGATGTTAATGCACATAAGACCATGTGATAAAAATGAATAAAGACAGTCAAGAGATTGCTTCTGGCGAAAGCATGTACAGCGAGCTTGAGGGCTGTCATTCTACACATACGTGGTATTTGCGTCGCTGTCCGTGGTGAGCTAGCAGTTCCATTTCTTTCGCTTTCTTCGCTATGACCCGGCTTTGAGTCTCCGTCCAGGAGTCGGGGTTAGTTTTGTACCTGACCGCACCCATCAGCAAAAGCAGACCACCTGCATGTGGAGTGCTTTAAATACCTCGGATAATTAAGTACACCGAGAAATGAGAGACGATGTCCCAGCCTCTTAAAGAATGGGGATGGCGCCTCGGCAGTCTCTCCTCATTCAGACAGATCACTTTCCAGTCTCCTCTAATTCCACTTCCTAAAGATTTTCCCAAGATTGTCAAAGTTGAGACTAGGCTCTGTGTCTTGTTTCCTTGACAATCGCAGGTGCCACAGTGAACCTGGTAAAGTTTGGATATGCAAAGGGGAGCGTGAGAGACGAATTCAGCTTCCTCTCCAGTGATGACTCTGGGATATTGACTCTGACGTTCGCAGGGACAGCTAATGAAGGGAGTCTCAGAGACGTCTACCCACCCCTCGATCAGTAACCCTGCTTTAGGTCACTCCTCCAATTTCACTGAGGCATTTGGCAATCAAGCACTCGCATTGACATTGTTCAGTCTGTGCAGCTGCAGTCAATGTTGTTGGGTGAACGTGACCCAATCCCACAATGAGAACCCAACACCAATCGAACTATTTACATACTGCTGTTATGAGATCAGTGCTCACGTAGCAGTTTTTACTGACATGTACCAGAGATTTCTGGAACATCAGGCTCAGGAAAAGAACACACTGCAATATTCAACAAAGGACTTTTTTTGGAAACGATCTGTTTCTCTGATCTAATTTCAATGGAGAAAAGGAGATTGTGAGGATACACGATTGAAATGTGTTAAGCAATGAGAGATAAAGAAATGTTTCCTCTCGGTCAAACAGCAAGGGGTGTAGACTAAATGTAAGATGCAGAAAGTTTTCAGTAGATGAGCATGAAATACTTTTTAAACCAATGGTGGTGGATAATTCTGTAACTAATTGTGATGAAATCAACACAACCTTCAGAGGTATTCAATCTGTATTTGTGATGTTAAGGCATACAAGGCAAAGGGATGGAAAATGGAATGAATATCGTCAAGCGGTTGTTTCTGCCAAGAAGCCGTCCAACACGTTTGAGGTCTGTCACTCGACCTGTGCGTCTGACCGCTGTACTCGTCCCTGGTCGTGTAGTGGTTCTGAATTGGCACTTTTCACACTACGGTCCGGCTTCAATTCCCAGTAAGGGCTGTTTTGTTCGGCATCAACATCATGGGCATCTGTGATAGGATTCCTTTCAATGCTTCAAATCAATCAATGGCGCTGCGAATAACAGTGTCAATGTCCCAGACTCTTAAAGAAGGAGAAGGTGCCTCGTCACTCCATCAACCAACATGAGGCTGAGATATTTATTTTGTTTCCTTGCCATTTCGAGGAGCCGCAGCGATTGGGTCGTTCGCTCTGTGAAATTGAAAAGTGCCGATTCACAGTATGTGGGACTATTTGGTCTTCCGTACTTGTGATGACGCTGCGACATTGACTGTGATGTCATCAGAACGTGAACTGAAAGAGATTCTCATGTCAGCATATCAGGAACTCAAACTTCATCTCGGTTTCAGAACAATGAGGAAGATTAGGTGGTGACTGTAAAAAATACCTGCGTTAACCTTGAGCTAGAGCGGAGTGAAACCTACAATGTTCTGATCTGGAGTCAGGCACTTTAGATTTTGCGCCACTTGCCCCACATGTGCTTCACGCTTACATGCTGCAGAGTTGTGATGTTTACATGGACAGGCAAAATAACAGTCAGATTCAACAACTTAACCAGGAAAGAAAATCACCACCACTGCGTCAGTCCAACCCTCCCCACTTTGTGTATCAGCACGATGCATAATGAAAACATATCTGTCATGATGAAGCTTCCATTCAGCCTTTTGTCTGTTCCACTTATTGAATGGGATCATCGCTGATCCTGTAAATTTCAATATTAGTTTCCTGCTTTTCCTCCATAAATCAAGATAAACTCGAGCATAATGGCAACATCAAATAGAGTCATAGAGTCATAGAGATGTCCAGCATGGAAACAGACTCTTTGGTATTACTCGTCCATGCTGACCAGATATCACAACCCAATCTAGTCCGTATCCCTCCAAACCCTTCCTAATCGTATATCAATCCATTTGCCTGTTAAATGTTGCAATTGTACCAGCCTACACCACTTCCTCTGCCAGCACAATCCATACATTTATCACCCTCTGCGTGAAAACTTTGCCCCCCATCGGTCTCATTTTTTCTTTCCACTTTCACACTAAACCTTTAATTCTGGACTCACAGACCCCATGGAAAAGACTTTTTTCTATTTACCTTACCTATGACCCTCATAATATTGAAAAACTCTAAGAAGTTACCCATCAGCCTCCGACGCTCCAGGGAAAACAGTCCTAGCCTGTCAAGCCTCTCCCTATATCGCAAATCCTCCAAACCTGGCATTTTTTTTCTGAACCCTTCCAAGTTTCGTAACGACTTTCGGATAGGAAGGAGACCGGAAATGCACGCAATATTACAACAGTGGCCTAACCAATGTCTTATGCAGTCGCAACATGACCTCCCAAATCATGTACTCAATACTCTGATCAACAAATAAAAGCATACCAAACGTCTTCTTCATGATCCTATCTACCTGCGACTCCACTTTCAACGATCTATGGAACTGCACTCCAAGATCTCTTTGTTCAGCAACGCTCCCTCGGACTTTACCATTAAGTGTATAAGTCTTGCTTTGATTTGCTTTCCCAAAATGCAGCACCTCACATTTATCTGAATTAAACTCCATCTGCCACTTCTCAGCCGATTGGCCCAAATGGTCAAGATCCTTTTGTAATCTGTGGTAACTCTCTTCGCTGTCCACTGCACCTCCAACTAAATGACAAAAAAGTAGAGGACGCAACACCGATCCTTGTAGCACTCCACTGGTCACGGAACTCCAGCCTGAAAAACAACCCTGCAGCACCATCCTCTGTCCTCTCCCTTTGAACTAATTATATACCGTTAATGTTTTGAAGTTTAGTTTGCTTCAATGCCTTACGTGGGTTTTCAGGACATTTAATAATATGACACGAGATGAAAATCGCTTGCTGCAATTTCACCAAATACGCAGTCAGTCTTATGATAAAAGTGAGAAAAAGAAAATATTACCAGCGTTTCTTTCTGCACAGGTTCTCCAGCACGATCTGAGTCTTTGCCACATTTTCCCTTATTTTTCAGAGAATTCCATGGGACAGATATTCACTCAATCTACAAACATGGTTCCTGTTAGATACTACTTTAATTCAGATTAAGATGACTGAACATTCTTTCTCATAACTTGATGCCTCTTTGCTCCGTGCTCCTTCTCAATACAATCTGCTCCAGTTGAGTTTGGAAGTTCTAGCCTACTGCCACAATGCCCCTTGCTTTATGCCAACTGAAGCTGATCCATATGAGTTGGAGGTCCCAATCTGATATCACAATGCTCCCTGTTCCATGTCAATAGAAGTTACTACAGGTGAGGTTGGAGTCCCAGCACCGGCATTTCATGGACCTTTAAACCGTCACATCATGCCCATTTCCAGTTTCATCTTCACTATTGCCCCACTCAGTCTCTCTAAGTTTAGTCCTGGGAACAAGAGATTATATGATATTCTGCAACACTGGTTACTTATGCGGAATATGACACTTCTCCATTTCATATATCAGAATTCAAACGCACGCATTTTCAGTGATTTCCCTCCCTTCCATGGTGACTAACCCTCCTTTACATCGCTCCTCCCATTTTACTCAGCCATCCCATAATCTAATGCACACATCAGCACTATTCTGTCTGTGCTGCTGCTGTCGCTCTTGATGGGTAGACGTGTCCCATCCCATCATCGGGACCTTGAAACCAGTCGATCCATTTCAATCCCGCTGATTGTGAAATCAGTCCTCATGTCGGAGCCTTTATTGACATGGACCAGAGATTACCTGTTAACAATTCGTCTTGAATTCCTGCCACTAAGCCAATGTGGCACCACACTCGCTTTGTTTCCATTAATGCCACAGACGTTGATCTTTTCAACAGTTTACCATGGTAAAATCAACACACAACATGTCATCCACACTCGTCTACTTCTTGTGCTATGCGGCTTTCAGTCTGAGGTTAAGCTGACTGGTTTGTGATCTCTCCTACCAGGATGCTCTCCCACTGCCATTCATCCTACTGCCCAGCTTAAGTTCTCAAAACCAGCTTTACTATTGTGCCCCTCTTGTTGGTCTTGCCATGACTGATCAAAACAGTGCTATTGAAATGACTTCAAAAATCATTTCCCATTACATTGACGCACTACATTGAAATTGTGAAAATCCCTTATTACTCCTACACTTTTATTTGATCATTATTGAGAGATAAACTGCTATTAAACTCCATTATACCACTAAGTTGTTCGGGGCTCTGTGGCTGATTTTTTACAGTCACGTTTGATGTTCATTTCAATGCATAATTCCTCAGAACTACAATTTTTCTTTCGACCAAAATAGCCAGCCTTTTCATTTAAAGTCTCCTCTAAAGATATCAAAGAGGGAAAAAAAATAAGATTTTCAGCAGCAGATGAACTGAGACTCGGCCGAGTTATCAGTTGTCAGTGTGTGGGGCACATGTGATCGTGGTAATGATAAGATCCAACAGCACACAATACCAGATTATAGACCAACAGGTTTATTTGGACGCACTAGCTTTCGGAGAGCTGATACTTCATCAGGTGGTTGTTGAAAATAAGATTGTTAGACACAGCTCATTCGTCCAATTAAACCTGTTGGACTATAACATGATGTTGTGTGATGTTTTCTTAACTTTGTACACTCCATTACAACAATGGCATCTCCAAACCACTTAAAAAGTCGCCTGAATGCGCCTATGAAAAGGAAGTGTTCAGAGCAATATGGGCCAAGTGCTGGCAAATGTGACTGGATTAGGATAGGATATCTGTTCGGCATGGGAAATTTGGTCCAAATAATAATTTTCTGTTGTGTAAATCTCTACGATTGATCCACTGCTTTATTCTGCTTCGAAAGATCAGGCAGCATTGCTTGTTGATCACTGTAAATCTTAACCATTCAAATGCCAAGGCACTAATGGCACTAAATCCTAAAGATTAAACAACCAGAGAAGATCTCTTTTGATATCACCCTGGGACGATTCGATTCAGCATTGCTTTCTTTGCATGATTTATTTAGCTCTGTTGAAACTTATTGGAAATACACAGACTATTCAGTCATCTATTATACTGCAGTATTTAGATCATGAGGCCCCCAACTTACAGGTGTGCTGCTGTAGCTCATGGTGACACAATTGCTCTTTTAAGCCTGGGATTGTGATGTTGCACCTCCCTGAGGCATGTGTAAATTTTTGGACAACTGCCGAATCGAACATCAAAAGGAGCATTCAACAGATTCTGCTGTTGAGATCTGAAATGGGATAAATTATCCAAGCAGGTGAAATTCTTCTTTCTGCATTTGCTCATTCCTAGGGGTCGTGTCGTATGACTCTCTGTGTCGATGAAAATGAGGCTCAGTTCCCCGATGGGACATGTACACATTTTTCAATCTCACACAAAAGCACATGTTGCTGGAAGACCTGTGTCTGAGGACGTTTCACCGAACCCATAATGTTCGCTCTGATTTCTCCTCACCGATGCTCCAGAACTGGTGAGCTTTCTCGGCACTCTTCTGCTATTGTTTCCCATCTCAAAATTCAGTCCAATATATTGTGTCGTTTACGTTTAAAACGTTCCAGGGAAAATATTATTGAGATGACCACCTGTAACTGAAGAACACTCAATTATACAGGCCAATTGCTTGTAATCGGGATAACGGGCCTCTACCAGTGTGTTAAAACTCCATGACTCCATCATTTTAAGGAGAAACTTATCTCCAATGAATACTAAAAAAAAAGCCGAAAGATGTTTCCTTAACTAACGATTAAGACTCTCTTGCCTGTATCCCAGGTGGTACAGTGTGTAGGATTCGGCGCTTCTAACAACACTGCCCGGGTTCCGAATCCAGGTGCGAAATTTCAGGTTTATTACTCCTGAGAGTGACAACTGCAAAAGCAGAGCAGGTTTTTTGGAAATCAATATCTCGGAACAGCTAGTGTCGCCAAGAACCTGAGACCTCATTCGGAAACTAAGAGCATGTTTACAGACTGACTCTGTTCACTTAGATAGTTCACGCTTCATTCTCCTTATTGCACTTCCCAAAGAGTTCATAAACCTCGGTTGGGGCTATTTTAGCTTCCACACCTCTGAAAGCGATGTGAGATTGACTCTGGTATTCTCAGGAAAATTGCTGATGTGACGCAGTTAAAGGATCCTCTTTCCTGCAGATCAACAATCCAAAAATCATCTCATCTTCAGTACAATAAGGACGGTGAGTTTGGAAGTATAACGAAGCTGGAAGTTGCATTCCAACCAACCAAGAGACAAATGTGTTCTGCTTCGTGGCCTGTGCATACCAAACACATGCTGCAGAGTTCTGATATTTGCATGGACACTAGCAGCAATGGGAAGCCTCACAAGGTGAAAACTCATGAAAGACAATCTCAGTCACTGAATTCTCCACTTTGTGAAGCAGTGTCTTTCAATGACAAAGGAAAGATATGTGGCCTCATGTGCCGGCTTCACAGTTACCCCCTTCACTGTTGGAACTTTACACTGTTTTATTTATGTTACTGACTTTGAGTAATGGACCATTGGAGCCAGCGAGAAACTTCTGGTCGTTTCTCCCCCTGGATCTTTAATCCGATAAGTTGAACAATGCATTTAAAGCTATCGCGCCTTCACCGCAGCTCAGCGCCTCAAAACAAGCATCTGTCAACATCAACCTATTCTGTTCCTTCCAGCAGCACGCCCTGCTCAAAACAAACATCAGATAATCACAGCTCCGCTTTCTCCACCTCGAAATGTAGGGCGATAAAACCAACTCTTTGGAAGCTTGGAGAGGGAAGTATTGTTGCTGGAGTTGGTTCTGAATTGAAAAACAAGCTAAAGAATGTATGTATGTCAGGTCACAAGGGTTCCTGGCAGCATCACTGGGGCTCCCTGTTTTGCACTACGAATTTGCATCGACCTGCATACACCACCCAGTCAAGAAATGAAGAAGTATTTCTCTTCTTGTGAATTATCTGACTGGAAGCCAATACACAGAAAATCCACTGAAGGTTTGTACCTCAGGTTGAGATGTAGGGTGCAGGTTTGCTCGCTGAGCTGTAGGTTTGATATCCAGACGTTTCGTTACCTGGCTAGGTAACATAATCAGTGGCGACCTACAAGTGAAGCGAAGCTGTTGTCCCTTGTTTTCTATTTATATCATTCTCCTGGATGCGGTTCCTGGGGTTTGTGGTGATATCATTTCCTGATTGTTTTCTGAGGGATTGATAGATGGCATCTAGATCTATGTGTTTGTTTATGGCGTTGTGGTTGGAGTGCCAGGCCTCGAGGAATTCTCTCGCATGCCTTTCCTTGGCCTATCCCAGGATAGACGTGTTGTCCCAGTCGAAATGTTGGCTTTTTCTTCCGTGTGTAGGGCTATGAGGGAGAGAGGGTCGTGTCTTTTTGTGGCTAGCTGGTATTCATGTGTTCTGGTGGCTAACCTTCTTCCTGTTTGTCCTATGTAGTGTTTGTGGCAGTCCTTGCATGGAAGTTTGTAGATGACGTTGATTTTGTCCATGGGATGTACTGGGCTTTTTAGGTTGGTTAGGTTTTGTTTGAGACTATTGGTAGGTTTGTGTGCTACTAGGATTCTGAGCGGTCTTAGTAGTCTGGCTGTCATTTCTGAAACTTCTTTGATGTATGGTAAGATGATTAGGGTTTCCGGCTGTGTTTGGTCTGCTTGTCGTGGTTTGTTCTTGAGGAATCTGCGCACTGTACGTTTTGAGTATCCGTTTTTCTTGAATACATTGTATAGGTGAATCTCCTCTGTTTTGCGTAGTTCGTCTGTGCTGCAGTGTGTGGTGGCTCGTTGGAATAGTGTTCTGATACAACGTCGTTTGTGTGTATTGGGATGGTTGCTGGTGTAGAACAAATTGAGGACTGCAGATCCTGGGGGATCAGAGCTTAAAAATGTGTTGCTGGAAAAGCGCAGCAGGTCAGGCAGCATCAAAGGAGCAGAAGAATCGACCTTTGGGGTATAAGCCCTTCTTCAGGAAGCCCGAAACGTCGATTCTCCTGCTCCTTTGATGCTGCCTGACCTGCTGCGTTTTTCCAGCAACACATTTTTAAGCTCTGGTTGCTGGTGTAGTTAAGTATTTGGTCAGTGTTTGTCGGTTTTCTGTATACGGACGTTTGTAGTTCTCCTTATTTCTTTCTTTCGACTGTGACATCCAGGAATGCGAGTTTGTTGTCGACTTCTTTCGCCTTGATGAACTTTATGTCTGTAAGGATGTTGTTGATGATGTTAAATGTCTCTTCTATCTTGTTTCAAATTGTGTCATCTATGTAACGGACACAGAGTTTTGGTTTGATGGTTGATAGAGCTGTTTGTTCTAGTTTTTTTAAGCGGAGATCGCATGGCTGTGCCGCTAGTTTGTTTGTAGACTATGTAGTTGAAAGTGAAGTGTGTGGTGAGGCACAGGTCCACTAGCTTCATGATCTTTTCGTTGGTAATGTGATTGATGGTGGTTGTTGCATGTGTAATGATCTCTTTTAAAAGTGTGGTAAGTGTTTCCTTTGCCAGGTCGATGTTGATGGAGGTGAACAGTGCTGTTATGTCGAATGAGATCATTGCTTTGTCTTCCTCCATTTTGGTGTTTTTGATATTTTTTAGGAATTCCTGGGTGGGATGTATGGAGTGCTGTGACCCTTCTATCAGGTATTTCAGTCTTGCGTGTAGTTCTTTGGCCAGTCTGTAAGTTGGTGTTCTGGGTAGTGCGACTATTGGTCTGAGGGGAGCTCCTGGTTTATGGAGTTTTGGTAGTCCGTAGAATCGTGGGGTGCTGGCCCCGTCGGTTTTCATTTTCTGGAATTCCGTCTTGTTTAATTGTCCGGAATTGTGTAATATTCTTATGAAATATGCAATTTCGTTTCCTCGTTGTGGGTTGGGTCTAGCTCCACCTGTTTGTAGGAGTTGGTCTCTGCGAGTAGTGCATTGGATTTCTCGATGTCCACATTCAGGATGATTTGGAGATGCTGGAGTTGGACTGGGGTATACAAAGTTAAAAATCACTCAACACCAGGTTATACTCCAACAGGTTTAATTGGAAGCACACTAGCTTTTGGAGCGACGCTCCTTCATCAGGTGATAGTGAAGGGCTCCATCGAGCCCTCCACTTTCACCTGATGAAGGATCGTCGCTCCGAAGGCTAGTGTACTTCCAATTGAACCTGTTGGACTATAACCTGGTGTTGTGTGATTTTTAACTCTGTTCAGGATGACTGTGAGTCGACCTTTGTATACAGGTAATATAACGATGTTTTTGTCTTTTATTAGGTTTTATAGAGCTTTCTTTTCTTGTGTGTTCAGTTTGTTTCCTTCCCTCTTTCGGCTCAGAGTAGGTGCAACTGTCTGTCTGATCGTTTGTTGCGTTTCTTCCATGGACCAAACCAACGTCATCTACAAAATTCCATGCAAGGACGGCGACAAACGCTACATAGGACAAACAGGAAAGAAAGTTAGCGACCAGGGTACACGAACACCAGCTAGCCACAAAAAAGACACAATACTCTCTCCCTCGTAGCCATAAACACGGATGAAAAAAGTCACCATTTTGAATGGGACAACACATCTATCCTGGGACAGGCTAAGCAAATGCATGCGAGAGGATTCCTCGAGGCCTGGCACTCCAACCACAACGCCATAAAAAAACACATAGCTCTAGATGCCATTTATCATCCCTCAGAAAACGAACAGGAAATGACATCACCCCAGGAACCCCAACCAGGAGAAAGATATAAATAGAAAGCCGGAGACAACAGCTTCGCTTCACTTGGAGGTCGTCATTGATGATGTTACCTAACCAGGTAACGAAACGTCTGGATATCAAACCTACAGCTCAGCGAGCAAACCCTAGAAAATCCACTCTCCTCCTGCCATAATCAACCCAGTGACTGATTGCATCCATCTAGAAGGTCATTGGCAGCAGATACAAAGAAGAATTCTGCCGCAGCAAATGCCCCTCCAATCACCTCACCATTCTGTTTTGGAAATATGTCGCACTTCCTACTTGTTTAAATGACACAGTGTTGGAAATGCATTTTAAGTTCCCAGGAACTAGGGTCGTATCAACATTTTCATGCTGATGAGAAAACAATCTTATACTGTCACTTTGAGACTGTGTTCCCATTGTGCATCAGCCCAATTTAGCTGCTCTATCTCCTACAAAAGAGACGACACTTCACAAGTCCTTCATTTGCATGTGAAGAACATTCAGAAATGTCGAATCCCGCCTTAACAACGAAGAGAAGGACCAAAAGCAGGGCAATGAATGGAAATCGACCATTCCTCTCTCCTCTAATTGGAGAGAAATCAGTGGGAAAACCTTCCATCTCAGCAAGCAAACCTACATCCAGAGCCAATGTATTATTTTTATTTTTACAATGCTGGAGAAATTAGTGTTGGCTGTGGAGTCAGCATATTTATCAAAATTTCTCATTCGCTGACAGCATAAGCGAGAAGTTTGAACAAGGAGACCCGAGGGAGTGGTCCCTTCATTACAGAAAGAATGGACTGGTGGCGATTTTACCAGAACATCGCCAGTCCTCACGTGGGGGACACGCTCAAGAGAATCTCTTAATTAACTCAAACTAGTGATGGGAACTGAAACCACGCTGCTGGTATTACACTGTGCTACAAGCCAACCAGCCGGTTAATTGAGCTAAATCGATGCTATCTAACAGGGCTGTCAGAAGTGTGAATGTGTCATTAAATTCCTTGCTACCCACAGTGCAATTGAACTGCCGTTCCACACAATATGGCTCAGTGTTTCGCACTGTTGCCTCAGAGCATGAAGGACTGGCTTTGATTCCAGCCTTGGAGGCCTGTCTGTGTGGCATTTGCACATTCTCCACGTGTCTGCGTGATTTTGCTCCGGGTCGTGAAATTTCCTCCAAGACAGTGCACATGTTAGGTGAATTGGCCATGATAAATTACCCACAGCGTAGGTTATTAGTCAATGTAAATATAAAATAGGGAAATGTGTCTGAGTGCTCTTTGGAGGGTTGGTGTGGACTTGTTGCGCCGAAAGGACTGTTTCTGCACCGTAGGGATTCTAATTCTAGTGAGTTTTCTGGTCTTTCATCAAATCATTGCTACTCCTAAAGCTCTTTCAAAGTCAGAATACTAAAATGTTGTATCATGTGTGGGAACAAGCCCATATCTGCTGAGAGTGAATCCCTTCCCACACAAGGAGCAAGTAAACGTTTCTCGCTATTGCGAATATGATAGTGCTCACTGAATAGGGATGACAAAGTGAATCCCTTACGACACTCAGTGCAGGCCTCTCTACAGTGTGGCCACTCTTGTGTATCTGAAGCTTTGCTGATTTAATAAATTCCTTCTCATACACAGAGCAGACGAATAATGTCTCTCCAGTGTCAGGTCTACCGGTCATATTAGGCGGACTGTGAAGTTTATTCCTTCACAAACAGACCAAACAAAACTTCTCTCCCTGTGATGAACGTGTTTGCGTGATATTAGGTTGAATCCCCAAGTGAATACCTTCCCATCTATGGAACAGCTGAATGCCTTGTCCGCATGTTAACAGGTTGTTGTTCAATTAAGAACTTTGAATTTAACATCTTTGCAGATCTTTAAGTTTTTTTTAACCACAGTGTGGGAAAGGATCTGCAACCATGACTACACACAGCGTGACGGATCAGAACATAGAAACTCAAGCCTGTCCAAGCAATTCAACGAACAACCAGAACGCCTCAGCATTGAACGAACAGTCTGACAACGGAAATCATACATGACCACAATCATTCGCAGATCAGGGAATATACTTTCCAAGACAAACTAACAATAAGCTTCCTAGACCCGATAAACACAGCTGTCACAAAGCCCTGAGGGAAGTCTTGTACCCCAATTATACCAAAGCCACACGAATTCAGGTCAGACTCAGATGCACCAGAATACCTTGCTCATCAGTGGAGAGCAGCAATGGGAACATCTTACTGCCAAGAAAAGATACATTCTCACAAACCCACGAAGAGAGCTCGAATCTTCTGATTCTATTATAAAACAGATTGATTCTGCTGGATGCTTGATTGTATCGACATTCAGGACATTCTTCGAATGACTGTTTTGCTGCTACCACCATCGTAAGTTGATTACTTGACAATCAATTCAATTGTATTTTCATTATTTTTAAATATCAGCATTGTAGTATATTCCTATAAAACCTGGCTTTATTCTCATCTCGGGGAAGAGAGTTTCGCAGACCTGGAGAGACCGTCTGTTCTGCTTCAGCTTGGTCAATTTCTCTTCTGCGATATCGCCCTTCTAATAAGCGGCTTGTTAATTTAACAACGCTCTGTGTTTTGTGATCTCGGCTTTATTGAGCTAATTTCTCCGAAGATTTGGTATAGTTTCGACAAACTATAATCTCCACAGGTAAGCGAACTTTGATCTAACTGAAGCCCGATTCGGACCTGGTGGCCAACCCTGGCCCAGTGGGTCATACCTACAGCAAAAGTCTGGACGACTGAGGAGGTTCGGCACAATTCTAATCTACCTACTGCGCCAATTCAGCGTTGACAAACCATGGTCTCAACCTGATAAGGTAGACGGGCAAGCTCTGAAATTGATCAACTAATCTTTTCCCTAATTCGGCAGACGCGTGGTCTGAGTTGAGCCAGGGCTTCTAACGTGATGCTGATCCAACCAGGGGAAAGACGGACGGACAAGGGAAGCCTGGCAAAATAGAACAAGAGACCGCTGATTAATTGTTTCGCTTGAATCCTAAGAGATCCTCAGCTCGAAGCAAATTGACAGGGAGCCCACCAGTTCACTGTTGTCTGTCTTGTGTTTGTTGAGTGCTTATTTTGGATGTGTCTGTTTTGTGGCTGCTGAGTGCTTGTCTTGTCAGTTTCAGATGTCTCATGTCTCATCCTTCAGATAACTGGTTACAGTGTGGTCAGCGAATACACGCTCAATTATACTTTATTGCTTGACCTGTCAATCACTCACTGCCTGTGTGTCTTGTAAGTGCTCCCTCTGTCATTTCTCGAAAGCTGAAGTGCAGTATGAGCAGTCAAACCTGGACGTCCAGTACGCCATGGAAGCAACGAAATCCACCCTCTTCTGGGAAGTGCTAGCTGTGGGAGATGGGCAACCCCAGCCACGCGGTGAGAAGGACCCAGGGCCTAAGTTGAACAACACGACGTGGAGGAGGCGTGTAAATACGTGAACTTCAAAATAAATGTCAGAGATGCTCTTGTTGCACGTGGTTCACCGGCACACAACGTGCTAAAAGACACGGGACAGTGGTTACTTTATCCTCTTTCGAGGACACCTGTACATCTGGCCCCCAGGAAATTAGTCATATTAAAGGGGGTGGAGAGGTGGTTTCATTTGAATTGCATAAGATTGATTATTGGATGACGGTCGTTACGGGTGGGCATGGTGGCATGGTTGGACATGCAGTGTCTTGCACAATTTCGACAAGTTGGCCAGCAGCATCAGACCACTAAGGCGAAAGACTGCTGCAATAACAACCGACAATGGAGATCCCAATAATTCCAGGCACGGCCACGCTACTCTAATCCCTACAGAACCCGAAACTTCGCATACTGGCTCCAGAGTCAGACCAGTTGTTGAAGGAAATGATTGCAATTTTTTTACTGCGCAGCCCCACAGCGAGCCCGTAGTGGGACACTATGGCCACTGGGCAGTCTGAGTCACCACGGCTGCCTGTCACAAACGATAACACCAGACACACATGTACCACGGGTGCTGCCCTAAAACACAGGAAACGAACTGCCAGATTCCCCGCCATCATGAATGGGTCCACTCCCCAGATAAGACCTGGACCAATGCGGAGATTCAGGCCATTCTTCAAGATGCCCAGACCCGATGAAGTGACTGCCCCATTCTACAATCTGCTACTCCAAATTTCCTCTAAATGCCACTGTCTGCCCCAAGATGTGCAGACCCTATTGCAACTTGCGCATGGGACCGACTGGGCAACCATTACCCCACTACTGACTTCCCCATCCAACCGTGGGGCACCGTTGCAGACTGGGAAAAATCGCTGAACAGTACTGTGAGCCGGGCAATTATGGCCAGTGCGTGTCAGCACGCCGATAGTGTGCTGTTACCCGGTGTCTGCAGAGAGAAGACGAACCCTTTCCCGATGTCATTGCCCTCTTTCAGGAGGCCTGGGTCTCCTTGGCTGACATTGCATTAGCAGAGAACGAAAATCCTGCCGTGCAGACCCGATATATGCCCACGTTTTCACGTTGCACAATCTCACTTGATAAATGACAAGGTGGGTGGACAGTTTAACTGCAATTAGTAACTTGGACCGGAAAGGGCTGTTCTCCACGCCAATACAGACTGGGTCATTCCTGCGGAACACCCAACTGGATCACCACAGGTAAACCACCTGTGCAGCAAACTAGGGCTATTCAAAAGAGACAGAGCTGAAACAGTAGGAAATTGGGACACTGGGCGAAACAGTGCTGGCCTCGACCCAGGAAATATCACCCAACCCTCCCTACACACCCATATTCTCCATAGGCAGGACAAAGGCTTAACACACCACAGAGACAAGCTTCGACAGACTGCTTACACTATGGTTGATCCCTGTCCCTGTGCTCCAGAATCTAACTAGGACTGTCACTCAATGCCCCGTCGGAAATTCCGATGAGGGAAGTGGAGGTGGGTAGTGCGGCTAATTTCCTTTGTGGTGGATTCTTGCCTCCAGGCTCGTTACTTTCCATGAGTTTCAAAGCCGTCTGGAGTGTCGAGAGCCACTCTCCCAAAACATTATCTTAAGCATTGGACCTGCCACGGTCACTGATACTGCTATTATTTCCGCCTCTTGCCCAGCTGTCTTCCTGGTCCTGCAGGTCTTGTGTAAAATGAATGCCACTATTCCACTGAGGTTCTCATACTGGAGACCCTGGACGTCAATTATTCCGTGCTGCGGTCAGGGATTTCTGGTAGCTATGAACCCTCCGAGCAAGCAAGCTCCTGCTTTGCATGTGCATGCTGCAATGGACCTACCCTTCGTTCTTCCCGACATCCTCCTTTCCCTGTTGCCAACGGGGGAATAGTCGATCCCCAGCTTTGTCTATCCCTCGCAGGGTGAAACTGACAGGTCATATTTTCAGTGACTCTCACTGCACAGTTTACGGTCAGCATGAATGGGGAAATGCTACATTCGCAGAACCTTTCGTTGCCCTCAGCTCCCTGCTAGTACTCACTAGCCTCTGCATTGTGGGTCCACAGGGGCTGGCAGCAGAAGTGCAACTCATCATGGAGCAGGCTACACACTTCTACAACAGCCTGATGGCAGTTGCAGACCTTTCCTTCATTGCTACGAGCCCGTGGCTCTCCAACAATTTAAGCCTTGATTGTGATGTTGTTAAGATAGCGACCCCTCTACTTCGGGCCCATCAGTCAGACCCACGTCCCCTTGGGCAGGGTGAATTTTGTTTGCACTGTTCTCCAACAACACTCCAGGCCACTTTTACCACCCAAACTCCAAGCACTGCCTCCTCCTACAAAAACCCCCTTTTGCTCGCTGATTGTCCAGCATTACTGTGGGCACTGCACTCCAACCATGCAGACCAAGTGATGTTCGCCCCACCACACTGTGTCATTTTCAAACAGGGAACCATCCTGCCGTTTATAAGACAATACTCCCTGTCACCAGTAGCAGTAGAAGGGATCAAGCTGGTTATTGACTGCCTCCAACAAAAGGGTTTCCTAATTCCTGCTACCATTCCATGCAATACACACATCCTGCCCGTTCCAAAACCCGAGGGACCAGGGAGGTTGTGTTTTGTCCAGTATCTGCGGACTGTCAATGCAATTGTGGCTACCTAGTCTCCAGTGGTCCCGGACACTAACTCCATACTCACGCGCATCCCTGTTTCTGTCACGTCTTCCTCTGTGATCGACTTTTGCTCAGCCTTGTTCTCTATTAAACTGTTCTGTGAGAGCCAGTATCATTTTGCAATTATGTACTGCGGCTGCTAGTACGCATGGACTCGGCATCCCAGGGTTACACGAAGAGGCCCAAAGTCGCTGCTGCTGCAGAAGGTCACACCCTCTCCACCCAATACCTGGCTTTGCTACAGCACCGCCCTTGATGGGCGATTTGTTGATGCCCTCCACCTCCACAGAATGATACATTCAGGACAGTGTACATTACTCTGCTCTCTCGCAAAAGGTGGATACAGCGTTTCAATGGAGAAGATTCAACCGTGCCAATTCAAAGTACAGTATTTGGAATACAACCTCTCACATTGCCTCGGGAGCTGTCCAAAGAACGAATAGCAGTCATTACTCTGCTTCCCCCGCCAGCCACAAGAACCCAGTTACAAACTTTCCTGGAAATGGTGAGTTGGCAGGCTCTAGATCCAGACCACCGTGCCATTGATGAAGCCAAAGATGTAAAAGGCATTCACCAATTTAAAACAGCTACTAATATTTGCTCCTGCTCTGGGGGTCCCATACTACACACAGCCCTTCTACATCTATGCCAACGAATCCGAATTGTTTGCATCCGGAATTTTAATGCAACTCCATTTGAATCTCCGACGCCCTTTTGCTTTTTACACTGTACATTTACACTGTTGTAAGGGGAATGCCAGCAGGTTTGAGAGCTGTGGCATCAGCCGCAATAACAGTACAAAAGGCTACGTACGTCATGCAGGATCACCCATGCACCATTTTGGTTCCCCATTCGGTATTCCTCCTGCTAAATTTAGAACCAATACAACGTATCACTGCCGTCCGGATAACTGGCTATGAGGTTGTTTTAGTGTCCAAAGCTAACTTGTCGTACAGCGTGCCCCTGCCTTGAACCCCGCCAACCTGCTCCCACTCCCTCATAACGCCTTTGCGGACGACTATCTAAACCTCTTTTAGCAAGTCAGCACCCGCGCCCAGATCTCTCTGGAATAGCTTTAGACAACCCAGAGCTCATATTCTTTACGAACGGACCCTCCATTAGGCCCTCGGACCACTTTACACTGGCAGTGTATGTCGTGTTCACCTCTTTCTCAATCCTGGAATCCGCTGCCCTACCAGATGGCATATCCCCACCAGCTGCAGAGTTGTTTGCACTCACTCGGGCTTGCATCACTGCAAAGGTCCAAACAGCCAACATTCACACTGACTCCGAGTATGCCTTCAGAATTGTCCACGATTTCGGCACAGTCTCGAAACAGACGTTTCAATACTTCTGCCATTGAGACCACTGCAACACAACACTCTAGCCTCCAACCTACTGCAAGCAGTTCTATTACACTCTACCCTAGCCGTTATACAAATCGCTGCCCATATCTCTGCCACTGCCACTGAGAATGCCTCGGCTTACTCAGCTGCCCAGGAAGCCGCACTGCATTTATGTCCTGCAGGTCCCCCTGAATTGCGACGGCCCAAGAATCTCAGACGCCATGGAGGCAGCGCGAGCTGCTTAACAAGCTGCTACACTGCAGGAAAGGGACAGTTGGATCACCATTGCGGCCACGCAGTCACCTTCCCTACAACTTCATGTACACCCCAATTGCCACCATACTTACCCAAGAACCAGCATACACACACAGGCCCTTATAGCCCAGTGTCGGCCACACGTGCAAGAGGAGCATGACACACGCTGTTATGCAACCGTAGTAAGCACTGTGATTCGCTGCCGCTGCCCAAACCCTGCTGTCACAGAGCCTCGTTTGCTTGAAAAACAATGCAGGAAGTCTCGTCGCCAGGTATGACCACTTTCCAGTTGCTGGGGGGCCTTCCAGCCACTTGCAAATTGACTTTGCTCATATCTGTCAAAAGCAGGGTTACAAACACATCCTTGTCATCATCCAGGAGGAGATTTTTCTCAACAAGAAAGGATGACACATGGACAGTGGGAAAATGCCTCCTAAGGAAGGCCAAGCAAGATTCGTGGTCCCCAGTAAACTAGACATGGACAGGGAGACTCAGTTCAGTGCTCCTCTAACGACTGGAAATAACGAGGTATGAGGGATACCGTGACGACACCATGTCTGCTACCATCTGCAGTCATCAGGCATGGTCGGACGGATGAATTGCACGCTTAAAACGACATGGATTAAGATCACGCATGACACAGGACTTACCTGGCCAGAAGCCTTACCCCTATCCCTTTACTCTATGTGTGACCAGGCACAACTGGGCACACCCCATTTGAGGTGCGCTTGGGTGACCTATGCCCACCGCTACCAGACCCGCAAAGCTCGCTAAGGACACGGCCCTTCTCTTGATACAAGACGCTCTGCTGAGTTACGGAGGAATTATCCTTTAGCAGGAACATTGATGTAAAAACGACGATGTCAGAGCCGTGTTGCCCATACCCCAACAATTCCCAGTTCATCCGTTTGGAACCGGGGGCAATGTCAAGATAAAGTCACTGGAAAATAAATCTCTCTCCCCTCACTGGAAAGGCCAGTATCTAATCCTGCTGACGAACCGGACAAGTGTAAAAGTAGAAGGACGGCCGAATGGACACCCGACACTGGCTGCAAGCGAGCTCCACCTCCAGTGAACAGGGACTAGACAGTAGAAGTCACCACTGGGAACACTGAAGACAGCTCCAGCTGCTTGTCACAGCCATCACCATCATCGCCTTCAACCTGAACCGTCTGACCATGCCACTGTGGCCTGCCAGTAAACAGGAACAAGGGGCGAGACATTTTAAAAAAAAAACAACATTACTTGAGGGTCAACGCTTTCCCGAGAATGGCTCATGGATATGTTCCATGATTTAATCAGACTCGCTGCTGGGACGACACTCATGTCCCCGTGCACCTTCACGGGAGCAATCCCTTAGTTCCAACACCTTCATTGTCACTGACATGGGGATTGGTGGCTTGAACAGGTAACTTGAGGTCCCATCACTCAAAATACCTCCAGCAATACCAACTATAGGGACAACAGCCCAGCCGGTTAGAGATCTTCTGGGTACCACATGCCCAAATTGAAACCTTTCACATGAATCTCCAACCCGGACCATTAATGACACCACTAAACAAGGGCCACCAACCGGATCCATCTTTTTAAACAGCACACAGCCTTCTGGAAAGGGTGCTGGCAGGAGCCAGTGCACTGATTCTCTGCTCCTAAGTACTGCAGCACGCCGGTCCACAGCAGAAAGTAGCATCGCTCGAATTGTTGCACTGACCAAGGCCGTCCGACTGTGCTGTCCACGCCTTTGTGACATACTCCTGCCCTCTGCCGCCCTCACCACTCAGCTAGTACAGGTCAACTGGGGGAGCATTCTTACTCCTGCAACGACATCTGCTAATTGGGACTCAGACACCGAGGGCTATCTGTCGGTTGCTGAGCCCACCCGACACGAAATTCACACCTGCCTAACCACAGCATGGCCACAAACAACTCAGGAAATCGAGCCTGTGCAAACCACACAAAAAAAAAACACCCACAATGCCTCAGCAGTGACCAAACAAGCTGTCAAGGAAAATATATATGACTGTAGTCACGCACAGAACAGGGAATACACTTCCAAAGACTAACAATAAGCATCCAGACACTGATCAGCGTAACTGTTTCAAAGCCCTAAGGGCAGTCTCGTACCCCACTGATTCCAAGGCCACGCAAAGGAAAGGACAGACAGAGAGGCACCAGAATACCTCGCTCACAGGTGAGAAACAGTGGAAACACCTTACTGCTTTAAAAGGGACACTCTCACCTCCCGTTGAAGAGTGCTGGAATCTGCTGATTCTATTAAGAACTGGCTGATGCTTCCAGGATGCCACATTGCATCTACAATCAGAACATCCTTCTGATAACTGCTTTGCAATTATCACCGTTGTAATAGGATTACTTAATTAGCAAATGCATTGAATGCGCCCTACATTTAATTAACATCATTGTACAGGATTATCATAAAACTTGGCTTAAATCTCAGCTCGGGTAAGTGAACCCTCGAACCACCGGTACAGACTGTCACTTCTGTATCAGACTAGTCAATTTCCCTTCCAGCGATATCGCTTGCAATCAACAATTATTGAATTTCAATGGATCTGGCCCTTTAATAGGGTCAAAGTTCTGAATGGCATATTCCTACTCCCAGTCATTACATTTCAGTGCTAAATCCTTTAATCCTGAAACAAATTGCAATTGTCTGCTTTGCTTTGCTTTCCATTGACCATGGAACTTCAGGGGCGAACTGGTTTGCAGTAGATTTTTGGCATTCTAAGATGAATCATTAGTATTTAAGGAGCGGTTTCTTTTTTTCAGTCAGGCCTTCATTCCCATTTGCTCTCCACCCTCATTTTTTTACTCCCTTTTGAATCCACTATCCAATATGGGCTAATTTCTCCGACAGTAGCTCACACAGGGAAGAGTAGACTGACCCCACTCTGTCAATGTCACTCACCCAGGAAAGAGCAGACCGACACTGTTCTCTCCTTGTAACTCACCCAGGGAAGGTGTGACTGAACCCAGTCTGTCAATGTTACTCACCCAGGAAAGAGAAGACTGATGCCACTAATGTCAACGTAACTCATCCAGGGAAGAGCAGAACATCCCCATTCTGCAAATGGAATTCGACCAGGGAAGAGCGGACTGATCCCACTCTTTCAATGTAACTCACACAGGGAAGAGTAGACTGACCGCACTCTGTCTATATAACTCACGCCGGGAAATGCAATCTGACACACTCTGTCAATGTCACTCACCCAGAAAAGAACAAACTGACACCACTCTGTCAATGTATCTCACACATGAATGAGCAGACTGACACCACGCAGTCAATGTAACTCAACCAGAGGAGCACGGGCTGACCCGATTTTGTCAATGCAGCTCTCACGGTGTCAAATCACTCCTCCAGAGAAGAGCAGACTGACTCAACTCTGTCAATGTTATTTGCCGAGGGAAGAGCAAACTGAACTCACAATGTCAATGTGACTCACCCAGGGAAGAGCAGAGAAAACCCAATCTATAAATGTAACTTACCCAGGGAAGAATAGAATGACCCCACTCTCCCAATGTGACTGACAAATGGAAGAGCAGACAGACCTCAGTTTACAAATGTAACTCACTCTTGGAAGACCAGACTATCCGCACTTTGTATATGTAACTCAATAAGGGCAAAGTAGTCTGACCCCTCATTGTCAATGTAACTCGCCCAGGTAAGAGTGTAATGATTTCACTCCATCGATGAAAGCCGCCCAGGGAAGCGTAGACTGACCACAATCTCAAAATGTAACTCAACCGGGGAAGAGCTGGTTGACTTCACTTTGTAATGTTAGTCTCTCAGGAAACAGCAGACTGACTTGAATCAGTCAGGGTAACTCAACAGGGAAGAGTGGACTGACCCAACTCTCTCAATGTAAGTCATCCAGGAAAGAGCAGACTGACACCACGCTGTCAAAGTATCTCGCCTAGGAATGAGGAGACTGACCCCGCTCACTCAATGCAACTCGCCCAGAGAGGAGCAGACTGACCTCACTCTGACAATGTAACTCATCCAGGGAAATGCAGGCTGACCTCACTGTGTCAATGATACTCGACCATGAAAGAGCAGAATGACGCTAACCTGTCATGTCACTCACATTGGGAAGAGCAATATGACGTCACTGTGTCACTGTAACTATTCCAGGAAACAGCAGAATGACCCTACTGTGTCAATGTAACTCAGCCAGGAAATTGCAGTCTGTCACCACTCAGTCAGTGTTTCTCACCCAGTGAAGACCACAGTGACCCCACACTTTTCAGTATATCACAATCAGGAAAGACCAGGCTGACCCCGCGCCATCAATATGATTACCCGTTGAAGAGCAGACTGATCCCATTTTGACAATGTTACACACCCAGCGAAGATCAAGCTGACGCGACTCTGTCTATTTTGCACTCAGTGAAGGGCAGACCGAACCCACTCTGTCAATGTAACTTACCCAGCGAAGATTATACTGACTCCACTCATTCAGTTTCTCTCACCAGAGTGAAGCAGACTGACACCACTCTGTTAAGGTGACTAATCGAGGGACTAGCAGACTGACCTCACTCCATCAATGTATCACACCCAGGGAAGAACAGACTGGTTCCACTCTGTCAATGTTACTCACGCAGGAAAGAGCAGACACACTGCACTCTGTCGACATATTTCCACCAGGGAAGAGAAGAATGACGCCACTTGTCAATGTACGTCGACCCAGGAAGTGGAGACTGACCCCCACAACTTCAATGCAAATCACCTAGGGAAGACGAGACAGACGCCAACCTGTCAAAGTTACTCACGCAGGAAAAGCAGATAGACTTCATACTGTCTATATAACTCAACCAGAGAAGAGCAGACTGATCCCACTCTATGTACGTCACTCACACAGGCAAATACTGACTGACGCCACTCTTTCATTGTAACTGACTCAGTGAAGAGCAGAGTGACCCCATTCTGTCAAGGTAACTCACTCAGGAAGAGTAGACGGAAACCACTCTGTCAATGTAATTCATGCAGGGAGTTGCAGTTTGTCTCAACTCTGTCAATGTAACTCACCCAGGGAAAAGCAGACTGACCCCAGTCTGTCAATGTAAGCAACTCACGAAAATCACACTGACGCCAAGGAGGCGCAGACTGACGGTACTCTTCCTATGTGCCTCAAACAGAGAAGATGATGTAGCACACTCAGTGAAGAACAGAATGACCCAAAACTGTCAATGTAACTCTCACAGGGAAGAGCAGACTGACCCACCTCTGCCAAAGTAACTCACCCAGAAAAAGCAGACTGAAGCCAATTTGTCAAATAAACTCACCCAGGGAAGCGCAAACTGATCCGATTCTGTCAATGTAATACACCCAGGTAAGTTGAGCCTGACCACACACTGTCAATGCTACTCGTCCAGGAAAAAAACAGACTTACCCCACTCTGTCAATGTAACTGGCACAGAGCAGGGTAAACTGACTCATCTCTGACAATGTAACTCGCCCATCGAAGAGCAGACTGAACACATTCTGTTAAATTAAATTGCTCAAGGAAGAGCTGATTAAACCCACTCTGTCAACGTAACTCGCCCAGGGAAGAGCACACTGCAGCACTCTACCAATGATAGTCGCCCAGGAAGAGCAGAATGACCATACTCAGTCAACGTAGTTCACCCAGAGAAGAGCAGACTGTCCCATTCTGTTAATGTAACTCATCCAGACTAACCCATTCTGTCGATGAGACTCTCTCAGGGAAAAAGGAAACTGACATCAATCTGTCAAGTTAATCACTAAGGTTAGAGCAAACTGGCCCCACTTTGTCAATGTAACTCGCTCAAGAAAAAAAACAGATTGACTCCACTCTATCTATGTAATCCTTCCAGGGAGCATCAAACTAACTCCTCTTTGTCCATTTTGTGGATCTCAGGCAGGGAAATCTTTTTTCCTCATGTCACTTTTACTTCTTTTCCGCATGACTTTAGTGATCTGGCTATTCATTCTCGATTCTTTCAGGCGTCGTAGGAAATATACAAATTTATTTCCTGTATGCGGACCCCTCATGACTTGAAAAGTTTCAAACTGTCCAGCTGACAGACTGCTGTTCTCCAAGGAGAAATGCCTGAACTTTCCAATCTACCTTTGTTGCTGATATACCGCGTGCACGGCACAATTCCTGTCAGTCTGTTCACCGCTGTCTCCAAACACTTCACTTCCCCAGTTTTTGAAGTTTACACTCAGAAATGAGCAATAATGCAGCTGCAGGGTTTATTCAGAGTCGGATTGCGCGGGCAAGCAATCTCAACAAGTGTTTGTCTTCACGGTATTTGTGGCAATCGCAATTCTAGCCAATTCCTTTTTCAGGGAGTTCCATCTTTTTGATCGAAAACCCGTTTTGAGCTCAGTTTCTCTGATGTTGTGATGTATTATCCACAACATCAGGACGTAATCATATTGTTAATCACCGCCCAATAAAATTTTATATAACACTTATTTTCCTTATATTTTATTGCATATAAATATTGTAGCCATCCCAAAATCAGAAACTGATGGACAACACAATACTATCAAAATCATATCGTTTGATACATGCTGATGAACTGCTGCTGAGCAAAGGTCATGTTGACATGAAAAATTACCGTTAGTTTATGTGTGGGAAAGTGCTTTGTGCTCCTGAAGTTGAAAATGTTTTCTGTGCAAATTTTCCACAACAGATCTGAATTATAAAATGATTTAATAAAGTTATCATTCACTTGAAAATATTTAGCCTTCGTCTATCAACCACATTGCCACTCTTACAAAGCTTATCCTATGTCAATTGCATTCCCCTGTGAATAAACGCTTATTAACTTATTTCTAATTTTAATCACTGCATTAATCAGCGTTTATTAATTCAAAGTTTAGTTTCAGTCTTTGCAGTTAACCCGCTCAGTGATCCAATTTGTCCAACAGTTGGGAGCGATTTATCTCGAGTGGGAGTAAAGTGAGAGAGCGTGCTTCCTGGTTCTTGTGTTTGTTTGCTGTTCAAGGTCAGCCTCACCAGTGGCACACAGTAATGGAAAAAAGAAAGAAAGACCAACGTGTAATTAAAATGAACCGAATGTACCGAGGATGCTGGAAATCAGAAAGAAAAACAGAAATTGCTTCAATAACTCAGCAATTTTGACAGTATGACAGTACCTGCAGACAGGAATCAGAGTTACCGTTTCCAGTTCTGTGAGACTTCCTTCCATAGCGAGAAAAATGTTAGTTTTTAATGCAGGAGGTATTTTGTGGGGAGGGTTTAAGAGTAAAAGACAAGTGCAAATAAAGACCAAAGAGGTAAAAGTCATGGAGAGCAAAAGTAATGTACAACACTCATTCTGGAGAATGAATCTCTGTTCGTGGATAATTGGTGGGAAAGAATGGATGGTGTGAGATAGCAGACCCTGCGACAACAGAGCCTTTTTTGTAGACGTTGGGGTAAATACACGTGACGATGCGTAAAACTGTTAAATTGGTCAACTCAGTACTGAAGTAGAAGGCTGTAGATTTGCCAAATGGAAAATAAAATCTTGGTCTTCCAGCATTTTTTTTAACCAGTGTGCATCTCATTCCTTGTGCATTCAAAGTGTCTCCTGCAAGTTGTCTGCTGTGATTGGATACTTTGCTTTCTCTCAGCTCCTACCCACACTGCATTACAAGTGTCCCCTTTATTTTTAGGTGTCCCTCTGTGTTCTTCCCATAAAGATGAATCACTGCTGCCGCCACTGTCACAGGTTTCGTCTAAAACTTGTCTGTTCGGTGGAGCAATCTTCTCGCACTCACTTCCTTCACTATCCTTGATGAATCCCATCTGCTCGTCGTCAATATCACATGTTAGTGCTGAAATTCTATCCTAAATGTTCCTATTATGTCTGCAATCCATCTAAAATAGAACTTTTAACTACAAGTTTCTGTGGAGTGCAACTTCTAGTATCCAGCTGAAATATGAATACATAAAATCCAAACTTCCATCTGTTAAACTGTCTGATATTTCAGACAGGATGTGACCTTCGCAGTGAACGATGTTTAAATACGTTATATATATATGTCTGACCTAGGAGAATGTGAGGGCTGCACATGCTGGAGATCAGAGTTGAAAAGTGTGGTTGTGGAAAAATGTAGCTTCACCAGCTTTTCCACCACCACCATCGTCGATATCTATATGCATAACCGCCTGTGTATTGTCAATATGTGCATATATATGTGCGTATGTGCATGCATATATGCATATGATTACGTACATATATTTTTAGTTATTTACATCACACAGTTTCATTACAGTTTCATTATTAATGCTCGTCTGATGCTCTGCAAATGTACCAGTTGCTGGTTCCTGAGAGATAGCCGCTTTTACTTCACTGGAGGAATAAAAAGCAAGTACAGTGCAATGGCCGGATATTCAACGAACGTTGACATTTTAAAAAAAAAAGTCAAATGCCATGAATCCTTTGGCATCAATAAAACTGATCATTATCACAGAGTGCGAAAATTCACCCTTTTTAAATAGATTGTCGATGGTGGGTCTGCAGCAAACCGAATGGAAGCGTAAATGGTCCGATAACTAAGATTCCAGGAGAGAAAGGAGGAGAGTACCCCTGAAGGGTCTCCAAGACACAATGACAACCTTTCTGCCTGTGTGTTCTGTTTTGGTTTGATCAATTAAATATATGTTTTCGGGTGCGGAGGGGTAGGGTTGTGAGTTTTCAGTGTGGGACTGACGTGATCTGGTAATCCTGGAAACTGAGAACAGAAAGAGCCGATTTATGCAGAGGGCTTTCTCAACATCTTCCCTTTACTTGTTCCAGTCACATCTCCCTCTGGTTTTACTGATTCGCTCTTTGATATTGAATCTCTCCTGTCCTCTACTGTGTCACTATGTTTATTTTTGGTACTTCCGTTCTCAAACATCTGCCCGGCCAGTTTAAATGTCTCTAGATTAATTTCAGGCCTGATCTGTCTCTCACATTTCTCTGTTTTCATGGTAGGTCACCGATCAGAATCCTTCACTTTATTTCTCTGCAAACAGCTGTCACTGGAGCTGCGAGTGTCCCCAGCATTTTGCAGTGTGAAGAAAGAATTCTGTAAAAAAGGACAGAAGTGAAATGCTGTGACACATTGTGCGACAGAATTAATTCACTGACACAAGGAATAAGGAACAAGACAGAAAAAAGTGCTGATGCGCCGATTTTCACTGGTTAGGTGCAGCTTCTTTAATGTTTTCGTAGTTAGCACTGAGCTTTCTGCACTGTGATCTTCGTTTAAAATCCAGATTGAGAATTACTCTGTGATGTTGCTTTAAGGGTATTTACAATGGTCAGGGGTTCTTAACGGAGCTAGGTCTGTTGCTGAGTGGTTCTGAACAGGGACTTACAGTAGTTTTAACCATGAATGACCTCTCTTCAGTTTTAAAGGTACGAAATGTATCAGAAGAGGAGTGAAAGGGCTTTGATGAGCTACAAAGCATGAACGGAAAATGACTGAACAAATAATGAGTCAAAGTTATTAATGTGTCACAATTTCTTGTTGCATCGTTTTTCTCTTTCGGAATGAATAAATCACAACTGCTTTTTCAAACTAGCACGGTAGTTTCTGGCTTTTACTGATGTTATAATTGCATTAAAGATATAATGTAGTGATGTGAATTCAAAGCTGCTGAGAAGATTTCTCATCCTTCACACAAACCATGTAGTAGGTGGACTAGATCAGATGTCATCTGCTGCTGTGAAAGCACAGCCGGTGCTGTGTGACTACGTGGCCCAGAAGTATGGCAATGGGCTACTAATTCATTATGCTTTCCACGCGTCGTTTCGAATCCCCCTCTCGTTGCTTTAGGTGGTGGCGTTTTGTTTTACATGACTTCTGTTGAAGCAAACTCTCGAGACTCAGATCGTGAGAACTGATAGGTTTATTGCACGATATATGATGGGGAGTTCACCGTCCTAACTGTGGCTCGGTGTTATTCCGAAGTACAGCACGATTCTGCGGGATTATATAGAGAAAACAGATGGGAGCTGATCGTTACTTACACAGTTTGGTATACTTACAATGCGTCACGAAAATAGAGGTTAGTCATTGAGGTAAAAGCTAAAGCACTATTATGCATTCCACATGTGGACAGAACAAATGGTATCACCATTTGATCAAGTTACACAGTTTGCTAACACTAAGCAGAGATGTACCTAATTAGCTGAATGACCGTGACGTGTCAATAACTCGTGACGGGAGTGGAACTAAATAACAAGTCTATGTCAGCTTGACTGGTACTACAGCCTGCACTGATCATTCATCAAATGGAGGCAACACGATCTTGTCACTTCAGGAAAATAAAGCCTCCCTTTCACATTTCCTCAAAGAAAGGAATGCACAGCTTGCAAAGCTCTGGAGACACAAAATGGTTTCTCAGCCGGGTTAGGAAAATGGCTTCCAGGCAAACCATGTTAACTGGTCCCCAACAATGCCCCTTTTTCGTTTCATACTCGGAAAAGCAGGTCCGAGGCTTCAACAAATGGGGGCATTTTTTCCGAACCAGGGGATTTGTCGGAGGGGAAAGTTATATGTCAGGCAGGTAACACTCGGACTCTGAGTTGATAGCCTCCTCAAATCCAGGGCTTGAGGGTCTAGGCTTAATGGTGACACGAGGGCTCAGCAGGTAGATAAGTGGGCTTAACTAAGTGGGCTAAAGGCGGGGGCAGAGGGTGGCAATAATGAGGTGCAGATTGCGCAGCACTATTTGAGAAAAACATAAGGAGCGTGATGACTACTAGGGCAATAACCAGCACGATGACACCCTGAACAATGGCACTTCCCAAAGACCCGAACCACCCACCCATTCAGGTACAAAGATCTCAATGGGAGTTGGCAATTTGAAGCCTAGTGGCCGCCTCTCGGATGTGGTCAGCAAGATTGGTAATATTTTCATTGGCAGCAGGGATATAGGTGCAACGGGCAGAGCCAATGAGGCACATGTGCTCCCCTTCTGGGCCAGTAGGTAATCCAGAGACATCCGATTCTGAAGGGCAACCATTCAGAAGGGGAACCATGTCCACATTTATCTCTTTAAAGGCTGAGGCTGAGTTATTGGCCACCTTCTCTATGAGGGATGCCAGGTCCCTGGCTACAATGGTCAGCTCGGCGGTCCCGTAGAAAGGGGCGAATACAGCTAGGAACTGCTCAAATTCAGATAAAGCTCTTTTGGAATGAGTCCTGAGATGCTCGAATGGGAATGACTGGAAATGATAGATGAAGGGGTCTCCATACCCAACATAGCAGCTACCAACCCAGGAGAATTGCAGCCAAGGGTAGGCTTTATGGTCGCAAATGAAGTAGGTGTCATTATAGCTACCTAGACGGTCCATCTGGGTACCAGTCCAAAACGTTCTAAAAATGGAGTTACCCGAAGTCTTACTGGGGGACTTCAGGTTAAGTATATTGCTTGTTATAGTAGACCTGATAGACTTTGAGGTAAGGAGCAGGGAATAGTTGCAACTGCTGTATCCAGCAACGCATCCACCTGGAGAGTCGCTCTTAAAAAAAAAATCCCAGATGTCCACCAAGACCCGTAGCATTCGTAAGGACCAGGGTAGGGGGTGTACGAGAGTGGTTGTACCGGGGCTGGAAACAGCCTTTGTACTTGTTCAAGGTATAACCCGCTGATTTCCAGCCACGACGAATATTATTGGTCTGGGCAAGGCCCAATCTCTCGAACGCACTCGGAAGTTGCATCGTGGCCACCTTGGAGGACGGATCCCGTTCTAATCACCATTCAGTGGAGTCAGATTCTTTGAATGGGATGGGTTGGAGGGGGATTCTTCCCTGAGAATGAACGGGAATGTGAGCACATACCCAGCAGAGGGAACCATTAATCTCTTTCGCACAGGTATAAGTCATCTGCAGAAAGGTATTAGCATATATTTTGCGAATGATAAAATGCCCTGCTCTGTTCCCTTGGTCCCATTCAAACCCCACCAGGGTGTCCAGAGCTAGGAGGGAGACAGAGAAGAGGCAGACAGTCACTACCCAGATTGCACAACCGGCGGACATGCTGGCTTTTCCGGTGTCTGTTGTTCAGGGGTTTTCTGGTCAGGTTATTGGGTGAAGGTGCTCCTTTGCAACGGATGGCGTATGTCCACTCAGGTACTCCTTCGACCTTGTCAGCCGTTCAGTTCACTTGGAGGATGAGATATGGGTCTTTCCACCGAGGATAAAGAGAATTATTTTCAAAGATTTTATCATCACATATTCTCCTTGGTGGAACGGATACAGGGGGCCATTTCACAGCGTGGGAAGAGACTCCTTGACCAACTCATGGTTGTGGGTGCTGACCTGGCACAATGATTTGGCTTAATCCAGAAGGAACTCATGAATGAGAAGCAGTGCCACATTTGTGGGAAGTTTGGAGGGTCGGAGCCTCGTGGGCATTGGGCGGCCCATGAGTACCTCAAAGGGAGTTAGCCCGTATTTCAATTTATTTGTTTCCGGAGAGTGTAAATGGCTAGTTGCAATGCCAATGACCAGGGCAAACGTGTGTCCTGGGTGACATTGGTTAAAGTAGTTTAAAGGGCGCCACTAATCGCTTCCACCATCCCCAACGACTGGGGCTGACACAGATTGTGGTGTTTTCATGTAATATCTAAAATTTTAGGAACCACTTTTTAAAACTCAGGAGTAACATGCGACTGCTTGTCACTGTTATCAGTATTCGGGACATCAAACCGAGTAATCACATCCTCCATGAGACACTTAACCACTGTTCCAGCATTATCCTTACGTGTAGGGAAAGCTTCCACCCATTTCAAAAAACATACTCACTGTGACCAGCAGGTATTTATAACCCTATTTGGCATATGGACAAAGTCAATCTGCAAATGATGAAAGTGTCCATCGGAGACAGGTAAGTGATCATACTTGGCCAGTGGTTTAACAATATTATTCTGTCGGTATATCAGGCAGCAGGACCCTAGCGCTTGTGTTGTCGCAGCAAAGCCGGGAGAATACCAGCTTTGCCTTAATACATGTATTCCTGCGCGACCAACTCCATGGACAGCCAGTGCCAAAACAAGCAGTAGTGATCGTGGAAGACGGTTCTACCATTCGGGTGTTGTACTCGTCCTAAGCTGCCTGATTCCTCAGCCCCTATACGTGCCCAACCATCTTTCTCGGACTGAGGGGCGTCTCGCTGAGTGGCCAGTATCCCATTCGCCGCTAGGTCTAAAGTATCTTTTGACTTCCCCGTCTTGAGAGTTTGATAAACATCTACAGTGGGGGGTTAAAGCTGCTTGTTTGGCAGCTTGGTCAGGACGTGCATTCCCTCGGGATATTGGATCGTCTGCAGCAGTATTGGCCGCACACTTAATCACAGCCAGAGCAGAGGGAAGCATTATATCCTGCAGAAGGTTGTTGACGAACAGGGCATGTTGCAGGGTTCCCCAAAGGAACGAATAAATCCTCTATGTTTCCATAGGGCTCCAAAATCATGTACCACTCCAAAGGCATACCTGGAGTCCGTGCAAATATTAACAGACTTTCTGTCACCTCGAATACCGGCTCTGCTGAGGGTAAACAATTCGGCTGCTTGCACAGAAGTCCCTTCCAGCAATACAGCTGCTTCGATGATATCAAAAGGTGTGCAGATCGCATACCCAGACAGGATTTGATGGTCCGAGGGCCGGAAAGAGGAAGCAATAGTGAAGAGAATCATGCCTGGGTTGCCTAATCGGGTCTCAGAGAGATCAGGGCAGGGGGTGACATCTTTTTGGACTACATTCAAGCAATTATGGTCCACCTCAGGTGGAACATGGGTGTTTGGGAGAAGTGTGGCTTGATTCAGCGCAGGTGCATGTTGCAATGTAAGGTTGGGACTGGATGGTAAGATAACCTCGTAGCCAGTTCTCCGTGATGCTGTAAGATGTTGGTTTACTGCTGAATTTAGCAGCAGGGACACCGAATGAGTCAGAAAAACAGTGCACGGATAATCCATCACAGTTGGAGTGGACTTTTTGACTATTACAGCGGCAACCGCCACAGCACGCAAATAGGCAGAAATTCCCATTACAACAGATGGTAAACTGTACAGAATAAATGGCTACAGGGTGCTGGAGATTCCCATGCATCTGTGTCAAAATACCGGACGCATACCACTCTTTTTTGTGTACATAAAGCTGAAACGGCAGCCTATAATTATGTATGCCCAGAGCAGGAGCCGACACCAGGCATTATTTAAGTGTGTCAAAGGCCCGTGACATCTCAGGTGTCTATGTCACCCCGGTCGGCTGCTTTGGTGAGGAAGCCTGACGGAGAGGCGCATAAACAATACGATATTCTGGGATCCAGTGTCTGCAATAACTCAGCATGCCCAGGAAAGACGGCTGCTTAGTACGCAAAGCAGGAGGATAGAGTTTGACACTGGCTGCAAAGCGATCCGGAGATAAATCTCTGAGACCGTGAGTAAGTTCGTATTCTAGGTGCTGCATTTTCATCTGGCAGAGCTGCATTTTCTCCAGTGAGACTTTCTGCTCATCCTGAGCCAGCCAGTGGAGCAGTGCTACAGTGTCCACCATGCAAGCCGCAGGCAAGTCTGAGGCCACAGGCAAATCATTGGCATACTGGATCAAGGTATTGTGACGTCGCAGGCAGAGGTACTTCAGGGTCCGGTGCACTGCAGAGGCATACACAGTGGGGCTCTCAGTGTACCCTTGTGTAAGTCATGTCCATGTATATTGGCAACCGCCGTAAGTAAAGGCAAAAATGTACTGACTTTCAGGGGACAATTTAATGGAGAAAAAGGTTGAGCAGATGTCTATAATTGAAAAACAGGTAGCGTTAGAAGGAAGGCTAGTAAGGATTGCATTTGCATTCGAAACCACTGAAGAGCAGGGAATAATGATGGCGTTAATCACTCTCAGGTCCTGCACAAAACTCCATCGGCCTGGATTACCTGGTTTGGGGCTTGGGAGTAGCGGTGTGTTGCAGCGGTTCACAGTAGGGACCAGGATGTCTTGTTGCAGGAGGGAGTGAATAATAATTTTAATCGCCTTGCCTGCAGTCGGTGACAGATGGTACTGCCTTATAGACAGCAAGGTGGACGCTAGTTTGACAGTGACCGTGAGAGGTGGAGCTGAAAACACTAGGATCGCCTCATTGGGACGTCGCACCCACAATGACAGAGGGAGAGCCTCAAGCAGCATAGGGCAGGTCGGATTGGGCGGTGGTATCCGCAGGACAAAAACCACAGGAACCGAGAAGTGACGACAAAGAATGCAAAACTCCTCCGGTCCTTGAGGAGAAAGTGAGGTCTGCAGATGCTGGAGATCAGAGCTGGAAATGTGTTCCTGGAAGGGACTCATGGTCGGATGTGTCTAGGGGCCAAAGTTCCGAGGCAATTCCCAGCACAAACACCATTAGCCCCAAGTCCTGCGGGAGTGACGGAGCTTTAACCGCAACCGGGATGTAGGGGAAGGAGACTGGGTCAAAGCGGAACAGTGGCTGCTGGTCGGCATCAAATAGGACCCCCGTGCCAAGCCTTGCTACACAACATAATAAAGCCCAGTGAAGTGGAGGGAAGACGGCAGATCAAGACAAGGTCCCGCAATGGCAGGGTAGAATGGCTCAGGGTAGATGAAGTACGCCGCAGCGCAGTAGAAGTCACGTAGAAAATGACATGTCTGTAGTATCCAGTGAAGGAAGTAAAATGTGGGGAATGGCAGAGCATGCAGTAAAGATGGGAGAGAGGAGAGAAAAGAGGCACGCACAGGGTTGTTGGGGGACGCCCAAACATAAAGGGAGAGAGTGGATTAGGCGAGGAGGACAGATTAACCATAGCAGCATGCAGCAGGGGCAGACTGGAGCCAGGAAGCTCTGGTGTCAGCCACTGAGGGGAACCGTGAATAGAGGCATTAAATTTGCATGGCGTTTGGCGCCCCAAAAGGTCGATTGGGTTGGAAGGGGAAATTATAGCTCAGTCAGGCGCCGTGCCTGGACCAACACCAATAAGGATAGAATCTGTGATTTCTCGTGGGGTACTCCAGAGACACCCACAGAGCTAACAGTATCAGAGCTGACAAGAAGAGCCGCTGAGGGAGGTGCAGAGGAATGTGTGGCCCCGGAGTCCACCATACGGAGCCCCATCTCAACGTCTATCATGGGATTCTCGGATGGGAAGAGGAAGAGCCGTATGGAAGGGGCCTGCGAAAACTCCCTCATGGGGCATCTCTAGGCTTGTGGGGCATGTGGGATGGGGTCAGCAAATGAGTAGCTGGGCGGCAAAGGCTGCCGCTGTTCCAGGAAAACTGGTTGGGCTGAGGAACTCGCTGTGGCTGTGAAGTACGGGAGTCCCGTGCCCAGTGTCCAATGTTCCCACACGACCTGTGCTGATTCTGGCTAATATCCCGGGAGAACTTCACCGCATCCTGGAAGCGGACATTCATGCCGAAATGGCTACTCTGCCTAGGAGCGGCACCATCAGTGGAGTAGAAGAAAGTAGCCTCCCAGCTAGAAGGGACAGTAGCATCAGAACGAGCAGACTGAGCAGTAGGACGCTGTGAAGCAAGTGAGGTATCGGTTAGGTGTGGAAAGGCAACAGCCACAGCACCTTGAGCAGCATCCCGACCGTGCAGCCTGGAGGCCACAAGAGCAGCAATTTCATCAACCTGAGAGTCCGAGTCTGAGGTAAGGACGGAATGTTTCGGATACTGGATGGAATAAGGTGGAGAGGCAGAGGATGGGCTATCTGCAGGAGTGGAAGAGCGGCAGCTTCAGTGGAACGCTGAGAGTGGTTTTTAGTCTTGCGGGGCTGATGGCCTTTTTCAACTTTCTTAAACTTATCCAGACAGCCGAGCATGTACCCCGTGTCCCAGGAGGGATCCCAGTAAGCACTCTCAATATTCGTATGCCAGTAATCAATTTTATTCAACTGGTAAGAGCCGCCGTAATGCCAATTGTCATGGGACCATCCGTATAGATCGGAGGTGAAACGGGTAACATACCGGCTGTCACCAGTCTCCTTCCAGACGGTGTCAGCTGGCGAGCCTGGGGGAAAAAGAGGGATTCCTACCCTACTCTTGCATCGAAAATATTTACCATGGCGCTTTAAGATAATCGCTGCTGAAAATGTGTTGCTGGAAAAGCGCAGCAGGTCAGGCAGCATCCAAGGAACAGGAGAATCGACGTTTCCGGGCATAAGCCCTTCTTCAGGAATCTTTTCTACCTCCTGCCCAAAATCCACAAACCGGACTGCCCCGGCCGACCCATTGTCTCAGCCTGCTCCTGCCCCCCCGAACTCATCTCTGCATACCTCGACACGGTCCTGTTCCCCCTTAGTCCAAGAACTCCCCACCTACGTTTGGGACACCACCCACGCCCTCCACCTCCTCCATGATTTTCGCTTCCCCGGTCCCCAACGCCTTATCTTCACCAAGGACATCCAGTCCCTGTTCACCTCCATCCCCATCACGAAGGACTTAAAGCCCTCCGCTTCTTCCTTTCCCGCCGTACCAACCAGTACCCTTCCACTGACACCCTCCTCCGACTGACTGAACTGGTCCTCACCCTGAATAACTTCTCTTTCCAATCCTCCCACTTCCTCCAAACAAAAGGAGTAGCCATGGCTACCCGCATGGGCCCCAGCTATGCCTGCCTCTATGTAGGATATGTGGAATAGTCCATCTTCCGCAGCTACACGAGCACCACCCCCACATTTTCCTCCGCTATATCGATGTTTGTATCGGCGCTGCCTCGTGCTCCCACGAGAATGTTGAACAGTTTTTAAAAAAGCTCCGATCTCCAGCAACTGCAGCCCTCACTTTCTCTGCTTTAAGATAGTCCTCGAGGGGGAAAAAGGACGGGGTCCGGCCTGGACGGCAGAACAGCATTGACCTGCCCCGGAGGCCAGAGCTTCAATCAGTCCCATAGATACTCGCAAACCCATCGCCCCACCACGGAATCGCAAAAAAAACACCTGTAAACAAAGAAACAAAATAACCAAAACACACAAAGACAAACGACTTATCAGTACGAAAGAAGCGCTGTAAGTACTCCTCAAGTCCTTACAGAAGCAGTGTTCGGAGCCACGATCGTCTTCCGACTCGCCCCGGGGGATCAACCCGCGAGTTCAGGTCAGGTTAATAACAAAAATACCTTTAATGCGATCTTTCCCTTATTCTGTCCTGCCCTCAGGGAATCATCCTGCAAGGAGAAAGTGAGGTCTGCAGATGCTGGAGATCAGAGATGGAAATGTGTTGCTGGAAAAGCGCAGCAGGTCAGGCAGCATCTAGGGAACAGGAGAATCGACGTTTCGGGCATTAGCCCTTCATCGGGCATTAGCCCTTCCTGAAGAAGGGCTAATGCCCGAAACGTCGATTCTCCTGTTCCCTAGATGCTGCCTGACCTGCTGCGCTTTTCCAGCAACACATTTCCATCTCATCAATCATCCTGCAAGGCTCAGGGCAGGAGCACGAGTGTGGCCAATAAAAGTAATTTCGATGGCTCTTCACACTCTAACAGCCAACTGAACACAAATTTAAGCACTGTCTATGAGAAAACAAACCCCGCAGTAAATGAAAGTGCTGGCCCGGCTAACCTCGTAAATTAGAGGCCGAACTGACTAAACGAAACGTTGAAGAAGGAGACAGTATCTTGAGAAGGAAGATAAGGATAACCTTTCACATTAGCTCACAGTAAGGAATGTAGAGCCAGCAAAGTTCTGGCTGAGGACACAAAATGGAACTCTCAGCCGAATCAGGAAAATGGATTCCATGCAAATAATGTTACGTTTTCACCAACTCTTACAGATAACTGTTGTCTCCTTACAAATTTGTTTCTCAATTTTCCAGTTAAAATTAAGGTGCTACAATGCAATCCCAATACGGAAATGCTTCCTTTCGTATTTCTCAGTTTCACCCAAATAACTTGCCAGGATTTCTTTCCGGGTCAGTACAGTTGTAATGCTATTTCTTATCAAAAATGACACTCCCCTCCTCTCTTGCCAACCTTCCTATCCTTATCATAGCAATTGTATTGTGGATCATTAAGATGACAGTGATTTCCATCCATGAGCCATGTTTATGTTATTGCTATGATATCGCAAAACTATATTCCCTGAGTGCACCTGTCTTTCCTGTTAGGCCACTTGCAAATAAATACAGTTTAATTTATTAGTCCTATGTTGTATTCTGCTTTGTCACGGCCTACCCTGACTGTTTGACTGACTCCTTCTCTCAACTGTACCAGATTGATGTAAAGATTGATATCTTTACTCAGTATCTTCCTGGATACCTCCCCAAGCTTGCCAGTTTAAATCCTCCAGCTCACCTGCAACAAATATTCCTGCCATTATATTAGTGCCCTTCCAATCCAGGTGCACTCCATTTTTCTTGTTAGATTCATGTATACCCAGAAGACATTTCAATGATTCAAAAGTGTGAATAATTTTCCCATACACCATCTCCTCAATCATGCATTCATCTGCCCTATCTTCCTATTTCCACCGTCATGAGCTCACAACACGGAATAATCCAGGTGTTGCAACTCACAAAGATGACCTTTTTCAATTCCTGCCTAACTCTCTGCATCGTCCATCCTTTTCGCTTCCTTTGTTTTTCCAATATGTACAATGACCTCCAGCTCTTCCCGTTCTCCTTTCAGAACATTTTGCACCCTCTCTGAGACGTCTTTGATCCTGGCTCCAGGGAAGCAACACAACGTTCTGATCTTTCCTTGCTTGCATCAGAAACGTCTGTCTGTGCCTCGAAATACCTCGTCTACTCTTGGAAGTAGACGTACACCTCATTAAGTTAAAGCCATTCTCGATAGCAGAAACTTGGATATTGGTGCTACATTCCCCTGAGAATCTATCACATCAAACATTTTTTTCCAAATCAGCATGCTTGTTTGGAATGTGGAGAGCCACAGTACACTCCTGCACTACCTGCGTTCCTCTCTACCTACCTGGAGTTACTCCATTTCTGTGACGGCAACTGCGACATTCCTCCCTTCCTGCAACAGCCATGCATCACAGCCGCTTCTATTTCTACGTTCCTCATTACCCCTAACTGTCACACCAATCGTTCAATTCGATCTGATAGGATTCACAACAAACGGCATATATTGTAGATTAAGTTCTCAATAACCCGTCAACTCTCCTGAAACTCCCTCATCGAAGAAGAAGAACATGTCACTCTCCTAAGGGGTATTTTTGCTTCTTTCAATATGATACAGAAATGAGCACGGTCTTTTTCCTCTCCAAATTACTTCTCCAGGCTAACTTAATAGTTATGACACATATTTTCAAGTTTATTCCAAGAGACATATCTCAATAACACATATAATCACGAATGAACTCACGCTATTGACTGGTACATCCTTGCTGTAAGTCCCCAAGGCCACACTTAAAATTATCTTTTTCTGTGTTGTGACCTCCCAAACAGGTTCCACCAAAATCATTTGTGAAGTTAACTGTTTCTTAATTTTCCCACATGCACTTCGATGTCCATCGACACATGGATTCAACAGAAAAGGCAGTAGTGGCGCAGATTTACTGCTACGTCATTTATAAATGTAGTTTCCTCTCTGTCTCTCTCTCTCTCACTCTCTGTCTCATGCTCAGACCATGTGCTGCCTTTGAGTGTTCCTCCCACTTTTAAAAGTGCCGTTGTTTTGACTTATTTTTCCCAAAGTTCCAAAATAATGCAACGCATATAAAACAATAACTGCTGCTCCTGGAATTCGAGGAAATCTTTTCCAAGACCTAAACTTCCTCAAAACACAAGCACCATTTTACATCCAGCCATATTCCCGTCCTCAATCTTGGATTAAAATCGGAAAGGAGGATCAAGGGAACTATAGAAATGTAGGTCTGAAATCTGCAATACGCAAATTGTTGGAGGTGGTTCTGAAGTATGGGACTTACATGCATTTGGCGATGCAAACATTTATTAGGAATCGTCAACATGGTTTTGTGCGAAGAAAATTGTGTCTCAGGAACTTGACTTTTTAATGAAATAATCAAAAAGATTGATGGAAACAGATTAGTAGGCGGTTGTTTACTTGGACTTCATGAAAACCTTTAACAAACTTCCACGTGGTTGACAAATTCGCGCCGTTATGTCATATGGGATTCAGAAGGAGCGTCATGCTGAAGCTATACATGACATTGATGATGCCTCTCCTGTGTAATTGGGAGAAAGCAGAAGGGAAATAGTTTGGTTGAGGTTAACTCTGTCTATTTCAGCTCTATCATCGGAAAAATAATTTTAAACTGCAGATGTTTCAGAAAAGCTTTAAACTGTATGTTACCTAGAATGGAAATTTTGAGAAACAAAATTGTGTTGGAAAAACAGGGTTGAAAAAATCAAATCTTTCCATTGGTTGAGGGGTAGCAGTTTTGTGTTTCATAAAATCATGAGGGACACAGATAAGGTGGATTAAAATGATCTTTTTTTCTGTGGTGAGGGAGTTCAAAACCAGAGGATATATATTTTACAGTGAGAGGCCAAAGAGTTAAAAATGACATAAGGGACAACTTTTGTAACACAGAGTGGCTTCATATCTGGAACTAATCAGAGAATGTGGAGAATGCCGGTGTAGTTGTAACGTTTAAAAGTCATTCCGTTTACTTCGGGAATAGGAACGTTTAGGACAGATATGGGTCAAGTACGGCAGGAGGGACTTTTAGTTTTGGAACATAGACTGGTTGGACACAAGACACTGTTTTTGTGTTGCGTGTCTATAACTTGACAATAATATGACATCGTGGTAGTCTGTCAAAAGAGAGGTTAGTCTCTGCACAAGTACACTTTGTCCCCCATTCCCGGGTTGGTGCATGGTGAGCGGGAAGTTTATTGTGGACAGTTGAAGATACAGAGTGGGTTTTGTGTACAGTGTGTATGAAATGGTGGAACCATAGAGTCGGCAGTTTAGGGGGGTGAAGCTACATAGTGGAGGGCAATTAGGCAGGAGTCATTGACTGGCAAGATGCTGAATTTTGAAGGCAGCAAATCCTAAAGGGGTAGGCATGTGCAAAACTGGATGAGGGGACAGTTTTAGGATTCAAAGACTCAAATAGGGAAAGAGCGAAATGTGAGAAGAAGAACAAAAGCAAGAGAGTGGGAAAGAATAGACAAAAATGAAGGAAGGAAAGTTCAGAGTGAACAAAAGACGCAAGTGGAGGATGTCAGTAAGGGAGAGAATGAGAAAGAAATAGAGTGTGTGATAGATTGAGGGACAAAGACAGTTAGAAAGTGGAGGCTGCCAGTAAGGGAGAGAAAGAGGAAGAGACAGAGAGCAAAACGAGGAAATATCACACAGTCACAAATTGGGCTTAAAGAAATTCATGACAAGGTTAAAGAGTTAATACTTATTTTTTTTCCAGTTGGTTTCGGCTCTCTCGTTGGTCTCACATTCCGTCTGTCGCATTAGGGACAGACCCTTCTCCAAGGCATGGCTTTAAGAACGGATCTGTCAGGGAGAGGGTGAGTTTAATTGATCAAAACTGGGATTGAAATTCAAACACTAACCACAGCCTCAGACACAGAGACAGACAGAAACTTCGCCCGCTTAGTTCACACAGTGAAAGGGAAGTGGGCTATGGAATGGTCCTGGAATGCAGCAGAGCCAGAGTCATCTCTGTGGGTTTCGAGGTGGGAGGGAGCGAGTTAGGATGTTGGGAGAAAGCAGCAGGGAAATAGTTTAGTTGAGGTTAACTCTGTCTACTTCTGCTCTTCATATTGCTGTGTTGGAATGAATGTCACATTTAATTTCAAGCTGATCAAATTTCTTTTGTCTTTGCGTTTTCCTATTGATCAATGAAATAGTTTCAAATTATGATTGCCAAGAATAAACACAGGTGATCTGCTCGGAAAGCAGTTATGCTCACTACAATACCACCATCACTCTCCTGTATACTGTACATAAAACAAACCCCAAACATAATTAAAAATGTCTTTATCATGACAAATCTAGTAGAATTAATGTAGATTCACCGCTGTTGATGTCATGTCAGGATGATAATGAATTATATTATGTGTTAGTTTTTATGGTTCATCTTAAATAGGAGAGGGAGCTAGGTCGTTGGCAGGATTCGGGAATGGAGTCCAAACGTTCGTCTGGTTTGGCCTGGGTTAATGAATTAGCTAGTTAATTGAAAGAACTAATAAAGAAATTGAATGATATCGGTTAACTGAATGGAAACAAAATAAATTATTATTGGAAATAAATTTGCAATCAGGAGACACGTAACATTCACAGGGTAGTATTAGAATTTTATAATTGAAACCTAATTCTGTTAACTTTTGCACAGACACGTTAATCCTAGAATTCCATGAGGAAGAGTGGACAGGAGTCTGTAGGTGCAGTTCTCATTATCGCCTGCAATGAACAGCGATCCTTTTGCTCGCTCATTGTTTTTATCCACTTCACTCACTGAGAATGATTACTTGGAATGAATGTATATTTTATGCACAATTCCTCTTTCAGTTTTATTTTGTTCTTCAGATTTTTAGCCTGTTGCTCATTGCTAACAGCACTTTAACCAGCTTCATTCATTGTCATTCACTATCCATTAGTAAAGACAGAATTATGACGTTGACACTCGTCTTTCTTGTTCAGTCCATTCCTCACTTGGAATCCTCATTACTTTATCGGCTGCTTCTTACATTGTTTTTCATTTTCGTAGAGATATTTATCAATTGAATTACTTTTATAATTGGACATTTCACCGCATGCATTATCTGGTGTCTGAATTTTTTCTGTGTCACCACATAAATAGATGCATTTGTACAGCAACTTAGGTGCCGCAGCGCATAGGCAGCTTTTTCAAAGAGATCTGAAGCATTATAATCCAAGGTATAAACGACATTGAATAAATTTAAAACATACAGCAACCAGAGAAGTATGAAACTTGCAGATATGGCAAAGAGTAAAATCACAGAATTGCGTCTGCTCTCTATCTCTTGGTCAATCTCTTTTTCTCTTTGATTCTTTAGTCCCTTACGCAACTTCATGGCCTCAAAGATATGTCTGACAGTCAGAATGTTGACAAATGTAATAAAAGTTAATGGGAACATTGGTGTTAAAAAAGTCTCAAAATATCTAAAACTTTCCCACCGACGGTCAGTCCGATAACTATAAGTGGGAGAGCAGTACATTGGAACACCGTTGATGATAATTCCAGGTTTTAAGTAAAAGTAGTTGGGAATGTTCTTTAAAGAAAAGAAAATGCAAATTGTTGAAAGAACCCCCACAGCAGTTCTTACTGTGCAATACTGAGATTTCATCTGATGAACACAAATAGTGACAAATCGGTCAAATGAAAAAGCAACCGTGAACCAGACAGAACAATCAACACTCAAGTGGCTCAGAACAGTGAGAACAGCACAAACCGGAGTGATACGCAGGAAACAATGTGGATAATAATAATGTCGAAATCGCCAAAGGATCATGTAACAAATAATGAACAGTAGATCAGATGCTGCCATCGCCACCAGATAGCACGTGCTGCATGCAGAAATACCACATTTACCCCGGGCTAGGATTACAATCGCCACGAGACTAACTGTAGGAGAGAGAAAGGATAAAAGAGACTTGATGTTACTGATCAAAAATTCCCTCGACCTGAGCCTCGACTGTAAGCAATGGCACGATGATAATTGTTATTCCATAATCTGAGCCACAGATACACAATCTTTCTCAATGACTGGCTTGCACCTTTAAAAGACCTAGGGGAGAGTATAGGCAGCAGATTGCTCACGGAAATACAGTAATTACCCAATCTTTGTTGGGGGAGGGATCGTCAGCGATTGATTTCACCTAATTTATAGATTAATCTGACTGGCTGAAGTTTCCCATATATCACAACATCCATAAAAAGACACCTGGGATCAATAAAACACGGAATGGGAGGCATCTGCAATGGACATTGATTTTAAAAAAGTCTGTATTCTGTTTTGGAGTCACCACAGCTCTGATTTCCTCCAGAATTGTAAAACTCACTGAATGAATGACAGTTCAGAGCACTGAATCTCTCTACAGTATCTAGGAATGAATGTCCTCCAAACTTTGGATAAATAAATGATCAGGCATTGCGCCCAATTCTCGTGCAAACATCCGAACTTCCTGACAATGTGAACCACGAATGTATGACGCCAAGAATCCATGCTCGATGTCCCAGGTTTGATAGCCAACACAATTCGAAAAACTTTATCATTTAATACGGGTAACTCCCAACTGTCCAAGACTCGACACCAGAATCCCCACGCAAAAACTCTGAATCATTGAAGCATTGCAAATATTCAGTTTAGAAATCAAGCATCTCATCTGGGATTAACAAAGCTTCCTCCCCGATGTTCAGGCTTACACTACTAAGATTATCTCTGACAATTTGTCTTCGCGAACAAAATTCCCCTTCTCAGATATTGTGTTTTCACAAGCTAGAAATCCCAATATTTTAACGAGCATTCTCCACGGAGCTTATAAGAATTGCACTATAAATTTATCTTTGATAAATAGAGACAAATGAAAAATGCCAAACGAAGGGCCATGGGAGGACATTGTTATTTGGGGAACACGAAGGGATAGCATAACAAAGGGCAGCGCGTGAAAAATCATGTTTGACATAGTTGCTGGATTCTCTGTGGAAAAACTGCTGCGACAACACTATGGATCTCAATGCTTGTCCTATTAGACTCTGCGCCACGACATTGCGCATATTTTGACAAACGGCAAAACTCACACGTCCTTTAGGAAGCACATAATTCAACGATACACATCACAATTGAAATCCTGTTCTCTACACCTCTGTCAATTATCTGGCATCATAAATATTGCGCACCCAAATATCCACAGATGAAAAATACATATGTTGGTCAGCACCTTCTCTGCTGACCATTACTTCTCACTCCAGAACGACCTGCTGAACCCAGCTTTGCCCGTGGTGCATGTGGACTCCCATTTGCACCAAGCTGCCTGAAACAGATCTACCAACAAAATACCGGTGCTTTTCCAAATTCCATCAACGTGGCCACAGTCCAAAGCCTTTCCACACAGAATAGAGAAACAAACAATGCTGCACGTGACATGACGAGTCGCCAAACTGAAAAAAAAAAAATCACTTTAAACTTAGTAAGCGAGAATATTGATTTGGCATGGGCATTTGTCCTGGCAACTGGAAATAAAGTCATTAATTTTTTTAAATTTGAATGATTCAGTTCAGCGATTTATACATGTTCAGTTTTTACAACGCCTACCAGGAGCACCAACAACTGCAAGGACAGTCTCGTAAACCTTTTCGACCCTTTCCACAAGACGACGCATTTTGTTGCTTGACAGACAACCTCTCTCTTCCTGAAATCTGTATGAAGTGGAACATTGCCTTGAAATTTCTGATGACACCGTGCAAGGGACATTATTTTAAGTTGTGTTGTATGCCCAAAGGGAAACTATGATTCCATCTTCAGTTTATTTCATTTTTCGTTATTTGAATAAACTGATTCTGAGAACATATTTATTTTAATGATGTGACACCATTGGGATTTAAGTCTGCAATTGAATACCCCAAAGATCTGGTGAATATTAAACCTACTAATTAGCAAATGTAAATTGCAATTTGTCGTTAAACAACAATCTCTACATTCTTTCAAAATCGCTATCAATCCCATAAACCTCTCAATATCTTTTGACATTCTGTTTCGTGATAACCTTCATTTAGCTGAGGTTATTCTGTCATTCAGTACCTCATGTTGTGCAGCTACTTGAGAGCTATTCTATTGCACACAGTTATTTTTTTCCCACTGCTTTTGTCGTTAGTTCACTCGTGTGGGAAATTCTATGTGTGAATGTGTACTTCAATATAGAAAGTGAAGCTGACGATCTTGATCTTCTACTAGGTATTTTTTCTCAAAATACATGCAAAACAATTCAGAACTTTAAATTCAGAATCATTGAATGATGGCAACATGCAGATCTTAAAGTTACACTAAAAGCTACACAAGTTTCATATTACGGCACTTAGTCTGTAGTCTTGAATATTATGTCACTCCAAATACGCATTTAAGTACTCTTTAAAGGCTGTGATGTTTCCCGCCTCAACTACCTTCCTGAGAAAGGCATTGCAGGTCCCTTCCATTATCTACATGAGACAATGTTTCCTCATGTTCCTCTAAAGCTCTCGGTTTTTCATTTTAAAAACTTGCCATCCTGTTATTAGCTCTTCGAATAAGAGGACCAAGTGTTCACTGATACAATTGATGACATCGAGATAAGATGTAAAAGGTCTTAGCCCCCGTGTTCTGTTGTCTGTGCCTTACTGTTTCGACTGATTCCAATATAAATTAAAATTAGTTAACAGTGTCTTACATGGATTCATGCAGTTTTTGAGCAAAGTACAATGTAAAACTGCAAGTACAAATTCACCCAACAAACGTGTATATGTGTGTGTGTCTGTGTGTGTCTGCCAGAGGAGGGTTGTGAGTTCTGTGAGAGAATATGTATCTGTGTTTGAGTGTGAAGCGGCCGAAGTCTGTGAGAAGGTGCATGTGTGATTGTGGGTATGTGCCTGTAGGAGCTTGTGTGAGCGCCTGTGTATAGGTGCATGGGTGTATGTACGTCTGTCTATCTGTGTGCGTGTGTGTGTGTGTCTGTGTGTGTAGGAATATTTATGTGCGTGTATAGTGCAACGTGTTCACCTGCAGTGTCACATAAACCCAAGGTCCCGGTTCAGGCCCTGCTTATGGGTAACGAACTTAGCTATCAGTCTCTGTTCGGTCACTTTTCGTTGCTGTTTGTCCCGAAATCCAAGGCGGACAAACTCACTTAGAGCAGCTTCTCTTGACATGCAGCAAGGAGCATTGGGACATCAGTCTTGGAAAGTTTCTTCAGCAATTTAATTCTGAAGTAAAATAAGTTTCCATGCCTCAGATGTTAATTGAGTGACAAATAATCATTCCCAGGAAAATATTACTTCTATAGTTTACAAAGAAAAGTCCATCTCGTGATTCAATTTGTTACAGAGCTCTAACATAGTTTGGAACCGGGGCAATGTTTCACTGACTTTTCTTATATGGCTTGTTCTGATCTGGGTTAAAGTGCAGTCACGTATTTTTACACGTTTCATGTTATTCACATCCCTGAAAATTCGCACAGGTCATTAGAATAATCTAATTCTCCGAAAATTAACAGGAATGTACAACATTGTGTATCGGCTGGAGCTAACCTCGAGTTAAGGTGGAAAAGAAGGAAAATGCAATTGGAATTTAATAGTTCAGTCGTGACCTCATTGATTGGCTGATCAGTTTCGAGAGAGTGAGTGTTACCTTCCAAAGGCCAAATTTTTATTTTACCAGAGAAACTCACTGTGGACCATTGAAGTGAAGTAGTGACAGTGATTATCTTTCCTGGTTAGTCAACTTGCGAATGCTAATATTATTGTGCATGTCTATGTTACCCTACAACTTTCCAAGATTTAAGTATTCACTATGCAAGTCTCTCATGGCGCAATAGATTGTTGCGCGCATCCGACTATGGGTCAGGTGATTGCATGTTTGGCTCTTGGTTCAAACTCAAAGGGGAGCTTTACTATACTTCCAAATGAATCTTTCTCATTGTACTGAAACAGAGATGATGTAACAAATTTTTATCTGCACGAACGAGAATACTTTCAATGTATCCAATCAGCAAATGTAATCTAGAACTACAGAATAAACATGACTCAACAGCAGGTTGTGGTTCAACAGGTTTTCTTGGAAATGCAAGCTTTCAAAGAGCTGCTGCTTCTTCAAGTCTTTGAAACTGCAATCTAAAAGCTAATGCTTCTAAGTAAACCTGTTGGATTATGATCTGGTGTTGTGTGATTTTTAGCTTTGTCCACTCCAGTCCAACAGCAGCAAGTCCAAGTCTTGGCGATCATCGAAACACGAAATGCCAGTTCAATGTGAGAGGATTTCCAAGAAGATCGCGCAAATCCAAACAGGCATTAGGTTTGTGCAGCAAGTCAACCAGCTGATGAAGTAGCAGCTCTCTGAAAACTAATTCTTTCGAATAAATCTGCTGTTCAATAGCTTGGTTTCATGTGTGTTTTTTTGAAACATTGGCACCCCAGTTCAACACTGGCAACTCCAAGTCATTGGCAATATCAGAGTCAGAAAGGCAATAGCCCAGTCGCAGTATTGAGAATGTTCAGAAACTCTTTGGTGAGCATAATCAGAGGAGAATAAACTGTCTGCTGTGTAACGCGAGATAAGGCGTCTTTCCCTTCTTTAAGGAGTGACTGAACGGATCCCTGTTAGAGCTGTTTTCCGGCAGGAACAATAAATCCTCATTCGCTGACCAGTAATGAAACACAGGCCACGACAGTGTAAGCGCCAAATTCTATCCACTAGACTACAAGTGATGACTGCAGGTGCACTTGCATCTTTTCTTCATGACAGCTTTTGGAACTGTGTCACTGGAGACTAGTTGACCCTCAAAAAATGATTGAATTGTCGAGTTTTTACAGCACGAAAACAGGCCCATCATTCCAGTTCCCAATACTTGGCCTATAACCTTGTGTGCTCTGGCGTTTCAAATGATAATCTCTATGATAATGTCCCTGTAACGCTTTAATCTAAAACGATGCAATAAATGGGATTGAAGTCGGGGGACTAGACCTCATTTTTTCTCACAGACGAAGCACACAGACACCTTTCCCCGGGAGTAACAGAGGCATCAGGAGAAAACAACCAGAAGATATGATTTCAAATGCTTGGCGTATTTTGTCCCATTTCAGTCTTCAACACCAGCGTCTGGTTGCAGTAACGAATGGAAACATTCAGCCCCCATTCTCTCAGTGTTGCTTTCCGATCTATTCGCCGTCACTCTACAGTTTATACTGCCTTACCTCGCTCTTACTATCAAACTGGAACATTGCTCATGTCAAGTGTTTCCTGTTCTGCCGAATAGTCTTCCTGAAGTTCCTGGAATGACAACAAGGTGATTTTTCAAACTAGTGAGCTATTGAGACAACACATTGTTAGCTCAGCGAGTTCCTCTCATTCATTAGAAAGTACAATGTAACAGATGATTGGATAGCCAGTGTATTATAAACCATCCGAGATAGAGCCAAAGGGATCATGTCCAGAATGGTGGGAGAAGAAGATGCCGAACCGGGCAGTTTCTGCAGTGATATCAGCAGATATCTTCGCCAGTAGTCTAGTGATGAGGAGGCAATATTTTCACTGCCAAATACCTGCTAATGGTTAACATTTACAGTACACATTCTGATATATTGTCTGATTTAGAAGCAGAATCATGCTGTCGACCAGTCAGAATCGCCTCCTTTTTCCAGAAATGTCAGCTGCAATTACCTGACGTGCAATTAATTTAAAGCAAGAACAGAATGGGCGTTAGGAAAATGGGAAGGACAATGGTGATCTGTGAAGGGTAACTGCACGCGATGTGGAGCCAGGCTCAATATAAATACTGAAGATCGGTGTTCCTATTTACCCTGGTATACTGATCGCTCCACATTAACCAACAACATTGCCTGTCCTTTGTATGTTGTACTTTGCACATCTGACTTCCGTTCAGTGTATGGAAAGGATCCAAGCATTTTCAATTTGGCAGGCTTTACTCAGGTCAGCTTTGCAGGCTAATATTAAGACCAAAATTTGTCGGAAAAAAAGAACACCAACTTACAAAACCGAAAAAGAGCCAAGGGATCATTCACAGAAGGATGTTAGAATGCAATGCAGAAACAGACAGTGTCCAGTGTAATATAAGCAGATCTGCACGGTTTAGTCTAGTGATGAGGTTTCAGTATTTTCACTGCCACGGCCGATTAATGATGAACTATAACAGTAATCGTAATGATATGCTGCCTGAACGTTAGACACAGAATAATAGGCAGAATCGCTTCGTCGAATCAGCAATCACAGGAAAAATTGCCTTCAAATAAGAATAGAGGGGACGTCGCGAAATGAGAAGGGGAAAGGGGGTTTGGGCAAGTTAACTGTATGTCTTGTATTCAAGCCATCAAGTCTGCTCCGCCTTTCAATGATTTCATGTCTGATTTCATAACCTTAAACTACATTTTCTTGCCTTTCAACATTACGCTGGATTCCTTTACGTATTAAAGATCTGCGGATGTCATCCTGAATTACTCTTAATGCCTCTTCTGTAGCCGTCTTCTGCTTTCAAAAAGTTCACCAATTCATAACCATCTGAATGAATACATGCTTCTTCATCTCTGTCATAAATGTGCCATCCCCCTCCTGATAGGAGACACTCAGATCCCACATTTTCCTGGAAGAAAACCAACCGTTCTGCGTCTAACTAATTGAATCTTTAAAACATAAAATTACATGTATCAATGAGGATTCTTTTTGTAGTACTGCGTCAGAGCAGGCCAAGGCAATTGATATCAGCGCTTCTTCCCATTTGGTTTTACCTCCGATGTGAAACTCTCATCGAATCTGACAGAGTTGCTTTCTTTGCTGTTTCTAATGTCAGGGATGCACTTTCAATTTAAGACACAACAAAATTTTAGTCCATAACTGGAAATTAAACCCAGCAAATGGCAGTGAGAGACCGAACTTTCTACACGAAAGCACGAAGTGGAGCACATGCAATGCTTGCAACTTTGCTTGGTGACTTTGTCTTTGACTTTTTTGTTTAATGGAATATGATGGAGTCACTGATTTTTTTCACAACATGGCGATAGGACCTTTGGCCCAGTGTGTCAGTGTCATTCATTACACATCACGCTTCTAAACCAAGTTTGCAGCAAGTAACTCATTGCCTGGTGTGCTCTAACTGTTGATCTGATCATCTAAACAGTAATTCAATGTCTTCAGGGCTTAAGTGGAACAAAAACAGCTTTCTTGACACATTGATTCTGAAAGTCAACTCTTTGTCGGCCCCATTTGGCAGTTTTCTTCATGATGCTAAAAGTGTCGATTTAAATCTCACACTCTTTCAATATAACGCGAATGTCTGTATTTTTCAAACTCACTCTCGAAGAAGGAAGCAGCTCGGTTGTTCCAGAAGGATTATGGTCTGATTAATCCTTTAATCCGAGTTTCCAGGTCAGACTTTCTTGCATCCTTGGGATGCACAAGAAATGTTTTATTCTCCATTATATGTATTGTGCATATTAGTTATCTTTGCAGGATATAAACAAATACATTTAGTTTATATGTATACAAATCGAAACAAATACATTTAAAATCTACAATTGCTGCAGATTAACCAGCCTCGGGCTACTGTCTTTGTATAGTTTTCACATTCTGCCTGTGTCTATTTATGCTTCGTCCGGATGTTCCGGTTTCCTCACACACTCCAATGATATGCCGGTCACGTGAATTCGCCATGAAAAATTGCCCACAGTGTTCAGTGATATGTAGGCGAGGTGCATGGGTCAGGTCACGTGTAGGGGCAATATGCCAAGGGAATGATTGTGGATTATGCTTCGGAGGGTTTTTTGGATTTGTTGGACCAAATGGGCTGTTTGCACTCTGTGAGGATTATAAGTAAATTTTCTATAACCCAAACACTGAGAGAGGTTGAATATCGCTCATTCCACTGCATTATTAGTGAGCATTCTTCGTACCTTCACGTGTGCACAGGCGCAGTTAGAGTGATTCGCAGAAGAAGTCTTTTCTTCGGCTCACGTAAAGGTAACAATGGTGGGGGGGGGGGGGGGGGCGTGCAAAGGAGGTGATGGACGAGGCACTTTTATGGCGAGGCTTTCTATGCACTTTTGTTGAGGCAGAGACTGTATCAAGAAACTTTCTGTCCCCAAAAGGGAGAAGTTGACATTCCGTCTCAGCGAATGGTACGAGGTAACAGCCTCTTGCAGGGGATAAGTGTAGGAGTACGCATGTGCGGTCATCCCCGATCAGGAGAGAGAATGTTGTGAATGTCCCTCCTGGACAGACAGTCTGCAAACTCCTTTTCCAGGGAATGAGGAGCACGTATTAACATACAGCAAACTCCAAACAGAATAAATATTTGTATCTTCTCAATTTCTGTTCCGGACTGACTGAGATAATTTTCTAAACTTATTTTTCAGCATGTTAGATGTGAATTTGCGGATCAGAAACTTAATCGAAATGATACACTAGAATCAAAACATGTTGCATCATTTGGAACTGGATGCTATCGGCCTTTGAATGGACCTGAGGAAAAATAAAAGTAACATGAAATCCCTTTCTAACATGCCTAATACTTCTAATATTATATAATGTGAATCTTATTCATTGTCTGTCTTATCTCAGCCTGTCATAAATCGAAACACCTTTAACAAATCTAACCTCGACCTCCTGTGCTCTGTGATTAACAACCTTCAATTTGTCAAACCTGACCTTTCAACAATATATCTGATTCCCTGAACCATTCTGAACAATCTTGTTTTAAATCTTTCCATGAACCCTCACATTCTTTGTGGAGATGGCTTGTTTGCACAGTCACACACATTCTGCATTCATGTAACAGAATTAAGGAAAATCCAAATGGTTTTTACAAATATATTAACGACAAAAGGGTAACTAGGGAGAGAATAGGGCCCCTCAAAGATCAGCAAGACGGCCTTTGTGTGGAGCTGCAGAAAATGGAAGAAATACTAAATGCATATTTTGCCTCAGTATTTACTGTGTGAAAGGATATGGAAGATATAGACTGTAGGGAAATAGATGGTGACAACTTGCAAAATGCCCATATTACAGAGGAAGAAGTCCTGAATGTCTTGAAACGGGTATAGGTGGAAAAATCTCCAGGAACCGATCAGGTGTACCCGAGATATCTGAGGGAAGCTAGAGAAGTGATTGCTGGGCCTCTTGCTGAGATATGTGTAGCATCGGTAGTCACAGGTGGGGTGCTGGAAGACTGAAGGTTGGCAAACGTGGTGCCACTGTTTAACATCGGCGTTAAAGACAAATCAGGGAACTATAGACCAGTGAGCCATACTTCGGTGATGTGCAAGTTGTTGGAGGGAATCTTGAGGGACAGCATGTGCATGTATTTGTAAAGGTAAGGACTGATTAGGGATAGTCAACATGGCTTTCTGCGTGGGTAACCATGTCTCACAAACTTGATACAGTTTTTTGAAGATCTAACAATGAGGTTTGATGAGGGCAGAGCAGTAGATGTGATCTATATGGACTTCAGTAAGGCGTTCGTTAAGGTACCCATTGGAGACTGATTAGCAAGGTTAGATCTCATGGAATTTAGTGGGAACTAGCCATTTGGATACAGAACTGTCTCAAAGGCAGAAGACAGAGGGTGGTGGTAGAGGGTTGTTTTTTCCGACTGGAGGCCTGTTATGAGTGGAGTGCCACAAGGATCGGTGCTGGGTCCTCTACTTCTTGTCATTTACATAACTAATTTGGATACGAGCATAGGAGGTACAGTTAGTAATTTGGCAGATGACACCAATATTGGAGGTGTAGTGAAAAGCGAAGAGGGTTACCTCAGATTAGAATAGGATCTGGACCAAATGGTCCAATGGGCTGAGAAGTGGAAGATGGAGTTTAATTCAGATAAATGTGATGTGCTGCATTTTCGGAAAGCAAATCTTCGCAGGACATAATGGTCAGGTACTGGGGAGTGTTGCTGAACAAAGAGATTTTGGAGTGGAAGTTCATAACTCTTTGAAAGTGGAGTCGCAGCTAGATAGGATAGTGAAGAAGGCGTTTGGTATGATTCCTTTATTGGTCAGAGTATTGAGTACAGGAGTTGAGAGGTCGTGTTGCAGCTGTACAGGACATTGTTTAGGCCACTGTTGGAAAATTGCGGGCAATTCTGGTCTCCGTCCTATCGGAAAGATGTTGTGAAACTTGAAAGGGTTCAGAAAAGATTTACAAGGATGTTGCCAGGGTTGGAGGACTTGAGTTATAAATAGAGGCTGAATAGGCTGGGGCTGTTTTCCCTAGAGCGTCGGAGACTGAGAGGTGATCTTACAGAGGCTAACAAAATTATGAGGGTCATGGATAGAGTAAATACGCATAGTCTTTTCGCTGGAGTCGGGGAGTCCAGAACGAGAGGGCATGGGTTTAGGGTCAGAGGGGAAAGATATGGAAGAGACCTAAAGGGCAACTCTTTCATGCAGACGGTGGTACGTGTAAGGAATGAGTTGCCAGAGAAAATGCTGAAGGCTGGTACAATTGCAACATTTAAGAGGCATTTGGATGGGTATATGAATCAGAAGGGTTTGAAGGGATATGGGCCGGTTGCTGCCAAGTGGAACTAGCTTGGTTTGGCATATCTGGTTGGCATGGACGGGTCGGACCGACGGGTCTGTTTCCACGCTGTACATCCCTGTGACTCTATGACTCTTACTGTGAATACATGAGAGTAAATTCAGTAGAATCACCCTCATTACCAATACTTTGTCAACTGTGAGAGTTTTGTCTGACCCCAGAGCTTCTGATATGGTTTGAGCTGCAGACCCTTGCATTTTATTTTAATGTTAAGAGTAACAAAATTATTTTAGTATTCACAATACAGCTTCTCGTGCTGTTCCCAGCTATCTATGAACGTTTGACATGGCTATGCGACTGGCGTGACACCTTGTTGTGGATCTGATTCAATGTCCTTCCAATGCTCTGTTTTATCTCTTTTCTCTGTGATCAAATCTCTGTCATTGATTGACTCCCTCTGTCCTCAGTACTATGTGCGACTTATTTAGTAATTGTACTGTCACTTTCATTGACTCTCTCAATAACATTTTACCAGTTGAACGTCTCCTGACAATTTCCTGCAAACAATTATCACCCCTGAATGACTCCCACATCAGCAAAGGAATAATTCATCGAGTGATGATGAAGGAACTTTTATATTTGTCCAAATCAATGTCAAGCAACTTAAGTAAAAATAATGCCTTACACATAACTGAAACTTCTAAGCTTTTTCGCTGAGGTTTTATAAAACAATTGTGACCCCAGTCACTGACCGATATATTAGGGTGATGAAAATATCTGTTATGAACAAATATGTCATTTTCAAGGAGTACTTTAAAGCGTAATACTTTAATTACGAGAGTGGTAGAAGATTGGGGAAAGATTTCACAGTTTATGTCCTTGATAGCTGAAAGCCAAGGGCACCAAATGTGCAACATTGAAAATCGAGAATGCTCAGGAGGTTCGAATTACAGACAATGCAGATATCTTGAAGGGCATTTGTGACAATTCATTCTTGAGATGTAGGCACTGCTGGCTTTTATTGGTCACGTTAATTGTCCTTGAGAGAGCTGGTGAACATTACTGAGAGAGATTAAGAGGAACCGATCAACATTTTTGAATAGAATGCTGAAAAGTTTAAAATTTAGTTGTGCAAGCTTTGTGTAGTGAGTGAACAAGACCTGGAACGACTACTCACACAGGCAGCAGAGTTCTAGATGACTTCAGGATTACATCACTAAGTGAATAACCATTAACTACTTCCCTTATTGCATTGTGTCAGCTCGTGTAGGAAGATATAGATGCTGAAGTTAATGGAAAGCATAACAACTCATGAATCATTACCGCAAGTACACCCATAAATAGAGACAGAGGAAGCAGCCAGATGCATATGGGGGGATGTGAGAAGACAATGCGTCGTGCATTTGGAGTTTGGTCCAGAGGAAAGAAAGGAATGGATGTGAGTTTCAGCAGCTGATGATCAGCGACATTGAGGAGTTAGGTGGTGTTACTGATGTCGAAGTGTGCAGTCTTAGTAATGATGGGGAAACGTGGTTGAAAACTAGTCTCGGAATGTAATTATTCATCAAAGTTATGACATGTTTGGTTCACACTCAGACAGTTTTCTGCAAGTGGAATGTAGTTAGTGGCAAGGCAGTGAAGTATGTGTTGCGAACTGAAAAGAAGCTCTCAGTTTTGTCATGATTGAATTGAAGGAATCCTCTGCTTTACTCGGCTAAGATGTTAGACAGGAGAAAGTGAGGTCTGCAGATACTGAAGATAAGAGCTGAAAATGTGTTGCTGGAAAAGCGCAGCAGGTCAGGCAGCATCCAGGGAACAGGAGAATCGACGTTTCGGGCATAAGCCCTTCTTCAGGAAGAAGGGCTTATGCCAGAAACATCGATTCTCCTGTTCCCTGGATGCTGCCTGACCTGCTGCGCTTTTCCAGCAACACATTTTCAGCTAAGATGTCAGACAAGTCAGGACGGGATGTGACCTGGATGAAACTTTGAGGTGATGGTGTTCACATCCACTCTGCTGTTTCTTGGGAGTTGAAGTTGAGTGGTGGCAAAATTCTGATGAAGTTCTGTTCACGTTGTACATGTCTCAATGCCCTCTCCTTCAGTTGTTATCTTCACGTAAAAGCCATAAGCTTGTTAGATTGTTTCTTTCAGTCTCTTGTTGTTTTTTGACATTATTTTCACAGAAAAATCAAGATTTACAAACGTTTTCAAATTTCACAATATTCTTCTTATTGTAACCTAACAAATGTCGTGTTCACCTACAATATGGCCTCCCAACTTCTATACATAATTCTCCGACCAATAAAGGAAAACATACCAAATGTCTTCTTCATTTTCCTATCTAAAAGGAAATAGGAGCCTGTACTCCAAGCTGTCTTTGTTCAGCAACACTTGAAGAACCTTAACATTAAGTGTATACGTTCTGCCCTTTTTTGCCACTCCAAAATACAGAATTAGATCACATACAGTACGGACACAGGTCATAAAGACCACACTGACCCTCGAAAGAGTAACGTCCCCAGACCCATTCCCCTACCCGATACTTATTTCTGACTAATGCACCTCACACTACAGAGAATTGAGCAGGCCAATTCACCTGGTCTGCAAATCTTTAGATTGTTGGATGAAACTGGACCACGCAGAGGAAACCCACACAGACACGGGGAGAATGTGCAAACTCCAAATAGACAGTCGCTTGAGGTAGAAATCAAATTCGAGTCCCTGATTTTGTGAGACGGAAAAGCTGACCACTGAAGCACGGCGCCACCCCTACATGCATGCCACGACATCTCACATTTACCTAAGATCAACTCCATCCGCCACGCTTCATCTGATCTAAATCCTGATTTGCTCTGAGGCAACCTTCTTCCTTGTCCAGTGCACCTCCAATTTACTTAGGAAGTATACCGCCTGCGTTCACACGCAAATCATTTAAATAAAGAACGAAAAGTAGTGGAGGCAACAATGATACTTTTGGCACACCACTGATACTTGTGGCACACCACTAACCACAGGCCTCCAGTCTGAAATGTAACCCTCCACCACCACACTCTGTGTTCTACCAGCGAGCCACTTGTGTATCCTAGTGGCCAGTTCTCCCTAAATCCTATGTGATATAACCTGGCTAACTAGTCTACCATACGGAACTTCGTCAAATGCCTTACTGAAGTGCATATAGATCACGCCAAACATTCTGCCCTATCAGTCCTCTTTTTTACTTAAAAAAACTCGATGAATTAAGTGAGATATGGTTTCTCATGCACCAAGCTATATTGAATATCACTAATCAGCCTGCTTCTACATTTGATCATGATCGATTTGTTTCTCAACACCATTCTTCTGGCTACTACCATCCCCCGTAACTATTAGACCACAAGACCATAAGGCACAGTAGTGGAAGTAAGCCCTTTTGGCACATCGAGTCCACTCCGCCATTCAATCATGGCTGATGGGCATTTCAACACCACTTCACTACACTCTTCCCGTAGCTCTTAATTCCTTGTGAGATCATGAATTATCAATCTCTGCTTGAAAACATTTAAAGTCTAAGCCTCCATTGCGCTGCGTGACACCGAATTCCACAGGGCCTCTCCTCATTTCAGTTCAAAATTAATCCCCTCTAATTCTAAGACACGACCCATGGATCCACTTACCCTCGCCTAATGGCAACAATTTCCCTGAGTCCAACTTTTCTGAGAGATACATTATCTTATAAGTTTCTATTAGATCTCCCCTCAATCTTCTAATCTGTAATGAATACAATCCAAGGAATCTCTGCCGTTCATTGTATGTTAGATGAACCATTCCAGGGATCATCCATCGGAACCTCTGCTGGACATGCTCTAGTGCCAGTATGTTCTTCCTGAGGAGTGGGGCCTGAAATTGCACACAATATTCTAAATGAGGTCAACAAGAGTTGTATAAAAGGTCAGTAGCAATCGCTGCTTTTACATTCCAGCCTTCTTGAGATAAATGACGACACTACATTTGCTTTTTTAACCACGGACTCAACCTGCGAGTTAAACTTTGGAGAATTCTGGACTATCAAACTCAGATCCTTTTGAACTTTGGCATTATGATTTTTCTCAAATTTGAGAAAATTGTCCATGTCTGTGTTCCTTTTTTTTCACATTGCAAGACCTCGCATTGTACCCTCTTACCAACCAAGAACACATTTATCTCTATCATAAATGTCAAAGAAGTCCCAATCTACATCTAACCTCACCTTATAACTCAATTCCTTCCTTCTGAGCAACATCCTGGCAAATCGCTTATGAACTCTCTCCAGCTTAATAATATCCATCCTATAACAGCGGGAAATGAACTGGACACAGCACGCCAAAAGATGCCGCATAAACATCCTGTAAAACTTAAAACTGACGTATCAAATCATGTACACAACTGTCTGAGCCATGAAAGTAAGCATATCCTGTTAGGAAATACATATGCCCAGGCCATTACCTTGATCAGAGACGACACTGGACGTTTGACCCAGGATTCTAAAATGATTAACGCACTGTTCTGGAAATTATTCTCTGAATTGTACCACTCAGAAAGCTGTGACAGTGGTCGGATTAAGTTGAAGTTTTTTTCAAAGAATTTGGACCTTCCAGGAGCGACTCCCGACCAATAGTCTCTCCTCAAAGCACCATTGTCAGAGCAAGAGGTGCAGGGGCTGTGAGGCAGCTCCAGAATAGAAAGGCGCCGGGTCCTGACGGGCTTACCAGTCAGCTTTATGACGAAATTATAAGTATTTTGTCAGGCCCGATGGTATGGTTAATGACTCGCATAGTCGTGGCCTTCTCCCACCATAACTAAAAGAGGTGAACATCTCTCCCATTCTCAAAGACGGAAGCCCTCGAGGATTGTATTTCCTACAGACCCATTTCACTCCTGAATGCCAACTAAAAAAAAAAAGATCTAAGACTCTGGCATTTAGCTAGAAACTGTACTGACCTCCATCATTTTGGAGGACCATTCAGGGTTCATACATGATCGCAGATCGACAGATAATATCAGGAGATTATTTAGCATGATCCAAATATGTCGACATCGATCACTGCAGGGATTGGTGATCTCCGTAGGTACGGAAAAGGTATTTAAATGGGTTGAGTTGCCATCTTCTTGCATGCTTTGAAGCGGTTTGGCCAGGGAGAGAACTTCTTTGGGTGGGTGGAGGTTTTATCTAATATTCCTCTTCCCATGGTCCTCTGCAATGTTGTACGATCAAACGATTTTAACATTGGTAAGGGCAGTTCATAGTCACTATTGCTTTTGACATTGGAGATGAAACCACTAACAGAGGCAATACACAGGGATCCCAATATACCTGCTGTAGAAATAGGGACGACTTCACTTAAGCTTGCACGGTAGGTGGACGATGTTCTTGTCTTCTTATTCAATCCAACAGCATCAGTGCCACACCTGATATAGCGTATCAATCTATTTGGTGGTTTCTCGGGTGGTAAGATTAATTTTGCGACGTCAAAGGCCTTACCCATGTGTAATCTCCTGAGAGTGCCTGTTTCTAAGGGCAAATCTCAGCTCCCCTTTACATCTTCGCAGGATGAATTTCTCGACTGAAGTATATTCATTACTCCCGCTTTTGATCACCTATTTAAAGCCGATTTTGACAATTTCTTTGACAGAATGAAGCAGGACCGTCGTGGATGGGAGTGCTTCTGATCTGTTGGTTAGGTGTGATAGCCCTCATTAAAATGAGCATTCTGCCCCGTCTGTTGCATCCTATTAGAAAGCTCTCTCTGCTTTTTAGCCTGCAAATATTTTGAAGACTGAGTGGCTGGTTTAGTTCTTTTATCTGGTATTTCAAGCCTCCACTAATTAAATTGAATAAAGTGCTGTTCAGCTACAGATTGGGAGGAGTGGGCCTCCTACGTATCAAAAACTATCCACTAAGCTCTTTGCTACCGTAGGAGAGTGATTTGGCTCGGGCGACCCTCACTGACTTTGGTTGGACATCGAAACATCTCAGGCAAGATGCATCCTCATTAGCCTGCTGATCTTAGACAAAATGAGAACAGTTACCAAAATATTGCCATCGCTCAATAGTCAACATTACTGTAGAGGTGTCGACGGCAATGCATCAGGATGAGACCAATATTGCGAAAACTTGATTTTTGACATCAGCCAGGGATGATGAACTCTGAGTTTAATCTATGGGCAGCTTGAAGCGTACCTTGCCTGGGTAGTTTATTCAAGATGATATATCGATGTTACTTGACCATTTCACTCTGAAATGTGGTTTGCACAGGATGGACCTGCTTTGTTTCTTCAAATTGGAATCTTCATCCAAAAAGAGACCACACCTCTAACTGATCATTATTGTTCCGACATAGAGAAGTGGGTGCTGAGTGCTGAGGGCATATCATCTGTTAGGAACACGTATCATCTATTTGGAGTGGCTTCCCTCATATGAGACCATATGGCTCTGTATGATATGGGAGAGGAAGGTGGATGTTGAGGTCTCTTCTGAAATATGGGATGATGCCTGGGAAAATGCAAGAAGGATCTCGATTTACAACAGGGCACACGCCTTGCAATTGAAAATTCTCTAATGGTTCCATCTGGCCCCAGACCGCCTTGCTAAATTAAAAGCAGGATCATCTCCAATGTGTCCTAAATGCAAAGTAAGCATGGACACACTTACACATTGCCTTTGGTCCTTCATTGGACTGTGGACATACTGAAGCAGTGTGGTAGGCAAAATAGAGAAGGCCTTGGGCCGGAGGTAGAGATGGACTGGGTATCTCTTCTTCTTGGCTTTCTTAGTTGACTTTTATTAAATGCACACAAAAAACGCTTTTCATTATCCTCATTTTTTTCTGCCAGAAAGAGCATTCTATTAGCGTGTGTGTCAGAAAATAACCCGGGGCTGGCGGGCTGGCGGGCTGGAGTAAGCTATCCATGGATTACATCCTGTTGGACTTTCTTACAAGTATGGTGTACCATAAGACTGCGAATTTCCATAAGTCCTTTTTGGACTACCCAGGTACAGATTTGTCCACCATATTATCAAGAGGCTTTACATAGCAATGGCAGTTGTATGGAATGAATCTGGCAACCAGAGGGGAGGAACTACGTTCAATAAATATGCATAAACGTATGCACTCGATGATCAAGGATTATTGATTTGTTGTGTTGAGCCGCGTTATAGTTACTGTCATCGTTATTATTGCTAATAGTTTCCATTTTTAGCTTAGTTATTAGTTATTTGTGCAATTGCAGGTTTTATTTTTCATATTGCCGTGAATCGTTTGCTTTTGTATCTGTTATCATATTCAGAAAAAAAAAGTTCTGATATATTTAAAGAAATAAGCATGCACACATGTTGAAATGGCTGAAACACCGAAAATTGAATGGTCTCAGCAGAGATTAAGTGAGATCTCACAGGACTCTCACAGGCAGTATCTGCAGAACAGAATATTGAGTCTTTTTCGGTAAAAATTTGAAGGGACCTGTAAAATGTGGTCTTTGACATGAGATTTGTGGTTGAATCAAATGAGAAACCTTATGAGTCCTATTTTGATATTTGGAGAAAATCATCCAATCTTTTATGCATCTTCAGGCAGCACTGCAAAATTCATAGCAACTGACTGGTGAGTTTGTAATTAGGAGGGACTACAACTTGTTCTGCCTTATTAAAGGCATAAGTTGCTTCTTTAAAATCAGTTTCATCTCTTACCACACACGCTCAGTAAGTGAGATATCGAGAATTCTTGACATGGAAGTCACAGCTGTTTCCTTGCGACTTTAGCTCATCACTTGCTCTGAAGGACCGGCATGTTGAATAACAGACATCACATCTCAGGGCATGGGCTACATTCACGCCACATCCGTGGACATTCGCATCAGCTATCCCAGCCTTTAATAACCCTCTGATCACTTATCGAATCCAGTTACAACTTTGTTATTCTCTTCAGTGTTGTACTAGCAATTACCACTGCAATGCTGCAGCAAGAACACTGTGCACGAAGGGGTATGCACACAGTCCATGGACTGATCTGAGCCGCAGCTGGAACTTGTTCTTTGCTGCTATCAGGTTCAATGATTCGGAGGTGACCTACCTTGCATTGCATTGACTTTTTGAGCTCTGCGTTACTCAGCTAGAAATGACAGGTTCACAGTACTAATATTTGATGCACTGTTTAGTGCGGATACAACACCAGGGAACTTTTCACGGTTGTCAGCAGGTGTGTCTGGTATTGGGGCCATGTCAGACATCAATCCAGGAGCTTGACCATGGTCAGTCAGCTGCTTGGGGCAGTCGGAGAAAGCATATTGTCCACGTAGGTTTTGGGGAGATGATTATTGGACAGGCACCACAAGTTTTGGTTCTATCTGCCCTACCGTGGGCTGTCTTCCTCCTGGAATGAATGTGACGCAGGAATTACGGAGCGCAGTTACTTTTGATGCAGCGGATGAGATTGTATTGAGTAGGCAAAATAGAGGACATGCAGGGTTTATGGTGTCAGAAATGAACACAAATTCAGCCATGATATTTTCAAACAATTCAAAATCCTTATCACTATTATTTCAACATTTTCCGATCCGAGGCCCACGTGTATTCTGTTCTCAACCTCTATTTGTCAGCATTACACACCAGTGATGTTATAGCTTTCCATAACTACTTCCCGTTGAACAGTTCCCAAAGGTAAAAAGACTAATCTACTCACCACGGCGAGAAATTATTTGTCCTCAGATAAGATGCTTGAATCTGTGAATTGTCAGGTGGCCTTGTCGTGTACTTTAGTACATTTGGAAGTCAATTCTATTTAATTTTTTTTTTCACTGGCATATGTTCAAAGTCGAATGGTATAACTTTAATGATTTGGATTACTCAGATTAGGGAAAATTATTCCCCCCCATATAAAATGCGCACAGGTTACAATGAATATTTCAAACGGTGCACATAAATGACATTTAAAGTATATGATTCATTCTGTCTCATTATTTTGTCCCTTTCTCTGTTTATTCTTCCCTTCTTTTCAATGGCACATGAGCAGCATTCTTTGTAGAGCAAACAGAGCATTTATCTCTGGTTTGTTACCCGTGCCACATGGAAGCGAGGCAAGGAATCAGGAGAGAAAGAGCAGTTGAACATCTGACAACAGTGATGGTGCAGGAGGGAGGGCTTTATATACTTGGATAATTGTGGTTCATTCTGTGTAGGTGGGACCTCTACAAACGGATGGTCTACACCCGACCCAAAGGAGTTCCAATATCTTCGGGAATAATGTTCTAATGCTTTTCAGTTCGGTTTAAATTTCTTCAGCAGGGGAATGGGAAACTGAATCTTACCTCCAGAGTACAGGAGGTTAAGAGTAGTGAGGTCAATATAAAAGTTTCAAGATCGCAAGAGGGAAACGGCAAGCAAAATGTTGTTTTGAAGTATGTCTACTTCAACACCAGGAGCATTGGAAATACGTTGGGTGAACTTGCAGCAAGTATTCATACCAGAGACTTCGATGTTGAGGTCATTTCGGAGTCATGGATAGAGCAGGACCAGGAATGGTTGCTGCCAACATGATACAACATGGACAGGAATGATTGTTGCAGGTTGCGATTTTCAGATGTTTCAGTACGAACGGGGAAGGTGTTAGAAAATAGGGAGGTGTGGCGTTGGTAGTTAAGAACAGTATTCAGGTGGCATAAGGGACGTTTGATAAGGACTCATCTACTCAGGTAGTATGGTCTGAAGTTTGAAACAGGATTAGAGAGGTCAGGTAGTTCGGAGTTTTCGATAGGCCTCTGAAAAATTCCAGAAATAGAGGAAAGGATTGCACAGATGATTCTAGACAGGAGCACAAGTAACAGGGTTATCTGGACTTTAGCTTTCCAAATATTGATTAGAAACACTATATTTCGAGAACTTTAGATGGTTCAGTTTTTATCCAATGTGTGCACGAAGGTTTGCTGACATAGTATGGAGACAGGCTAACAGAGGCAATGAACCAGGCTAGCTGCAAGATTTGGAACTAGGTGAGCACTTTGGTGATAGTGACCACAATTCAGTTACCTTTACTTTAGCGATGAAAATGAACAGCCATGTGCTGTAGGCCAAGTGTTATAGCTGTGGGGGAAAGGCAACCACGATGCGATTAGGCAAGATTTAGGATGTATAGGACGGGGAAGGAAACTCTAGGAGATATGCAAAATTGAAATATGGAGTTTGTTCAAGTAACAGCTATGGAATGTCCTTGATAACAAATTACCTGTCAGGTAATAAAGAAGTGGTCGACCGCGAGATCCGTGGTTTACTACAAAATCTGAGTAACATGTTAGCCAAGAAAGACCTAAAGAGAGAGCTATGAATAACCAGGAGGGGGGCATGGGATATCTTTGACAGGTAGAATCAAGAAAAACTATAAAGTTTTCAATAGGTTTGTTAGGAATAAAAGAATGACTACTAGAGTCAAATTAGGGCCAATCGACGACAAGAGTGGGAAGTTGTGGGTGGAGGCTGAAGAGAATGGAAAGGCGCTAAATAGACATTTTTCATCAGTATTCATACTGGACAAAGACAATGACGTAGAAGAGAATACTGAGATAAAGGTAGTGCCTCACAAACCTTATTGAGTTCTCTGAGAAGGTGACTAAACAGGTGGATGAGGGTAAAACAGTTGTTGTGGTGCATCTGGATTTCAGTAAAATGTTTTATAAGGTTCCCCACAGGAGGATATTGCACAAAATACAGAGGCATGTAATAGAGGGTGGTTTCATAATTTAGATCAGAAATTGCGTAGCTGAAAGAAGACAGAAGGTGATGGCGCATGGGAAATGTTCATCCTGGAGTTCAGTTACTGGTGCCCTCGCACTGATTTGGAGCCACTGCTGTTTGGCACTTTTATAAGAGATGTGCAACGAGAGCATGGAAGGATGTCTTATTAAATTTATGGATGCCACTAAGGTCGGTGGAATTGTGGATTGTGTTGAACGATGTGTAGGTTACTTAGGGCCATAGATAAGCTGAAGAGCTGGGCTGAGAGGTGACAAATGGAGTTTAATGTGGAAAAGCTTGAGGTGATTCACTTTGGAAGGAGTAACAGCAATGCAGAGTACTAGGCTAATGGTTAGGTACTTGGTAGTGCAGATGAGCAGATAGATCACCAAGCGATTTGCATAAGTCCCAGAAAGATGTCACACAGGTTGGTAATGTTGTTAAGAAGGCATACAGTGTGTTAGGAATAGAGTTTCGAAGTCACTACATGATGCTGCAGTTGTACAAAATTCTAGTGTTGCTGCACTTGGAGTATTGCTTACAATTCTAGTCGCCAAATTATTTGAAGAATATGGAAGAAGGAGATTTGCCAGGACGTTGCCTGGCATGGACGGAAGGTCTTGTAAGGGAAGGCTGAGAGGCTTTAGGCTGTTTTCGTTTTGGAGAAGAAGGTTAAGAGTTGACATAATTGAGACACACAAGATAACCAGGGGTTTAGATAGGGTGGCAGTTGGAGCCTTTTTTCCTCGGTTGGTGATTGCTAGCACGAGGAGGTGCAGCTTTAAATTGAGGGGTGATAGATATTGGACAGATATCAGAGGTTGGTTCTTTACTCAGAGTAGGAAGGGTGGGGAACGGCTTGCCTGAAACAGGAGTAGACTTGCTAACTTTAAGAGCATTTAAATGGTCGTGGGAAAACATATGAATGAAAATGGAATAGTGTAGTTTAGATGGGCTTCAGCTTGCTTTCATTGGTCGGCTCGACACCGAAAGCCGAAGGGCCTGTGCTTCACTGTAATGTTCTATGTCCGTAAGATCGTGTTGGATTTTCGTAAGGCGCATGCAATTCAGAAACAACCACAGCTCCTTCAAAGCGCCAAGCTTTTACATGTTAAGGTGATGCCCAGCTAGCGTTTTCAGCCAGTCTGCCAGCATCTGCGCAGATAGCAATACAGAGTTAGAACATAGATCATAGAACATTGGACGAATCACAGATCCTTTAGCCCTCGATGTTGTGTTGATTTGCAGAACCAATTTGAAGCACATCTAACTTAGACTAATCCATTGTCGTCCATATGCCTGTCCAGTGACCATTTAATGCCTGTAAGTTTGGAAAGTGTGCACTTGTTGCAGGAGGAGTGTTCCACGCTCTGACTATTCTCTGAGTAAAGAACTTAACTCTAACATCTTTGTTATATTTATCACCTCTCCATTTGAAATTATGCCCGCTCATGCTATCCATAACCATCCCCGGAAAAAAAAAGCTTTAACTGAACATTTGGTCCGACCATCTGATTAATTTGTATATCTCAAATGATTCATCTCTCACCCTTCTTCTCTCTCAGAAAGCAGCCGCATGTCACTCAAATTTCTTCGACAGGTCTCCCCTCCATACCAGGTAATATCCTCATAACGGGCGAAAGTCAGTACTGCAAATGCTGGAGATAAAATTCAAGAATGTGGTACTGGTAAAACACAGCAGAGCAGGCGGCATCTGAGGAGCAGAAAAATCGACTTTTCGACTTTTGCTCAATTGTCAATTTTCTTGCTCCTCGGATACTGCCTGACCTGCTGTAGGTTTCAAGCACCACATCCTTGACACGAACATCCCAGTAAATCTCCTCTGAACTCTATCCAATTTTTTTGCATCCTTCCTATAATGCAGTGACTAGAACTGTACGCAATAGTCCCAGTGCGGCCACACCAGAGCTTTGAACAGCTGCAGCATGACCTCATGATTCCAACATTAAATCCCTCCACCAATAAAAGCTTCAACCAGCCAACCAACCTGTGTGGCATCTTTGAGGGTCTATGTACATGGACAGCATCTACACTACCAAGCATATTACTATTCACACATTCCTGTTACTCCTTTCAAAGTGAATCATCTCACACCTTTCTGTATTACACTCCATTCGTCACATCTCAGCCGAGCTCTGCAGCTTATCCATGATCCTCTGTAATCTGCAACAACCTTCCACACTGTCCACTATTGTAATGAACTTCGTATCGTCAGCACATTTACTAACCATTTCTTCTAAGCCCTCATCTTGGGTCCATTTAAAAATGGCAAATAGCAATTGACTTAAAACACATCAGTGCATGTAACTGAACTCCAGGGTGAGGGGTATGAGTGGTAGTGCCTGAGCCTTATTTGGAGATAAGGTATGAGCCTTGTTCGGGGGTAGGTGCTATAATAGGTGGTGAGTATGAGGGCGCAGAGAGAGTACGGTGCAAGTTAACCTGGTAGAGTGGGCAGGATAGTGATGCTTGTCCTATGATGCTGGTCATTTCTTCAGACCATGTCAGCGTCGAGGTGAACCTCTCCGAATGTCTTGTTCACGTCTATCACTAATAACGTCACTGACCCTATCCCTCAGATTCCACAGAATCAGTTTGGGTGGATCTTACAAATAGGAAGGAGAAGCAAGCATTAGTGTGTTATTTGCTCTCATGCAAATTCTGTACATTATATGCTTGTAAATTAGAGATGCAAATATTGTGGGTGCTGCAGTATTATTGCATGATCTCAAATTGCATCTAAACGGCGTTAACTAAGTGACTGCTTTTGTTGTGAAAAATAAATTCCATAAGCGTATTACAGGTTGCTTGAAGAGTATGTTGTGACTCAAATAAGAGAGCAGGTTATTTTGGATTTGGTGTTGTGTGGTCAGAAGGACTCATTAATGACCTTGCTCTGAGGACTCGAGACGTTAATAGACTGCATTTTACATGGCGCCTGCATACAATCTAGAATGTTTGAACACGGACTGGTAGACACGAAATGGTTGTTAGAGTCATAGACTCATGGAGCCCTGCAGCATGAATACCGGCCCTTTGGACCAAAGTGGTCCGTGCCGACCAAAATGTCTATCCTGCTAATTCCATTTCCCTGCCCTTGCCCCTTATTCTTCTAAACCTTCCCTATCCGCGTATTTGTCTAAAAGCCTTTTGAATGTTGTTAATGTACGTGCCTCAATCAAACTGCTGTCTGCCAATTCCATATGTCTACCAACCTCTGCGTAAAAAACTTAGCGCTCAGGATCATTTTTATTCTTTCACCTCCAACCTGAATGTCTTCTAGTCTTTGATTCCCAAAACTGGGAAAAAGAATGAGTGCATTCACCTTATCGACGCATCTCATGATCTGATACATTTCTATACGATTTCCCCTCAGTTTCTTCCACTTAAAGGAAAATGCCTGTCCAAACTCTCCCTACAACTCATACCATTGAGTCCTGGCAACATCCTTGTAAATTTATTCTGTTCTCTTTCCAATTTAATCACATCCTTTCTATGGCAAGTGAACAAAACCGAACACAATACTCCAAGTGCATGCCTCACCAGCGTCCTGTCCAACTGCAATGTAACTCTCGAAAGTCTATACTCAATGCCCTGACTGATGAAGGCCAGAGTGCCAAAAGGCTTTTTCACTGCCCTGTCTAAGTGCAACTGCTTTCAGAGAACCACGGATCTCAGCACCAAGGTCCCTCTGTTCCACTACAATCCTTCAGGGCCTAGCATTCACCACGAAATTCCAACTTGGATTTGACTTTTCAAAAAGCAACATCCCACATATTAATCTCCATTTGCCATTTTTCGGCCCACTTCCCCAGCTGATAAAGGTCCTGCTGCAATTTCTGATAACCTCACTGTTCACAGTCCTGCCTATTTAATTGTCATCAGCCTAATTACTAATTTTGCTTTGCACATTCTCATCGAGATCATTGCTATAGATAACAAACAGTAATAGGCCCAGCACAGAGCCCTGAGACACTCCACTAGTCACAGGCCTCAAGTCCAACAAGCATCCTTCCAGTATTAGAACCTGCTTTCTACCATCAAACCAATTGAGTGTCCAATTTGCCAGAGTCCCCTGGAGCCCATGCTATTGAAACTTTCAGAGCAGCCTATGATGTGGAACCTTATCAAATGCCTTTCTGAAATCTAGATAGACTACGTCTACCACCCTAACCTCATCTGCATTCCAGGTCACTTCCTCAAACAACGCTAAAGAATTGTGAGCCATGATATCCTATGCACAAAGCAGTGCTGACTGCTCCTTATGAATCCGTGTCTTTTCAAATGCATATATATGTTATCTCTCAGAACCTTCTCAAGGAACTTACATGTCACAGTTGTTACGCTAACTGGTCTACAGTTCGCAGGTTCTTCTTCGCAGCCCTCCTTGAACAAGGGTACAGCGTTCTCTACCCGCTAGTCTTCTCACACCTCCCCCATGGTCATCGATGATGGAAAAAATCAGCCAGGACCCGTGCAATATCTTCTCTCGTCTTTTGCTGTGTTCTTGGATACACCTGGTCAAGACCAGAGAATTACAGAAATACTGTCATGTCTGAAAAAAATATATATTTGTTTAAGGTAGAATCACCAAGGAAAGGGCAAGTGACTTAATGAATGCTAACATGATAAATTAAAGATTATATTAATCATAGGAAGTGATTTCAGAAGAATTTTAGACATTGTGGAAACCGGAGAATTCTCAGAAATTTGTTTGTGTGGAGTTTGGATATTCTCCCCCTGTCTGCGTGGGTTTCCTCCGGGTGCTCCAGTTTCCTCCCACAGTCCAAAGATTTACACGTTTGGTGAATTGGCCATGCTTATTTGCCCAAACTGCTCAGCGATATGTCGATTAGCTGCATCCGTCGCAAAATGTAGAATCGGACGGGAATGGGTCTGGGTGGTTACTCTTCGGAGGGACAGGATGGACTTGTTGGGCCCAAGGGCCTTTTCCATACTGTGGGCTTTTAATGATTCTGTGAAAGAAGAACACAAAGACTACGTAAACCTACAAACTGTATTGCAAAGAAAACAAAATAAAAATAAGGTCAAATGTGGAATTTTGTAGTGGGGAGAGGAGAGGTTATTGTGGAGAACAGGGAAATGGCGAAGAAAGCAGCTAGTTACTTTGAATCTGTCATCACGGAGGAAAATCGCTGAAAAATACTAAGTAATCACATGGAACTTGTGGAACTAAAGACATAAAGTCAATTCATATCAGTACCAAGGTAGTAGTTGAAGGCTAGCATCGTAGTATTGTAGCTGGATTGAGCATTGCTAAGTCTGATGAGCCAATTGCACTTCGTATCAAAATAGTAGAAACAAATCAGCAATAGACGCAGTAATTGTGCTGTCGATGACTTTTTTTTATCCTGGACCTTCTGCAGAGGCTGAGAGTTAGTAAATGTGTTCCACGCATTGTAGATGAATGGATGGAATTCAAGCATCTGCAAAGAGAAGAAGAGATAACGTGGAGAATTGCAAAACCAATTAACTTGACATCTGTAGGGAAACTGATGGAATTTACTATATAGGGTCTGATATTGGACATTTCTAAATTAACAGCAACATTGGAGAGAATCAGTTTGCACTGACAGAGTCTGACACAGTGTTCATATTTGGCAAACTTCAGAATGATTTGAAATTGTTTATTGGAACATAGAAATGGCATATTTAGATTTTCAGAAGGCTTTTTGTAATCAGAACTCATGCAGTGAATTCATAAATAAAGTAATGTAAATGGTAATTTGAGACATACATAGAAGTGGAAAGTTAAAGTCAGATTCGCCTTCATTTAAGAGAATCAGAACATAGTCTGAAGGTCATGTTGAAGCAGTTTCACAGCTTGCTCATGAAACTATACATAGACTGTTGAGTTCAGTGTTGGTGACCCAATCTGAGAAAGAATATACTGACCACCGAGGATGTGCAATGGACAGTCTCCAGATTAATCCCTCAGATGGTGAGATTGCCTGATGTGGAAACTCGGCCTGTGTTCTTTAGAGTTTCAAAAATGAGAGGTGATCACAGTGAAATTTAGAAAAGTCACTAAACATATGACAAGGTGGAAATAAACAGGATTTTTCTCTGGATACCTACTCTACATTTAAGGCAAATAATGGCAGGTAAAGGATAGACCATTTCAGACTGCAATAAGAAGGCAATTCTTCATTTGAAGGGGACTGACAAAAACAGCGGCATGGAAACCTGCTGGCAGGACAAGATTAGGGAGAATCCCCAGATATTCTACAGGTACGTCAAGTGGAACAGAATAACCAGGAAACAGGTAGGACCCATTAGTGACTTGCCAAGTTGCATCCAATCAATTTAGTGGCAGGAGACAGAAGGTCTGCTGGTAGAAGTCTATTTGTTTGACTATAGACCAGTATCCAATCGTGTACCACAGGGGTCAATGCTGTGTCCCAAATTATTTGTGATTCGGAGATGCCAGTGTTGGACTGGCTTGGGCAAAGTTAAAAAAAGTTACGAACACTAGATGAAAGTCCAACAGTTTATTTGGAGGCACGATCTTTCGAAGAGCATAATCACGTGATGAAGAAGCAGCGCTACGAAAGCTAGTGCGCCCGAATAAAACTGTTGGATTATAAACTGATATTTTAGGGTTTTTTAACCTTATTATTTGTAGTATTCATAAATGATGCAGCTATGAATATGGAAGGTATTGGGGTGAGTGTGAGAAATCAGTTTGCGTTTGACACAAAGTTTGGCTGGTTGGTTGGCAGTGAAGAGGAAGGCCTTATATTACAGGAAGATACAGATGGAATAATGAAATGGGTGGATCAATGGCCGATGGAATTTTACCCTGATAAATATGAGGAGATGTACTTTGGAAGAAGCAACCTTACAGGGGAGGACTCAATGAATAGCAGCACACTAGGAAGCTCAGAGGGTGCTTCACCACATAGTGGGTGGCACAGTTGCACAGTGGTTAGCACTGCTACCTCACAGTGCCAGAGACCCGCGTTCAATTCCCGACTCAGGCCACTGAGTGTGTGGAGTTTGCACATTCTTCCCGTGTCTGCGTGGGTTTCCTTCGGGTGCTCCGGTTTTCTCCCACAATCCAAAGATATGCAGGTCAGGTGAATTGGCCATGCTAAATTGCCCGTAGTGTTAAGTAAAGGGGTAAATGTAGGGGAATGGGTGGGTTGCGCTTCAGCGGGTCGGTGTGGACTTGTAGGGCCGAAGGGCCTGTTTCCACACTGTAAGTTATCTAATCTAATATCCCTGAATATGATTAAACAGGTTAATGCACAACTTGATAAACCATAGCAACCATAAACATAGCCTCTATTCATGGAGGCACCGATTATAAGAGCTATGTGTAACTTATGTTAGGCCAAATGGAAGGCTGAGAGGCACGTGCTTCAGAAGGATAAGCTTACCAGGGGCATGGACAAGATGGTAGACAGTAGCTGTCCCTCCAGTCAAAGGGTGAAGAAGAAGGGAGTACCATTTTAGAGTGAAGGGTTTGATGTTTAGTGAGGATTTGAGGATTGGTTTTCATCCAGAGGCTGTTGGGGTCAGGAATGCACATCCTGAGAGGGCAGCTGGCACAGGTAACCTCACAACCGTTAATAAATATGTGGTCGTGCCCTTGAAGTGCCATAACATACATGGCTATGTGCCTCGTATAGGGAAGTGGGATTAATGTAGATCATGCTGTATTTCTGACAGTACAGAGTCGGTGCTTCTGTGATTGTATGGGTTGGGCGGTCAATCATTGAGCAGCATAAGACAGGAATTGATGAGTTTCTGAAGAACGTATTAACCAGGGTTATAAAAGTGAACTTGTCCCCATGTACTAGAACAGGGAAGCTAAACGTATCTAATGCCCTGCTCCCTTCCTGATGTTTCTGTGCAGTCTATGGGAAAGCTCTGTCAATGTTGTCACAAGCTCTTAAATAATAGGAAGGCAGCTCAAAGCTCATTGCCGGTGTTCTGTCTGGTTTTATCCTTTAAGAACTCAGAGCAATTTGATACAATTGAGTGTCTTGCTTAGCCGTTTCAGAGACCATTATAGAGTTTCGCACATGTCTGTGTGTCTGGAGAGACTTGTAGGCCAGACCGGGAAGCACGGGAGATTCACTTCCTGAAGGTGAATATATGTTTACAATGGACATTAGATTCAAGGTCAATATTACTGGACCAGACTTTATGTCTCGATATTTTGTGAATTGTTTCAACTTCCACCAGCTGCCAGAGAATAATCCTGGTCTGAATCAGTAATCCAGTGATATTTGCACAACAGCAGAATCTTCACATGGGGACCTATCAGAAACCACACTGAGCACATTATTCCTGTGCTGCTTGTCAGCTCAGTCAAAAAGAACTCCCACCAATGCGACTATCCCGACGGGACGGAGGGTGTGGTAAATGGTCAGACTGTAGAAATTCCCTTGTTATGCGACTGGATATAGTTGAGTAATTTTTACCATGGCCAGGCAGATGTCAGAGTTGGAGCTGGAATGAAACAGCTTCCCCAGCGACACGGCTTTTTGTGCAGCACAATCTTCAGTCCCATTGCAGGAATGGGGTGAGGGCCCATTGCCTTTGTCGCATCTGCTGTGTTCAGCTGTTTTTCATGTTACGTGCAGCGAATCGAATTCGTTGAAGAATGGCATCTGTAGGCATCATGAGGAGGGTGAGGTGGATTATCGACTCAACACTTCTGGATGAGGATGGCACAGATACTACATCCTTGTCGTTTACACTGATGTACAAGACTGGAGATATTTGTGGAGCTCTCTCCTCCTGTAATTTGTTTATTAGTCCATCGACATTGATGACTGGATGTGGCTTGACTGCAGGTTTCGATTTTATCTGTTTGTCTTGGAATCGTTTCCCTCTCTCCACCAGATGGTACTTCTGCTGTTTATAATGTAACCAGTCAAGTGTGGTAGCTTTAATGGGTTGTCATCAGGTTTAGATACACATGGTTCTGACATTGGCATGTTCACCCAAACTCGTCACTGAACCATCACTCGGCTTGATGATAATGGTAGAGCGATCCTTGGGAGAAACGTTATGGATTGTGTTTGAATGCAATTCTGCTGCGGCTGCTGCTGTGATAACTTGATAACCCAGTGCGAGCTGCAATATCTGCAAATCAATTCTACCGACTTTCCCCCAGTTCACAACCATACCCATTCATCCATCAGCCCTGTACTCAGTAACCTAACCTGGTTTCTGATAGTGCAAACACATCCAGTTTCATAATCTCATTCTGCTGAGGGTCTCTCCCTGATGTCAAGCCTCCAATTTGTTACTTTACTTTAACATATTAATCTGAATCATTTTCTTTCCCATCATAACATCTTCTATGTTTGAAGTGAATGTTTTTTCCTCTGTTTTTCTCCCTAACCATGATTAAGACCTCTGTCGTGTCAGTGATGCCAGCCTTATGTCGGTTCAGAGCCAATGAACTTGTGCACTTTGTGTTTTTGTTCCCTTCCCAATGTACAGCGCTCTCTGCTGGAGATGGCTTTTGAGCAGATTCGACACACGTCTTTGGAAAATGTTCAATAACAGAAACTGCGGAAGAAACTAAGGAGGTCTGGCTGCATCTTGTGAAGTGAAAGCTGAGTTACCCTTTCGTGTACAGCGACCCCTCGACAAAGCTCCCATTTTCTACAGCAATTTGTGCATTTTTATTTCTAATATTCATAGTTATTTGTTTAATTGAAAATTTGTGCTGTGCCTATTCATTTCTGGAGAAACTTAGCAGGTCTGGCAGCATCTGTAGAGACAGGGAATCAGAGTTAGCGTTTCAAGTCCAGTGTGACCCTTCAGAACTGAAAAGGATCGGAAACTGGGCATTTTAGTTCCTTGCCAGAGGTGGGGGGTAGATGACAGGGAAAAGAGGGTGTGACAACAGATAAACAGGCTTTTAGCAGTGGTGAAAAGATAAGATGGTATAAAATGAGCTTAAATTAAGATGTGGATGGGGGAAAGGGGTTCTCTCTATTGAGTGCAAGATAAAGAAGACACAACCACATAAGGTCATACGGAGGCCAGGAAGGAGAATGTTGAACATGTGATATTATATACATCTGGCCAGAGATACATTTTCACCGTAGAGATCATTGCCGTCAGGCAAAGCAACTCAGGTGCTTGCCGGCTTATTGGCACTAGTAAGATTTTCATGCTGCCTTAGTATTGTAACATAAAGAAGAAAACAAATAACAGTATGAAGTTTGACTGAGCGTTGTTTACCTGAAACTTTTAACATTGTTTCAAATTTACAGTGCTGATCTTTAAATGCTTGTTCTTGAAGTTAGTATCAGATGGTTTGTAGGAGGTTGAGGGGTGACATTATAGTAATTTACAAAATCAGGGGAGACTTGGGCAGGGTGAAAAGCCGAGGTCTTTTCCACCGGATAGGAAAATCAAATCAGAGAGCCATAGGTTTATGGTGGAAGAGGGAAGATTTAAAAGGGAGGAAGAGGGAACTGTTTTTTGCACAAAGGGTGACGTGTTTATGAAATAAGCTGCCAGAGGAAGACTGACAGATGCAAGTACAGCTCCAATATTTAAAAGACATTTGGACGAACATGTGAATGGGGACCGTTTAGAGGCATATGGGCCAAATACAAGAATATGGGAATAGTTTATTTTGAAATATTGAGAGTCTGTTATTAAGGAAAGGACTGCAGAACATTTAGAAAAGCTTCACACAGAGTCAGAATGGTCTTGTTAAAGGCGAACTACATTTTGCCTGTAAAATCTGCAAAGTCTTTCTGGAAATCCATAAGAATATAACAAGTGGCCTTGATAAAGGTGGACTGGTAGACATGAGGCTTTCCAGAGATTTTCCGCAAGGTAAACAAAATAAAGGTTCTTACGCAAGACAGAAGCTCATAGTATGATGGATAATGCATGAGCATGGGATGACACTTGGTAAACACTGAGAAATCGGAGAGTCAGAATTCATTGATCTTTATGAAAAAAATGTGTCGACTGGAGTACCACAAATATCAGTCCGGTGGCAAGAGCTGCTTACAAGAGCTGCACTCAGCTTTTGACGGCGGGAGCTGAGTGCAATATACATTCGAATTTTAGGATGACACTGACAACCAAAAGGCAGGCTGTTATTAAATGGAGAGGACTCCCAAAAAAGGAGCAGGACAACGAATTGGACTGTTCCTGTACATGAAACATTACGTCAGCATGTTGATGCAGAAATGTTGGTTCATTAGACTGGTTCCAGGGATGAAAGGATTGAATTATTGAATACATCAAATGAGGTGATTATTCATTGTGGTTTCAATGAATGAGAGTGTCATTACTGAAACGGATAAGATACAGAGGGGGCTTGACAAGGTCGTGTTGAGAATGTGATTCCACACCAGGGCAGTGTCTCGAAATCAGGGATGTAGATACAGAATAAGGAATATCGATATCAAACTGAAATGTAAAGAAATGTCGTCTTTCAGAAGGTAGTGAATGGCTGGAATTTCCTAACCCCGAGAGTTGTGGAGGTTAGGTCACTGATTGTATTTACAGACGGGTGGATTGGTTTGTGACATTTCAGCGAGTTGAGGGATGCAAGAAGTGAGCCGTGGAGTAGATCAGCCATGTTCTTATTGAATGACAGCGCAGGTTCCTGTTTCTTACGTTCTTATTTATGTTTTTGGAAATACTTGATTATTTTCCTGGAAGTCAAGATGTAAAATGTTGCATTCAGAGACGGCAGAGGATTTGTCTCAGTTGACTTTGTGTGGGGCATGGGGGCTGTATTCAATGTGAATCTGGACCTGCAACATGAACTTCATCAGGAGCAGAAGTTACAGAGAGGAGAAGCCTGAAAAGAGGGATTGGGGGAGGGGGGCAGTGTCACTACCTGACCCAGCCTGGATTTTCCAATATATTTGCCAAACAACACCAAACCATCGGAATGGCCTCAATCTGCTCCTGCACAGCAGGACCGAAGGGCTGAATGGAACGGACACAACTGGGCCATTCGGAACTTTGACACTATTCCACCAGTCAATAAGGTCATGGCTCATCTCATTGTGTTCCCAGCTGCACTTTTCTCTGATTTCACAATGATCCCTGATTCACCTGCCTATGGAAAATCAGACAAAGTCAGCCTCGTTATAATATGAAGATTTAGCCCTCCCAATCTGCTGGGTGAGAGAATTCCCACTTGAATGAATTCCCACTTTGTGAATTTCTCCTCAGTCCGGTTCTGACTGATGTTGGAGTGTGCCACTGTTTCCATTTCTATTCCCACTCCTCCATTGCTCACAAGAAACTTTAAATGTAACCAGGTTGGCGATATGGCCGATGATAACGGTCAAATATTGGGTCAGGTTCAGTTATCAAAACAAGCCAGTTGGATTTCTTCAGTCAGCTACAAGTAATTAACAGAACTAACTGAGGAGTATGATGGATATGTGGTTAGCACTGCGGCCGCACATCACCAAGGAGCTGGGTTCAATTCCAACCTCAGGTGAGTTTGAACATTCCCCACGTATCTGTGTGAGTTCCCTCCCAAAGCTCCAGTTTCCTCCCAGAGTACAAAAATGTGCAGCTTAGAGTGGATTTGCCATGCTCGATTGCCCATTGTTGAGAGAGCGTCCCCTTCATAGTAACCCCTGTCAGTGTGGGGGAACTTAACCTGCGCTGCTGGCCTCCCTCTGCATCACAAACCAGCCGTCCAGCCAACTGAGTGGGCGACAATGTAACTGTTACAGACAGAAACAGGCACAGGCCAAGGGGAAGAGAAACTTTCTTAACAAGGAAAATGGTACAATTCAGATAACGGTCAAGATAACAGCTGAGGATAAAATGTTCTCTGCTCAAAATTGTATTTCATAATGCGACATGTGTTGAGAAGCAGTGTTTGGCTGAATACAATAAAGTGAGACAAAGTGAACTAGCCAGAATTACTAACTGTGATTGGATATAAAATAAGTCCATATTTTTGCAGGAACCCAGGGGGTTGAATGACTGAAAGTTTCTGTACCTGAAAATGGGAATTCTTTGGAACACTATCTGGAATTTTCCATATTCAAAGAGTGTGTGTGTGTGTGTGTGTGTGTGTGTGAGAGAGAGAGAGAGAGAGAGAGAGAGAGAGAGAGAGAGAGAGCAGATACTGCACTGAGCTGGGTGGTGAGCTCAGACCATGCTCGGTGGGGCTGGTGGTGAGGCCTCCCTGGGAAGAGAATGGACCCCCCTGTACTAGCCCATCCACTAGGACCTCTGTGCCCCTGTTGAAAAACCGTGGTGTTAGTTCCCCTTACCTGCCATGCTCGGGGTCAACTGTACAGGGTGGTTTAAACTGAGGAAGTACAACAGTGTGCCCATTGGCCTTTGAAAGATGGTACCCGTGTCAGTGATCATAGAATAGCCCGGGGCATCAGTACGATGGTGAGTCCCTCCAGCCATGTTGGGTTGGAGAATTGGGCTGGCATTGAATTCGAGGAACATTATGAGATTGAGTGGATAGTTAATGTGGTGAGTTCGATAAGATAACACCATGAAACTAGTTCAGTCTCGTACAGATAATCCCTTTGTCACACTCAATAAAAATGTCACTGAAACAAACTATTGTTAGATTCAGCCCAATGAGTCCAAGACTCTGCTGACCCCACACCCAGATACAAAGTTGCAGAACAAATGTTCATCTAAAACTCTCCCTCATCTTTATTGAAGCCAATATCCCCTTCACCTATGATCATGGGAATACTGGCTCATATTGTAGGATGCCGTCGAAATGCCTTCATTTCAGCATTCTGAAACCTGTGATCTTAAATGAAATTGTCTCTCAATCTCCTTTCGCTTTTTTCCGCAAAATCCTTTTTATTGTTGGTAGTTAAACTGATTTCCCCGCCATCTCTCTCTGGCAGGAACTAGGGAATACGGACTAGGCAATAAGGGCTCTGTATCAGAGTGATCATCTAACTAGACGGGTAATTCAGAGGCACGGGCCGTGACTCCAAGGCAGTGTTTAAAATCCAACCACAGCCGATGACAGAGCTTAAATTCGAATGACAAAAATTGGAATGAACCTTAATTTCACTCATGGAAACCAGAAACCGTTAAGATTTATTTTTATTATTTCACTGATAGTCTTTGCTAAAGAAACTTAACATTATTACCCAGTCTGAACGCCGTGTGACTTCAGACCCACAACAAAATTGTTGGCTCCATTTTGTCTTGACAAATGGCCGCGAAGTCAAGGACAATTAGTGATGGACAACAAATGCTGCCCTTTCCCGAGAAACAACAGCATGAAAGGTGAAATAAACCAAGGAACGGTGGATGCTAGAGATCGAAAATAAAATTCTCCAGCATCTGAAAGTGCTGGAGAATCTTGCAGGTATGGCAGCCTCTGTCAGGAGAAATGCAGATAACGGTTTGAGTCCAGTGACCTTGCTTCACAACTGAATGCAAACTGGGAAATAATATTATATAATATCATGGATGGTTGGGTTGGAGAGAGAGGTTGGGCCAGGTTTAAATTGAATGGATGGAGAAATGGCCGAAAAAGAGAGGAAAAGAAATGAAAAGTGAGCAAAAGGATTGCTGATGATGAACTGAAAGGAAAACAAAATGGCAAGTTATTCTCACATTTCACCATTTTCCCATATTCCTGTATATCGCATCCATTTAGATTTGTCCCTGATTAAAGTGAGTTAGGTCCCTGAATCTCTCTTCTCTGAGTGTGATGATTAAATCCATTAGCAATGCTGGTGCTGCCCTTATAGTTGCTGAGATATAGAGAAAGGTAATGTTACATTGTCAACTACTTCTTTGGAGAGAGAAACAGTTACTGTGGGAGTGTGCAGAGATGCAACGGCTTTCTCAGCCAGCAAGAGAAACTCAGGAGTGGTAACAATTTTCAACACTGAGCGCGTGCACGTTCCGTGTGGGCAATTGACTTGTTCCTGTCATTGGAAAATCAGTGGAGTTTCTGTGGATGCTTATCTCGGGTTTGTATCATCAGCTGCCGGGTCTGGTGACCCCACTCTATACACTGCATTTACAGAGGGTCTGGGTCCATGGTAAACAAATGGAGATGAGGCTCCACAGAAGGGAAGCTCTATAAATAGGGAGGTGCAGGACAGTGCATTATCTTTCCTGGGATTCCCCGTGACATTTGTCTAAGCTGGACCAGGTATCAGGTATGAAACCAGTTTGTTTCAAAATTGAGGTTGTTACTGAGCTGTGCTCCCTCCTTTAGTATACTGTGCAGCCTCACATACCAGTGACAGGACTGTGCTGATGCTCATCATGAATTAAACTGGATTAATTCTGGAACTTTCAAGGCATATCCATCATCACCGGTTTGCAGTCTTCCGATATATTCATTGGCTGACAGAACCTATCTGTCCGCTGAGAGCAATATATTGTGTCCATCTCCCTGAGGAAGGTACAGAAAGTAACTTCCAGAAATACACGGGAACAGAGTGACTGATGAAAATGGGGAACAGCAGGAAATTAGAATTAATAAAAGGTACGTCTTTCAAAATCTCATTCAATTTATGTTTGGTATATTGCTGCATCTGATGAGCTACATCCCAGAGTATTGAGGAGGTGGCAGTAGAGCTAGTGAAAGAATTACTGATTATTCTTCAAAGCTGGTTAGATTCTGGAAAGGATCCTCCGGACTGGAAAGCAGCGATTGTAAACCTAAATATTTAAAACAGGACGGAGAGAGCAAACAGCAAACTAAACAGTGGTTAGCTTGATGTAAGCTGTGAGAAAACATTGGAACCTTTTGTGAGAAATGTGACAACTTGACCCTTGGAAAATAATGACATGATTCGGTAGAGTCAATCTAAATTCAGGAAGAGGAAATTATCTTAATCTTTGATAAACCTGCTGGATTTTGTAGAGGTTGTCTGTTGTGACATCGACAATTGAGAACCAGTGGGAATGAAGTATTTGAATTTTCAGCAGACATTTGACAAGGTTGAATACAGGTGAGTAGATAATGTTAGAATCATGGGTAGGTAGGGGTGAAATACACCGAATGTATTAAAAGTTGGATAATCGAGAGAATGAAGAGAGTAGTATAATTATCTGGAGTGAAGGCTTTGGGGTATCAGAAGAATCAGTGTTTGGGCAATAGCTCTTCACAATATATAAAATGTTTCAGATATGAACAACAAATATCATCATTCGCATTTATGTTCATTAAATAATGAGAGGTTGGGAAGTGCTGTTGTTGAAACAGACCTGGATGTGCTTGGTCAGAAGTCACAAACAGAATTTTTACGCAGCAGGAAGTAAATGATATGTGGCTCATCGTGCAAAATGATTAAAGTACCAGAGTAAATGTATCTTTCCCAATGGTAGAGTTTTGTTGAGAGACTGTTTGGTGTATTGTGTACAGGTTGAATCAGCTTTATAAATAATAATCTTGTAAGCGATTCAGTCCAAAGGGGTTTCACTAGACTAAACCCTGGCATGATGTTACCATGAGGAGAAAGTGAAGAAACGTGTGCTTAATAAAGTGTGTTAAGGTGTTTGTGAAATTATATTTTACAAAAAGTGCTGAAGCACATTGAGTGTTGAAGATACAAAATTGTCTTATTAGATAAATTAAAGGAATACCCAGGCAAATTCACATTTCCTATGTATTGAAGTGCAAATATATCCATTGTAAATATATTGGATGGTGCCTGTTCTAGTCCAGGAGAGATCTGCCCGGTAACAGCATGTGGATTGTGGTTTTTGAAGGTGGTGGTGGGGGGAGGTTCAGCCGGTTACAGTATTGCAAACGGACAACGCAGCAGAACCATCTAGCCTGCGATAAGAAAACATGCATCATTCTCCTTTACTACTAACTTCACGAGAGCAATGGCTGATGGGAGATGTGATCTAACGGTGCCAACATTTAATCCAGTCCAGTAGTTTTTGTGAACTGAAGGAACCATACTGAAAGGGGTTAAATGGAGCTGTTTGTTCAGTGACTGCAATTGATGCCAGTCTCTATGGATCCTAGTTGTGTCACTGGATGTTTTCCGTCTCCTATTAGTAAGAGACCTCTTGCAATGGTTTATGTCATTGTAGCAGCAGATGCATCAACTCCAACGCTCAAAGGGATCAGCAGCTGCAGAGACAGAAAAAGGAGATTTAAACATCTGAGAATAGTCTGGAATGGTTCATTAATGGATCAGAATCTGCGAACATTAGACTAGAATGCTGCAACAATGGACAGGAGTTTATCCGAGGGACTTTTCTATTTTTCCTGGTCTCGGTCAACATTATCACTTCGGATATATGGTACACTGATGATTATCCAGGCGGGTTACTATCCTATCCTCGCTATTGTTGGTGTTCCTGGTAAGTTTCTTCATCTCTATCCATTTATGAATCTCTTCAACCATGGCGAACATCTTTGCTATTTCTGTTATCTATATTTGACAAAGACGGAAACTATTGTCTTCAGTTTCAAATGCAAATTCCATTGATTACCCACAAATTTCAGAACCACCCACACCCCCGCCCTCACAAATATCTGAGAACGATACTGTTCACAATACCGAATTTAAATAAATAAAATTCATTTATATCTCGGTATTCTGTCCATCACAAAACCTAACCACTACCAGCTCGATTATATGCCCAGTCACCATCTTGACTTCAATGCTGACGCTTAATAAACCATTATCTATGCTTTGGTAAAATTCAGTCGTTATGGTTCCACCTCTCCTCTAAGCACTCTTTCAGATGCAAATATTCCGATCTCAACTTTGTCCTTCTCTATAAAATAACTTAATGACAGGAACACTCTCTCAGAGCAGTAATGTCGGAAGAAATGTAATTCAGATGCACAGGTTATGATACAGAAAGACACTGTTCCTCATCCTACCACGGACGATGTCAGAAAGTAAATACAAAAGACAGGAATTGGAAATAACAACCATAACACTTCCCGCATTTTGTCTATACGTTTATTTATTTCACTGATGTCCTTTGGTAAATAGATCTTGCGTTATTATCTGGTCTGGCTTAAGACTGATGTGAGACCCACAGCAATGTGCTTCGTTCTGTACTTCCTGAAAGAATGACCTCGCAGTAAATGACACTTGGTTAGGTCAACAAATGCTGCCCCTGTCAACGATGCAGACATTCCAAGTAATAACAAAATTAAAGGTTAAATAAAGCAAAGAATGATGCAACAGATCAGAAACAATAAAGAACGAGAAAGTGCCAGACAAACTGAGCAGATTTGGCAGCCCCCTCGGGTCGAGAGAAAAATAGAATTGGCAATTCGATTCTAATTACCAAACATCAGAACTGTACACAGTTGGGAAATAGCGTGATTGATGTTGGTGACACCCAACATCTGTTATGAAGGGGAGAAGGACTGAGTTGAATAGATGGAGAAAGAGAGAAATAGAGAGAAAGAAGCAAACAAAGGAATTGTTGATGATCAGCTGGGATGGAAATAAAAAATGAAATTAAATCTTGCTTATGTTACTCCTGTTCCCATATTACTGATAATCATCACCATGTAAGGTATATGTCAAAGTCCCTGTTTAAAGTTATTTATGTCTGTTTTTCTCTCTTCCCTGAGTGGGATCATCTTCCTTTATTCATTAATGCGATGCCGGGCCAATATTTAATTCCCTTTCCACATTGTCCTTGAGAAGGTTTTGGTGAGCTGCCTTCCTGACCCACTGCAGTCTGTGGGCTGTAAGTAGTCAGTGCTGAGGTCCATGCGGTTTCTTTCCTTTGAGGCTTTGAAGTGACTGATATATCTGAGTGGCTGGCTTGGCTATTTCAAACTGCAACTGAGAGTAACCACATTGCTGTGGGTCTGGAGTTACATGTAAGCCCGACCAGTTGAAGATGGTAGATTTCCTTTCCTGAAGGGCATGAGGGTGCCAGATAGGACAATCAACAACGTTTCATTGTTTCATTTGATTCTTAATTCCTGATATTTTATTGAATTCAATTTCCAACATTTGCCATTGTGGGATTCGGATCCGGTGTCTGGGTCATTACTTGATTCCCTGGATTAATATTCGGAGATAATACAGCTGGATTATCGCCTCCTCAGTATCTCCAGTCAATTGCAATGGCAACAGTGATTTTGTTGTTGATGTGACTTTGCTTCATAAGGCAAATAAATGATTGGCAAAAAATGCCATCCTTCTCATTTTGTATTTATGAGAAGGAGAGATGATGGGAAATGCTCTTGGTGAAAAGAAGCTGAATGTCCTTGATCATGAGGCACTAACACAATTCATACAGAGCAGTCGGGTACTGGCAGTTGGCATTAGATTGGGTTGGGATATCTGGTCGGCATGGACGGGTCGGTCCGAAGGATCTGTTTCCATGCTGTGCATCTCTATGACTCTATGACTCAGCAAGTAATCAGCACAATAAATGAGTAGGAGCGTTCATTACAAATGATTAAAGTATAAGAGTGAAGACACCGTCCTGCAGTTGGGGAGTGTACTTGAGACAGTATTTTCTTTCATTTATAATCAACGATCTCCTTGGTACAGAGAGACGGTGTGATGGAATTTCACCAGACTAATCCTTGCGGTGATGGTACCATGAGGAGAGTGTGAAGGAAATGAGTGTTTAATCTGTAAACACACAAAAAGAATAAAACGTGATTGCATTAACACTGGAGTGTTATGAATCAACACTCATTATTTCCAAAACAAAACACGGATAGCATTAGGTATAACATGTTTTCCATGATATGTGTCTTCACGTTTCGATAAATATATAGATAGGAAAGATTTAGAAGGATATGGACCAAGCGCGGGGTAATGGGGTTAGCATGGACGGACATTTTGATTAGCATGAACCAGTTTATGCTAATGGGCCTGTCTCAGTGCTATAGGATTCTATGACTCTATGATAGTTTACAGATCTCTATGGAGCCCCCATGTTGGTTGAGAGAGAGCTCCAGGTTCGGAATGAATTCTCACCGTCTGGATGTACAATTGGTATGTGACCCTGCATTGAACGTCATGTTGTTCACAAATCTGTCATCAGCCACACTCTCATAGTATTAGCCATTCCCACCAGCTTCTGACCTCCATGCAGAACACTAGCCTGTCTTCTCTGTCACAAACCAATCCTTTTTTTTTGCTAAAAGCTGATCATTGGCTCAAGTAGACTCTGTCCTTGTTGTTTTTCAGAGGGTCAATAAAAGGGGGCCAGGCTACGATCAGACACGAAAGGGATTTTCAGAGGCCTTTTATTTATATGTAAACAGTTGAAACTACAGGCCAAAGTCGTCAGGCTTTAGAAGTGACCTGGATAATTAACAGGGAGTTGTCAGCTCTTTTAGCTGACCTAGCTGAGTTGAACTGAGCTGAGCAGTTTTCAGTTGAGTCTTGAACTGGGAAGTTCAACTGGGAGCTGTGTGGAAACGCTCTCTCTCTTCTGCCCTTCAGCTTCAACCTGGAAACATGCGTTCCATTATAACGTTTTCTCAAGAAAGTTTGATAATTGGGACTATTGTGTGTATTTGGAATAGAATATTTAAGTCTAGCTGGATAGGTCGAATTCTGTAGGGGTTCTTTATTCTGTTCTATGTGTTTCATTGTGTAATTTTGTGAATAACGTTTTTGTCTGATTTAAAATCTAGTCGTCACCCTAGCAAAATTACCCCGGTTAATTTTCATTGGTTAATTACCAAAACAAACTGCAAAGCTCTGGACTGCTTGCTTAAGAATATTTTGAGTAGTCTGGCCTCGTCCATAACAGACTGGGTGCTCATTGCTGGATTTTTAACAGCGAGTGGGAGATGCTAGTATCTTTATTTCTGGTATTAGTTTGATTGGGTTGACAAAGCTTAGAATAGTAATGGCTATTTCAGTCGCCAAACGTTTCCTGGGTGTGCATGCAGTGACTTTGGAAATTTTACGAAAAGTGAATAAGACCAAGTTGCAAGAATTAACGGAGAAGCTGGAATTGGAACTGACTGCATCTGTAAGGACAGGAGAGTTAATTACAGCAATAGCTCGTCAATTAAACTTGCTGGGGAAACCATCAGAATCAGAGATGGCAAGAATTCATTTGCAAATGAAACATCTTGAGTTAACGTCGAGAGGTAAGGAATGGGTGGCCAAAATGAAACATTTGACTTTCGACAAAATGCAGAAGAGGGGGAGAAGAGCGCAGCAGAACAGAGAGTAAAAAGAAAGAATGACAACGGGGAGAGAGAAAGAAAGAGCTTTTGAATAGCAAAAACTGACACTTAAAAAGTAAAGTCAGTGTAAATGGCTGGAGATAACGGCTGAGGGTGGGTTTAGTCTGGAAGAGAGTGAGGATGAGCAAGCCCCTGGTAGTCAGAAGCCTAGTGAGAATTTGTTTGAGTATGTTCAAGCATTGCCTCAATTTGATGAGTAGAATGTGATGCCCTTTTCATCTCATTTGAAAAGTTGGCTAAACAAATGCAGTGATTCAGGCAGCATCCGAAAAACTTCGAAATCCACGTTTCAGACAAAAGCCCTTCATCAGGAATAAAGAAACGTTTGGCGCCTCGGAACACTTCAACCCCAGGGCATCAATGTGGACTTCAACAGCTTCCTCATTTCCCCTTCCCCCACCTCACCCTAGTTTCTAATCTCCAGCAACACGATCCCCTTGACTTGTCCGGACTTGTCCGACCTGCCCAGCTCCTTTTCCACCTATCCACTCCACCCTCTCCTCCCTGACTTATCACCTTCATCTCCTCCCCCACTGAGCTATTGTACTCTATGATACTCTATCCCCACTCCCACCCTCCTCTAGCTTATCTCTCCACGCTTCAGGCTCTCTGCCTTTATTCCTGATGAAGGGCTTTTGCCCGAAACGTCGATTTCGAAGCTTTTCGGATGCTGCCTGAATTGCTGTGCTCTTCCAGTACCACTGATCCAGAATCTGGTTTCCAGCATCTGCAGTCATTGTTTTTACCGAAACAAATGCAGTGGCCAGAGGCAATGTGAGTTTTGTTGATCCAAACGAAACTTGTTGGTAGGACTGGTGAAGTATTCACATCCCTGTCAGAGGAGGTATCTGGGGAGTATGAGGAGGTTAACAAAACACAACATTTTATCTGCTTAGGCAACCTTTCAGGATTCTAATGAGGGATCCTGGTCAAACCTACATTGAGTTTGTAAGGATCAAACAGACTAATTTCGTTAGTTGGATTCAAGCAAAAGCTCTCATGCCCTTAGAGAGTTTAGTACTTGGAGGAATTCAAAAATTCACTGTCTGAAGTAGTGCAAACTCAGGTGGAAGAGCAGAGAGTGTAAGCAGAGCAAGGTTAGTTGCTGAAATGGCTGATGATTATGATCTGGTCCATAAACTTGGTTTGGCTTCCAGAACCAGTTCTGGTCTCTGAGGGACAGAAATTGGAGCAAAGAGATATCCTCACGTGCAAAGGGAAAGGTAGATCACAGCGTAGATCATAAGGAAAAATTGCCACAATAATAAAGAAAACCTTGGGGGGGGGGCGACAAAGAAGTTAAATACTATGGTGTTTTAATTGTAATAAACTGGGCCCCTAGCTGTCAGCTCCAGGAATAAAATTTGTCCTTGCAAATCATATAGTTGATTCACTGGTAGGCGTGTTGCCTACTCTAGTTGAAAAGCCAGTGGAGCTGCAGGCAACTAATGACCTGGAGAATGTTTATCCAGGAATTTCCCCTGATTGCGTGACCAGAAGATCACAGATGCACAGGTTTAAGCAGGACAAAAGCACAGATAAGGAAGCTGACGTAGAGTTATCCGAAAGTTTCTTTTTGATCGGATAAGTGGAACAGAGAAGGAGCAAGTTGGAAAATATGAACGTATTTTTAGCTCTGCTAAGCTGATGGATTACAGCAGAAAAATGAGGAGTTACAAAAGTTATATAAAAAAATATTTAGCAAGAAAGAGAATGAATGTATTCCTGTGTGTTATTACTTAACAAATGCGGATGTCTTAATGCGAATATGGAGATCAGCACACACTGAAGCAGATCAGACGTGGACAGAAATTCATCAAATTGTTTTGCCTGTTGGGAATAGAAAGGAGGTGCTGCGAGTGGCACATGAGCTACCACTTGGAGATCATTTCAGGGTCAGGACATTACAGGCTGAAATACAAAGATATTCTCACTGGCCTGGACTACACAAAAATGTAGTTGAATATTGCCAGACGTCTCAAACATGTCACACAAGCAGTAATAAAACCTGCAACTTTAATACCTATTCCAGCATTTGAGGAACCTTTCACAAGAGTGTTGATAGACTGTGTAGGTCGCCTATCTAAAACAAAACGTGGGAATATGTATTTATTAACAATAATAGATGTGTCGACTAGATTTCCCGAGGCAGACCCATTATGCAGCATCACAGCTAAAAGAGTTGTAGAAAAAAAAATATTTTTTATCTAGATACGGACTACCAATAGAGATCCAGACAGATCAAACCTCACATCCGAACTATTCAAGCAGGTGATGGATAACTTTGGAATAAAGCAATTCAAATCTACTACGTAGTATCTGGAATCACAGTGAACATGAGCGAGAAGGCATCAAACAGTGAAGACCATGTTGATGGTTTATGGTCAGGATAATCCAGTTGCGATAAGGAATTTCCTTTTGAACTATTGTGATCAGAGACGCACGGAATGAATCGACCAAATTCAGACTATTTGAATTAATTTGTGGGCATGAAGTAAAAGGACTATTACAATTGGTTAAGGAGAAATTAATAAGTCAGAATTCAGAGACCACCCATTTGGACGATGTGTTAAATTTTAGGGAACGATTAAGTAGAGCTGGACTGTTGGCTGGACAGCATTTAAAAGTATCGCAGCATACAACGAAACAGGAAGTGGATCAGAAATCACAAATTCGCAATTTTGTAATTGGGAATAAGGTATTGGTGTTACTTCCAGTAACAGTTGAGCCTTTAGAAGCAAGTTTTAGTGTACCTTATCAAATTGGGAAGAAATTGAATGAGGTGAACTACTCAGTACGGACTCCAGACAGGATGAAATCTCACAGAGTGTGTCATGTGAATATGCTCAACAAGTATTTTGATGGGGAGAGAAAGCAAGAGTAGAAGGTATTAATGCTTACAGCACAGAAGGAAGAAACAAGTTCAGATGATTCTGAATTGGACATTCTTATATCAAATTGAACAATGAGAAAGTTGTCAAAAATTGGGATAAATTACTGAGTTACCTTCCACAAGAAAATCATAGTGACCTGAAAGAGTTATTATGATATTGTGGAGAGATATGCGGAAATAAACTGGGACGTACGAACATAATTGTGCATGACGAAGACACAGGAGATGTTGTTCCGATTAAGCAACATCCTTAAAGGCATTACCCTTCTAAAGTTGGCACAGATTCAGAAGGAGATAGAGCACACGCTCCAAGATGGCATAATCGAAGTGAGTTACAGTGATTGGAGCTCATGTATAGCCATGGTGGCAAAGCCAGATGTTACCCAATGGACATGTGTTGACAATCACAAAGTCAACTTCATTACAAAGACTGATGCATATCCAATTCCATGTTTGACGATCTGTGTCGGAGAAGCTAATTACATTTCTAAGTTGGATTTGCTCAGAGGCTACTGGCAAGGACCTCTGTCAGAGAGAGCAAAGGCAATTTCGGCTTTCATAACGCCAATTGGACTATATCCGCTCAAAGCTGTCGCATTTGGTATGTAAAACGATCCAGTCACATTTCAGAGACTGATAATAAGGTCATTGCCGGATTACCCAACTATGTGGTGGACATTGATGACCTGGTGGTTTTTAGTCACTCATGAAAGGAACATTTACAGCATTTATCGGACTTGTTTGATTGACTTCACAAGGCAGGCTTGGTGGTAAACCTAGCTAAAAGTGAATTTGAGAAAGCCTAAGTCACATTCCTGGGTCACGTTATTGGACATGGACCAATAGCCCCATGAGATACAAAAACAAAAGTAGTTCAGGAATGTTCCACACCGTCGACAAAAAGAAATATGCAATACTACGGTTCCTGGGATTGACTGGATTTTACTGAAAATTTGTGCTAAACTTTAAGCAGTGTGGCTGCTCCCCTCACCGAATTGTCAAGGGCAAGGACTCTTAGTGGACAGAGGACTGTCAAGAGGCATTTTACAACCTAAAAACTGTGTTAACACTCCCCCCAGTATCAACTACACTAAATTATACGAATACTTTCAAGGTGGCTATCAATGCCAGTGATGTGGGTATCGGTCTGGTGTTCCTGCAGGAGGATGATGAGGGAATAGAAAGACACATCGGGTATTTTTCTGGGAAGTCGAACGTTCATCAACAGAAATGTTCAATGGTGGAGAAAAAGTCTTTAAACTTGGTGTTGTCATTACACCATAACTGTGTTTATATTACCAGCAATGCATCTGAGACAATCGTATACACTGATCACAACACATTAACATTTGTGGAAAAACTTAAAGACAAAAATGCCAGAGTGTTTAGATGGAGCTTGTTGTTGCCGCTATTCCATCTGACAATTGTGCATGAGGCAGGTCGCGAACACGTGAAAGCTGATGAGTTATTCAGACTCGAATGAGATACGGAGCTGTGCGGTGGGGGGTATACCGCGGCCTGAATTTGCACGGTTTGTGCATGTTTGAATGTTTACAATTAGTATAGTGTATCTGTCAGTTTTGAGACTACCAACTGGGTTTAAAGGGTTAAAAATGCAGCCACCTTTTAGCATTGATGGTTCTTTTTTTAAGGGGGGGGGGGGAGACATGTCACAAAGCAAATCCCTTTTTTGTCTAAAAGCTGTTCCTTAGCTCAAGGAGAATGTGCCCTTGGTTTTTTTCAGAGGCATAATAAAACGGGGCCAAGCTCCGATCAGTCTGGTTTGGTACAGAGATGAAAAGGATTTTCAGAGGCCTTTTGTTTATATGGAAACAGATGAGACTTCAGGCCAAAGTGGTCATGTTTTATAAGTGACCAGTATAATGAACAGAGAATGGTGAGCTATTTTAGCTGAACTCGCTGAGCTGAGCAGTTTTCAGTTGAGTCTTGAACTGGGAAGTTCAACTGGGAGCTGTGTGGAAACTCTTTCTCTTTTCTGACCTTCAACTTCAACCTGGAAGTTTGTGTTCCATTTATACTGGTTTTTATTGGGAGTTTGCTTATTGGGACAGTTGTGTATATTCGGAATAGCATAATTAAGTCTAGCTGAAAAGGTTGAATTCTATCGTGATTCTTTATACTGTTCTTTGTGTTTCATTGTGTAATTTTATGAATAAAGTTTTTGTCTGTTTTAAAATCTACTCGTCACCCCAGCTAAATTACTCCGGTTAATTTTCATTGTCCACTTACCGAAACAAGTTGAAAAGGTATGCTCTGGGCTGCCTGCTTCCAAGTGTTCTGAGTAGTCTAGCCTAGTTCATAACATCTTAGAGATGGAAGCTGCCTTCTTGGGACTTGGCACAAACTAATCACTTTCCCTCCTCATGATCAGCAAACCCACGTTAACATAGCACGTGTGTACCATTAGCAATGGAGCCAGGAGGAACATCATGGAGCAGTCTGTCTGTGCAGTCTGTGCCTCATAGGTTTGTCGTGTTGCAGCAACAATGACATCCTCTTATTTCAGTCTAACAGTTTGGAGGGGCTGAATGTCCTCTTCTGCTCATGTGTCAGTGTCTCGAGGGACTGAATGTCTTCCTCCTGACCCAAGGGCAGAGGTTCAAGGACTTCAGTGGGCAACCCTTGGTTTCTGCCTACCAGCACATTGTGCTCACTAGACTCTATCTTCCTGAATTAAAGGAGAAAAACAAAAGGCTGGAAGAACACCGCAAACCAAGCAGCATCATGAGCTGGGAAAGTCAACATGTCAGGTATAACCATTCTTCAGAACTGGATTGGAGGGTAGAGGGAGCTTCAGATAAAGAGGGAAGGGAGTAGGATGGGGAGATCAAGGGGATGGTGAGTTACGGCTATGTGGACATAAGTGGTTGGTGCAACCTGGTTGGGCAATGGGAGGGATGAATCCGGTTGGGAGCTGAAAGGTAGGGTTGTTACGTGGAATGGAAGACCTCCCATTCACTTCCTATTTCAATTCTCTTTCCCAATCCCTTTCCGACATAGTCATCCTTGGCCTCCTCCATTGCCACAATGAACCAAACCATAATTTGGAGGAACAAGATCTTATCTGTCACCTGTGCAGCCTACACCCCGGGGACTCAACATGAATTCTCCAATTTCTAATAACCTCCCTTCCAATCCCCCGACTCCCTTCCCGAGCCCTCCACTCCCTTCCATTACACTGAGCAACCTTTTGTCCAGCCACCAACTGGATTCAGCGCTCCCATCAACAACTCGCTGATACCCTTTGTCTGTGTTCACTTATGCCCACCTCGCCACTCTGCCTCCTCCTCCCTCACCCGCCACTTTATCTATAGCCCCCATTACTCCCATCCACAGCCCTGACGAAGGGTTATATCCAAGGCGTTCACTTCTCAAAGTCTTGATGCTGCCTTGCTTATTACGTTCTTCCAGCTTCCTGCGTATGTATTTTGGATTCCAACACGTGCTTTTATTTTAAATTGTCTTCTTGTGTAATAGGCAGGAATGAGTGAATGCATTGTGCGTCCTGTTCTCCAATAGATCTGATAGGCTGAGTGGCTTTCTTATATTACTGTGAAACCAGCTAGAGTTGCTGAAGGGGTTCCTCTTTCCTTTAACCGTGGAAATGTTTAGTGGCCAGCAGTGCTTTTGATTAATGTTACCTGCACATTAACAGCACAAGCTTGAATGTTGTCCAGATTTGATACCTTAGTACCTTAGGAGGCGACTCATTGTTCTGAACGTTGCATAATCTTTACAGAACATCCCCATCCCTGATCGTATGACAGAGGGAAAGACATTGATGAAGCAGCTGAAGATGTTTGTGCCAAAGAAGCTCCCCTGAGGATTGCCCACAGAGACATCCAGGGACTGGGAGGATTGATGTCCACCAGCGCCATTGTGTTCTGAATGATTCAACCAGTGAGGAGTTAACAACTGATTCCCATCAAGTTCAATTTTGTTCAGTCTCCTTGACATCTTGCTCAATCAATTACTGCCGTGATATCAGGGCCAATCACTTTACGTTGTGTTCATATCTTCTATCCATGTCAATAGGCCAAGGTGTATGTGTGGGGAGTGTTTCCTTCTCTCAGGCGGTAGTGACGGTTGGGACCACACAGTTAGGGGAGGCTACATTACTGAAATTTTGGGGGGGAGCGAGTGAGTTTCAATGGGTTTTGACCCGACAGAAAGTCGAGGACTACAAATAATTGGGCATGAAAGAGAAATTGCGGCCGAGTTTAAATCAGCCCTGACTTACTGAATGGAGGGGCAGGTCTGAGGGGTTATGTAGCCTGGTTTTATTCCAGTATACCCCTTAGTCCAGTCACTTTGTGGCCTCTTCCATTTTCTGTGTTACTGATTCAAGTAGCTGAATAGATTGATCCTGTTGCTGTGCAACTGGATACTGGTGCTGCATGATCTGGTTACAGTTTTATAGGCCCGAGGGACTCCTGTAATTGTATATCAGGCTCCAGGGGCTGAAAAGCCTCATTTTGTTCTGCCGTAACTGAAATCCACATCGACTAAATCTATTGCCCTTGGAGAAATTGAGCACGGCAATTGCTGGAGATCAGTGACGAAAAGTGTGGCACTGGATAAACATGGCAGGTAACGCAGCATCAGAGGAACAGGAGAATCGATGTTTTGGATGTTCCTGATGAAGGGCTTATGTCCAAAACATAGATTCTTCTGCCCCTCGAATACTGTCTGACCTGCTGTGCTTATCCAACACCACATGTTTTGAAGTCTACTGTCCCACCCAAGTCAATCTTCCTGGTCACATCATCCAATTACATTAAGAGAATTGTCAGGCACACACTTCCTCGCACAAAGTCACATTTACTATTCCTAATCAAAGCCTGTATTTCTAAATGCATGTACATCTGATCCCTCAGAACCTTCTCAAGTAACTTACCTACCACGGATGTTAAACCATCTGGTCTATAGTTCCAAGGCTTTTTTTGTTCAGTTCTTCTTGAATAAGGGCACAACATTTGCTATCCTCCAGTCTTCCGGGACATTACCTGTGGTTACTGATGATCAACATTATAAGCCAGGGTCCCCGCAAATTCTTCTGGAGCCCCTTGAGGTGTTCTTGGATATACCGGGTAAGGACAATGAGATGTATCCACTTTCAAACACTCTAGTACATCCAAAATCTCCTCTACTATGATATGGATTGTCCCAAAGATATCACCACTAACTTCCTCAAGTTCTCAAGTCAACATGTCTTTCTCCACGGTAAACGTAAAGTAGAAATATTCGTTGAGGACTTCACCCATCTCTTATAGTTCCAAACATACTTGCCCACATTGGTCTTCGATGGGTCCTATTTTCTATCCAGTTATTGATTTTTCTTTTAATATATTTAAAGTACCTTTTTGGATTCATCCTAATCTTCTCAGCCAAGGCTCTTTCTTGCCCCCTATTCACCCGACTGATTTCCTTCTTCAGTAAAATCCTGTATCTCTTATATACCTCCAGGAATTCCCTTGATCCCAGCTGTATGTACCTGAGCCATGTCCCAAGTTCGAACATGAACCTGAGGACCAGTTTTGTCTCTCTCCATAACTATTTGAAAATTAATAGAACTATGGTTACTGGTCACAAAGTGCTCCCCCACTATTAACTCAGTCACCTGCCCTGCCCTATTTCCTAAGAAAATTTCGAGTTTTGCCCCTTCCCGAGTATACTCTATATACTGCTTGAGGAAACTTTCCTGAAGCTTTTATCAGATTCTATCTCATCAAATCCCTTAACGCTCTGGCCGTTCCAGTCTGTATTAGAAAAAATAAAATCCCCAATTATGATAACTCTATTACTCCTGCAGGTCTCCCCTCTCTCACTGCATATTTGTTACTCTCATTCCTGTTGACTATTTGGGGTCTATAGTACGCCCCAATAACCGCACCAACCCCTTCCTATTTCTTAACTCCACCCACAAAGCCTCACTGGGTGATCCATCAGTTATTTTATCTCTGATTACTGCTGTGGCAACTCCCCTCCCCTCCTTCCACCATCTCTGTCTCACCTAAAGCACCTTTACCCTGGCACATTAAGCTGTCAGTCCTATCCATCACTTAGCCATGTTGTGTAATGGCGATAATATACCAGTCCCACCTACATATCCATGCCCTGAGTTCATCGGCCTTACCTGTAGGCCTTCTTGCATTCAAATAGATGCAATTTAATCCAAAAGACATTTCTCTCTGTCGTTTTCCAGCCTAATCCTACTATTTCTGATTACTGTATCTCCTTCCAGCCTTGCACTTGCCTCCCTGCCAATCTAGTTTAAACCCACCCTCGTAACACTAGCAAAACTGGCCGCCAAGATACTGGTGTCCCGTATAGTGCATGTCTCGGACAGTAATTTCCCTCTCAGGACATTACCACTGTCAAGGTTTTCTTTTTAAATGTTTCTCCTAGCTCTCTGTAATCACGCTGCAGGACCTCGTCCCTATTTCTACGGATATTATTTGTGCCAACGTGCATAATGATTTCTGGCTGCACACCTAACCCCTTGAGAATGTTCTGCAGCCACTTGGAGACATCCTGGACCCTAGCACCTGGGAGGTAACGCACCATCCTGGATTCCCTTTTGTGGCCACAGAGTCTCCGATCTGTCCCTCTAACAATCGATCCTCCTATCTTTAACGTCCTGTTTACCTTAACCCTTTCCCCCTGTGCCCCAGAGCCAGTGGTAGTACCAACCAATTTGGCTTCTGCTGCTTTACCCTGAACGGACATCGCCCCCAAGAAACCAAAATGGTCTACTTGTTATCGAGGGCAATGGCCACAGGGATTTCTGTACTCTCTGCCTACTCCCTTTGCCATTCCTGGTGGTCGCACAGCTACTCTCTGCCTGGAACATGACAGGAAGCAAGGAACGCCTGTTGGGTTAAATTATGTTTATTTAAATACAACAGGACTGACAAGTAAAACTAATGAACTGAGGGCGATGAACGTTGGACTGGAATATTACAGTCATTAAAGAAACATAACTAGGGGCGTGTCTTGGGTGTGGCCACCACACTAAAGCACTTATCTATGAAGTCCTCAGTGTCTCAGATGACCCTGAGTGCACAGTCCGCACCGACGAGCAGCCCACCCAGACCCACTCCGCTACACTACGGGCAATTTAGTATGACCAATGCACCTAACCTGCACATCTTTGAATTGTGGGAGGAAACCGCATCACCCAGAGGAATCCCATGCAGACAAGGGCAGAATGTGCAAACTCCACACAGACAGTTGCCCGAGCCAGGATTTGAACCCTGGTCCCTGATGCTATGACGTAGCAGTACTAAATACTGAGCCACCGTGCTTCCCAGCTCCAACTCCCTAACACGGTCTCCCAGGAGCTGAAGCTGGGTGCACAGTCCACACGTGTAGTCATCAGGGACGGTGGAAATCTCAGTGAGCTCCCACATCACACAAGAGGAACATGGGACTGCCATCTCGACTGCTGTAACAATAAAGTTAAAAGAACTTTCCCTGTACATTTTGTTGAGCTGGAGCTGTCCGAAGCTTCTCGTATCAAAGACTTACTGCTTACTCTGCTACAACAGCATGTCTCTCTACCCCTCTACATACAGTTTTGGTCAGGGAAGGAAGGAGACACGACAGTGATGTAGTGTTTAGGCCTTCAGCTCTCCTTGACACCTGGCCCCTGACTACCTGCTGTCCAGTGCAGGTCTCTGCTTGGCCTTGGAGGGTGTCTTGCTGAGGTCTTCCTTCTGGTAGTGGTGACTGTGTCGATGCAAATCCTCACCCCGACAGGCAATCCGTGCTGTTGCAGTCCTCTGTACTTTCTGTCTATTAGTATCGCATTTTTTGAATTCCTTTAATCCTTCGATTGCATTGCAAACTGTGTCTCCCTCCATAGCGAGAGAGATGATGTTCTTGTGAATACAGGACTATTGGAAAAGAACACCATTAGACATAGGGGCAACAATATGTCTATCCCCTCACTGAGTCTGATTTTCCTTCGATTAGGTTATAATTATTTTGTTAATCCGCCATTCCACTTTCCTGCAATTTCCCGTAACACTTTTATAAAAATCTGTCTGTCTCAGCCTTGAAGATATTTAATGATACAGCCTCAACAGCCGTCCGAATTTTCTACATTTATTTCCCTCTCACTGATGTGAAACTTGGTGGTCTTTAATCTGGTGATTTGCCCACTCTATCTTGCATAAACTTCCAATTCTTCCTCAGCTCCTGTGTCAATTTGCTCAAGTGTCAAAAGGTCACTCTCCCTGAATCCAGAAACTGCTTCTCCAAACTCAAGATTGATTCGTAGAATGTATTGAACATATTCTCTGTCTCTGTGGACAGGCTGTCCCCTTAGTCCCTAACACTCACATTCTTTCCCACGTTATCGTGTTCCCCTTAATAAACCGAAAAAAATGAATTTGGATTCTTGATAATCTTACCCGCTAATGTTTTATCACCCCTCCTCCTGCTCTTCCGCTGGCTTTTTAAGTTTAGCCCTACACTTTCTATATTCTTTTAAGACCCCCATTGACCTGCTCACTGGATACCTGCTTTAAGCTTCTCTTTCCTTTTTCATCCTGTTCGGAATTTGTGTCGACATCTGAGGTTGCCTGGGCTTGTTTTCCTAAATTTTATCTTCGATGTAACATGCTGGGCCGACACTTTTAGTGAAATGATCCCTCAACCCACACCCCACCTTGTTCTGCTACAGTTTCGCCCAGAAGCAACCGCACTTTGCCCAGATCCTGTCATTTCTTTGCATAAAATCTGTCTACCCAATCAAAAAAGCTTTTATGTTTCAAACATTTTTGGGATCTTTTCCTCAGCAAAGTCAAAATGCGTGATATCACGGTCAATGGTCCTATAATGCTCTCCCACTTCTGCCTGGAACACTTGACTGGATTCGTTCCCCACGTGAGGCCCAGCACTGCACTGCCCATTGTTATATCTGCTCTATGTTGATATAGGAAGCTCTCTGGAATAAATTTCAAAGCACCTACCCCCCTCTTAAGAAGTTATCACTGCCCTAATGAATGTTTGGAATTGAAATACGTGAATATAATGAACCTATTATTGTTTTTACACATCTCAGTAACTTGGTTATATGCCTGATCCCGTACTTTCCTTTATCTGGGGGTCTACAATATATTCCAAGCAGTGTTTCTGTCATGGTTTTGAGACTGAACTTTAACCACCAAGCCTCATTAAAAGATCCTTTCAAGATATTGCCCCTTCTTACGCCAGTAACTGACTCCATAATTAATAAGGCAACACCACCTCCTCTGTTACCCTCTCTCCTGTCCTGACTATAGTTCTGGTACCACAGAATATTGAGTTATCAGCCACGACCTCCCTCAAACACATCTCTATAATGGCAAACATGTCACACTTCCACATGTCATATCGTTTCCTTGTCATATCTGTCTGTCTGATAATATTAGCAGCATTAAAATAAAGCACATCCAGACTGGAATATATCACCTGGAATACTTAGTAACCTCGGAGTTCTTCAGTCATTTACTGCTCGTTATCAAGCTATCCAATTCATGAACCAAAACTGTAACTCTGGGACTGAATGAATATTTGTTGAATTGTAATTTCGTTTTTAGTAAAAGTGTTCATCAAATGCAGCTTTCCAGAACTGAACAGTCAGCTCAAAATACAACGGGTTTCTGCTGATTAATTGCCTGCTCAGTGTGCAGAGGGGACAGCCCTCAGTAATGGAAAACGTGAGGACGGCAGATCCTGGTGATCAGAGTCGAAAAGTGTGGCGCTGGCAAAGCACAGCCATTCAGGCAGCATCTGAGTAACAGCAGGGTCAAAGATTTGGCATCTGCCCTTCATGAGAAAGGCATTCGTGCCTTCCCATGTTTTCCATTCCATAATACATAGGATATTGGGAACCATACTTACTCAGGAAGGCAGCACTGTACAGAGCCCTGAAATGGAAAGCAGCCAATCAGTTGGTTGGACAGGGAGTAAACAATTTGAGGTGAAATACAGACTGATTGAAGTACAAACACAAGGATAGATAAATCCCTAGGCCAGAAGGGAAACACCCGAGGTTACTACAGCAAGAGAGGCAAGAGATTTCTGAGCCTTTAGCGATAGTCTTTGCATCTTCACTCTCCATTGGAGTAGCGTTGGTTGATTGGAGGGTGGCAAATGTTACTCCCATGTTCAGGCAAGGGAACAGGGATTGTCCCGAGAATGACAGACCAGTCAGTCTTACATCAGTATTGGGCAAAGTATTGGAGAGGATTCTGAAAAATCATAGTTGATTAGAAATAGTCAGCATGGGTTTGTGAGGGGCAGGTCATAACTCACAACTCATATTTGATTCTTTGAGGGTGGGACTAAACACACTGAAGAAGGTAGAGCAGTGAATTCGGAGTTCATGGATTTTAACAAGGTGTTTGATAAGTTTCCCCGAGGTAGTTTCATTCAGAAAGTAAGGAGGCATGGCATACAGGATGACCTATCTGTCTGGATACAGAATTGGCGAGCCCATAGAAGACAGAGGGTGGTGGGAAATGGGAAGTATCCAGTGTGGAACAAGGTGACCAGTGGTGTTCCGTAAGGATCGGTTCTGGGACCTCTGCTGTTGGGAATTTGATAAATGACTTGGATGACGAAGTGGAAGGGTAGGTTAGTAAGTTTGATGATGTAACACCGGTTGGTAGAATTGTGGGTAGTGTGGATGGCTGTTGTAGTTTGCAGGACTGTTGACAGGATGCAGGACTGGGCTGCTAAATGGCAGATGGTGTTCAATATGGAAAAGTGGGATGCGATTAATTTTGGAAGGTCGAATTTGAATGCAGAATACAGGGTTAGAGGCAGGATTCTTACATTGTGGAGGAACGGGGTATCATATGGGCCATGGCATAGCTCCCACAAAGTTTCTACCCAGGTTTATAAGGTTGTTAAGAAGGTGGTTGATGTGATCATTCGCCGAGGGATTGAGTTTAAGAGCTGGAAGGTTATGCTCCAGCTATATGGAGCCCTGGTGAGACCACACTTAGAATATTGTGATAGTTTTGGTTGCCTCATTATAGGAAAGATGTGGAAGCTTTGATGACCGTACTGAAGAAATTTATCAGGATGCTGCCTGGACTGGAGGGCATGTCCTGCAAAGAAAATTTGAGGGAGCTAGGGCGTTTTCCTCATTGTTACGAAGAAGAATGAAACGTGACTTGACAGCGGTGTACAAGATGATGAGAGGCACAAATAGAGTGGATAGCCAGAGACGTTCTCCCAGGGTGGAAATGGCTATCTCGAGGGGTTATGATTTTAAGGTAATTGGAGGAAGGTTTAGGGGAGATGTCAGAGGTAGGTTCTTTACACAGAAAGTGATGGGTGTGTGCAATGAACAGCCAGCAGTTGTAGTATAATCAGCTATATTAGGGATATTTAATTGGATAGGAACATGAATGATAGAATATGAAAGGTATTTCGGTTAGTCTGATCTTAGAGTAGGATAAATGGTCGACAGAACGTCTAGAGCTGAAGGGCCTGTACAGTCCTGCACTGTTCTATGTTTCCAGCTTCACCCAGCTTGTGGATTCTCATCTATTGTTGAATGTGTGAGGGAGTGATGTGTGTGAGATCAGGAAGCTTCGGAGGAGTGTAAGGCCAAAACCTCCAGTTATGGTGTGCATTGTCACAGTCACCTGAAAGCCAGTATAATAGGTGTGGTTACTGAGACCAGACAGAATCCGCCAAGTTCAGTTATTAATGTGATTTTTGGATTGCCGTTTGCTGCTGGTTGCTTCACATAAATTTCACTGTGTGACCCATATAGTAATCTCTGACCATTCATAGAAATGTACAATTTTATTTTGATACTGGAGAATGTGAACGTGACATTTATTGGATATGGCTTTAGAGGTTTCTTTGTGAGACACAAGACACTGGGCGGCACAGTGGCACAGTGGTTAGCACTGCTGCCTCACAGCGCTTGAGACCCGGGTTCAATTCCCGCCTCAGGCGACTGACTGTGTGGAGTTTGCACGTTCTCCCTGTGTCTGCGTGGGTTTCCTCCGGGTGCTCCGGTTTCCTCCACATCCAAAGATGTGCAAGTCAGGTGAATGCTAAATTGCCCGTAGTGTTAGGTAAGGGGTATGGGTGGGTTGCGCTTCGGCGGGTCGGTGTTGACTTGTTGGGCCGAAGGGCCTGTTTCCACACTGTAATGTAAACTAAACTAAACACTGCAATCGATTGTCAATTTGTTAACGTCCAGAGTGCAGATATATTGAGTCTGGGAGGCAGGTCAGATTGCATCGCCGTAGGTAACTTGTATTGTGTGATTCTGACTCTCCATGTCAACCCGTCTGCTCTCTGGGCCAGGCTCTGACTGAAGATGAATTTCAAAACCTGGTTGCTGGTCAGCCATTAGGATCTAACCTGGACAATACTTGTACCGACACTGAGACCAGTGATAGTCTGTTAGCGGGTTCACCCCTGCCCAAGGAGGATTCCAAATTATTTGTTTTGAAGTAAAGTTTGACTGACTACCCTGAACCAGATTAGTAGCCCAATGCATAGATTTTGGAACAGGCCACTGAGTCTCTCTGTATCACAGGCAGCTGTGAGGTCCAATAACACTGTAAATGATTTCAGATAAATTGGAAGCAATTTTCAGCATAGCTCATTGCAAGGTGTTGAGTTTACTGACCCGAACAATAATCGGATGTTTGCTATATTTCATCAATTGAACAACAATAAGATGTGAACGACAATCATTCAACTGAACTATAATCTCTTAAGTCATTTTTTTATTCTATATTTATGGAACTAAAATATAAACTCCTGTCAAGATTTTCTAAAACAGAAATAAAGCATGTACATTTTATTTTATCGAAATAAATAACATAACTCTTGTGGTGATTAGAATTAGATATCCAATGTCAGGATTCAAAGCAATGCTTTGCCGCACCAGTATTTTTAAAGTGGGCGGCTTCTGAATGATTACATATTCAGAGTGAGCAGAAGATTGAACATACAAATAGAATTAGCGTTCTTATACATTTATATATTATCAGTCAGTTTAATTTCTCACTGAAATGTACGATCTTCAGCTATTTGCCAGCAATTTAAAATTGGCAATAATTCAACATGGACTGTGAATATTAAATTAAATAAATTATTTGTGTTACCACATTTTAGTAAACCATAATTTGAAAACTTCCAATTTTTAAAATGAATGATACTAAATATGAAATGTGAGGAGTGAAAAATAAACAACGAACATAATATCGTGTCAGTGAAAAGTCAGAGCTTTCCAAAGGGTTTTGTGCCAAAGCAATGGTTATTTGTTTTAGTAATTGGAATACAACATGTAAAGTATTCATGTTCTGAGTAATAATTAGACTTCATAATGAAGCTGACCTTGCAATACTTGCATTTCAAATGATTATGCTGCACAAAATAATCAGATATTTGCGAGCATTTACACCGTAAAATAATTGGATACTGACTTTTATTCACAGCTGACACTTGATAGTGTACAAAACTTTAAAGTACAGGAGGAAGCCATTGGCATTATGCATGATCAGCTCCAAAAATGTCTCCCACGCACCTTCCATTTGCCAGCCCTCTCTCTGTTGCCCGTTAAATTCATAATGTCCAAATATATACTCAGTTCTCTTTTGAATCTTCATTCACAACTTTCCCAGCCATGTCAACTCCAATTCGTAACAACTTTCTAATAAAGACACTTTTCCTTCTTTCACTCCTCGCTCTTTTGCTGACAACCTTGAAATTAGAAATCTTTGCCGCTATAATGCCAACTAATAGAGTATTATTTTTCACTCTGACAGTTTTTTCATACTTTTGATCACTGCAATAAACTCATAGCTTTGTCTGTTCTGCTCCAGGAACAATAAGCCTTGCAAGAACTGTAACAAACACTACAATGGCAAAACAAGCAGAAAACTAATCACCAGGATATGTGAATATCAACTAGCCACAAAATACATAACCCCAACACTAATTTCTTACGTACTGATGAGGAAGTACGCCACTTTGACTAGGTCTGCATATCCATCCTAGGACAGGCCACACAGAGACAAGCACACGAATTCCTAGAAACATGGCATTCCAGAACACATCAGTTTTGACTCCATGTAGCACTCTCTGAGAACAAGGGCCGGAAATGACATCATCGATAGAGGAAATTACATTACCAACGTAAGGAAACTGAAACACTTAAATAGAAAGTGAGAGATAACACCAGCACTTCACTGGAGGCTCACTTACTGAGACAGTCAATGGAACAAACCAGGAACAGCCATTAGCTATTGCTTCAGAATATATCAGTGTTCATGGCAGCCACCACATAGAATCATTGAATGAAAATGCGAGCCTGCACCACCAATTGCATATCCAAAGGCCTTTTTGAAAGTTTGTGAGATTATCTGCTCAATCACCCGCCGAGGGAATGCACTCCAGCCACATGTCACCAGGGGCAGAACGGTGGCTCAGTGGTTAGAACTCATGCCTTAGAGCGCGGGGATCCAGGATTTATTCCAACCTTGGGTGACTGCCTGTTTGGATTTTGCACATTCTCCCCGTGTCTGCGTGGTTTCCTCTAGGTACTCCGGTTTCCTCCCATAATCCACAGATGTGCAGGTGAGGTGAATTGGCCATGCTTAATTGCCCATCGTGTTCAGGGATGTGCAGGTTAGGTGCATTAGTCAGGGGTAAATATAGGAGGAACGTGTTTGTGTGGGTTATTCTTTGGAGGGTCAGTGTGGATTTGTTGGGAGAAGAGCCTATTTCCACACTGTAGGAATTTTATATTCCATGTCTGTGCCACCCTCTCAGTTCAAAACAGACTCCACAAATCCTCTCTCAATCCCATGCCTTTCACTTTAATCATGTATCCCTTTGTTTTTGACCCTTGGGGTAAGGGAAACAGCTGCTGTCTGTTCATCCTATCCATTCCCCTGATGCTCTTGTGCACCTGTACCAGGTTTCCTCCTCAACCTTCCCTGCTGCAATGAAAAAAGAGCAAGTTTAGCCCTCGCCCTTCACAGTTTGAGTACTCGCTTGTCTTGTTAATTCAGATGTGCATCATCTCACATTTATCAGTGTTAAACTGTTTAACGGCTATTAATCTGGGGATATAGAAATCATCTGTTTATATCGTCCTGAGGCTAACCATTTCCTCCTCACTGTGAACCACCCAGTTAATCTTTGTGTCATCCCCAACATTAGTTATCATTCCTCTGCCGTCCATCTTCCACATTCACACTATCATTATTTATAAATGTCACAAACAAACCTTGATTTCCTTCCTGTTCTCCAGATGTTATTCACAAAGGTGGAATTAAGAATTCCAGTCCTTTGCTATTCTTATTTTGGGGAATTTACAAAGTGATGTAGTTAACACCTGTTGCGTGGGAGCTGCAAATAGCATTTTCGAAACAGAGTTGAATTCACCTTTTACACTCTGCCCCTCAGCAAGTCTTATTCATAAAGCGTGTACCTAATTTAGGATGAACTAGGGTTTGGCACCTTGCACTGGAACATTAGCCTTTTGTGTGGCACTGTTCTTCGTAAAATAGTCAGAACTGAAGACATTTTTTATCTGCAGGATTGACACTGACTCATTGCTTGAATCAGTTCATGTGATGAGGATAAATACTCAATTAAATTCTACGTCATGGACAAACTGCAGGAGATCAAATCATGTTCTCGTGTCTACCTTGAATTGGAAGCAAATACACACTGTTAAAGAAATCAAAAATGTTGAGACACCATACCAAGAGAAAAAAAAACATGTCATCTGCATTTGATGGAGATACAGAAATACAGAGTGAATGTGCAATCTGATCAAGAATCAAGTCAAAGAAAATGAAGTACATCAAATTTTAATCTTCAATGGAACCAGATCCCAATTTTCCTGAACAGAGATATTTTTCACCCAACCTCACTTTTGCTAAAGCAAGTTTTTCCCAGTCACTAAAACTTCATTAGCCATTCTTCCTCCGCCTTCCTACTCTTTTTTACACTCCTACTTCCCTTGCATTACCCCTTCTCCTGCTACATACTCTTCCACTGATGATATCTCTTCACATATTTCTTCTCCCACTCCCACTGTAAATTAAACCAGTTCCCTAGTTACTCCCACTTCCACTGGCCATTCCTTTCCCTGTTTGCTTTCCAACTGGGTGATGGGAACTGCTGGGCTTCTGTGCTGCTAATGGTCATCAGTGAATGATGAGATTCAGATGATCAATGGCCAATAGGAACAGACAATAGTGTATGTCTGTCACTGTCCAATGCACCGTGAAGAGGGTGTTTTTTTTCCGATACAGAGTGGAACATTTTTCCTGTCTCTGTGTCACAGTGCGTAATCAAACAGCCTCATCACAAATAGGACAAACCTCTCCTCAGAAACTGACGTCCATGCATCAGTTTTTCCTTAAACGTTGTGAGGACAGTGACCACATTGTTCAAATAAACTGTGCTCTATCATTTTACAGATTTTCCAATGTCATAAGAGGTGAGATCAGCGTAACTTCCCTTGCATCAAAGTAATATTTGACTCATGTAGCACCATTAACCCTCAGCAAACTGTGGTTAACGGGAATCAGATGAAATTCTGTGCTGGTAATTTCCTCATTGAACAATGACAACTTCCCTAGAGCTATTGGGAATGACAAATAAACTCTGCCTTTGCGAGTGCCTTCCAAAACCATGGATGGATTTGTCTTATTAATAACATCATTTGTTTTCACAGTTTGGTCTAAAGTCTGAGAAAACTAACACATTGCTGGTTGAGTGTCACCCCAATGAAATCAGAGCATTACAATAAGATAACGATTCCGATTATTTTCAGTCAATTACTTTCTGAGGACTGATCGTGCGATTTCACTGCCACTGAGATCAACATTTTCTCTGCCCACCAGCATCTCATCACATTGGCTCAAGGCTGCACCATTACCCAATTCTACTTCATTCTCCAGCTCATTCGCTGTGCTCGCCAGTTATGTGAGGACTACAATAACTTAGAGATGCCCACGAGCCTCTAGAATCTGCCATCCCACCCATGCACTGCGCTCTGAGTCCATCCCCTCCCCCAAGGCCACCTCCTGTCGTGTATTCACCATCCCTCCTAAACCTCCACGCTCTAATGCTGAATGTTCTGTACTCAGCAAAGGTCTCAGCTTTATCCCTCTGTGTCCCCACTTTAATGAATTTCAGGAACGACGTCACGTTGAACTCCTCTTCCACCGTCTTCTCCTCGGTGTCCATTTCTTTGGACAAGAGTCCACTCACCACTCCACAGACCCTTCCCCCAGCTCCAACACTCTCCCTCCACCTGGACCCATTCCTCTGGTTTTACTTTGATTCAATCTGTTCTTTGAGAACTTTCAATGTGACATTGGTTGTTTTAATTTCTCTGCATCCCCCTCACCCTATCCCACCTATCACTCTCTGAACAGACTGTACGCTGTATGCTTCGATCCAACCCTGACTGTGTTATTCAGCCTGTGCCGATAAGGTTGGTGCTGCTGTAGTCTGGTGGACTCACCTCTCCACTTCAGAGGCTGAATGCCAGCTCTCAGATACCTCCACAAATCACCTGCTGCTCCATAATCCCTGACATGGCACACCAGGCCATTTTATTAACTAAATCTGACCTCATTTCATATGGAGATTCCCACCCACTCGCCCCCACGTAACAGTCCCGAAGCCGATGGTTCTCTGATAGCATAGCTCGCTTTTATGTCCTCCTGAAAATCCACAAACAGAATTGCCTGGGCAGACCCATTGCTTCAGCCATACAGACGGGGTGCATGGATACATACATGGGCATAAGATATACCTGTTTCTTCATGGGGTACGTAGATCATTCCTTGTTTCAGTTCTTTCCAGCCCCCACTCACAACTGTTTCTCTGATACGTAGATGATATCTGAGCTGTTGCACCTCTCTCTTGTCCAGAATTGGAAAGGTTCATCGTTTCCAATTTTCACTCCTCCCTCATTTTCACCTGGTCTATCTCTGACTCCTCCGTTTCTTTCCTCGTCATCACTGCTTCTATTTCTGGGGATAGGCGGTCACTGATATCCAGTATTAAGCCATCGAATCCCACTGCGACCTGGAGTATACACTCTCACACCCTGTTTCCTGCAAAGACTCCATTCCATTACCCCAGTTCCTCCCTCTCAACCGCATTGCTTCTGATGATGTCAACTGCAGACATGTGGCGTCTGAAATGTCCACCTTCATTCTCAACCGAGAATTCCCCGGCACTTTTGCAGACAGGGTCCTCAACCACTTCTGACCCACCTCCTGCAAACCTACCCTCACCCTCTCTCCTCCCTCCTGCAACAGCGTTAGAATTCCCCTTGTCCTTACCTACCGTCCCACCAGCATTCACATGCAGAAGATCATCAGTCTGCATTTTCCCCACCTCCAGCGAGATGCCACCACCAGACATATATTTTCCTCCTCTCCCTTTTCTGCCTTCTGAAGTGATCATTTCCTCCAGGACACCCTTGTCCGCTCGAGATTCACTGCCAACATCTCCCCTCAATTCCCCACCGCCCACCACATGTCCACCTCACTTACCCTGCCGGAGGTGTTACACTTTCCCATTTACCTCCTCCCTCCTCACTATCCAAGTGCTCAAACATACCTTCCAAGTGAATCAATATCCTATCAACTTTTCCCACAATCCAGTCTACTCCATTCGCTGCTCACATTATGATTTGCTCTACATTGGAGAAACTAAAGGTAGACTGGGTGAACACTTCACAGAATATCCAAGCTGTACCTATGCAAAAGACCCCGATTTTCCAGTTGCCTGCCAGTTTAATATCCCATCCTGTTCCCTGGCCAATATCTCTGTGGCAGGCTTGCTGCAGTGTTCCAGGACATGTCAACGCAAGCTGGAAGTATAACACCTCATTTTCCGTGGGCGGACCTTGCAGCCCTTCAGTCTCAAAATAATGTTCAATAATTTTAGGGACTGAACTCCTCAATGCCCCCTTCCTATACCACCAGGCCGAGTACTCACTTAGCCTTCCATTACTCACCGCCTATTTAAGCTACTAACAGTCTCCATTAACAGCTATTCAGCCTCTTCTGTATATAAATCAACATTTTCAGGGCTACCATCCGTTCTGAGGAAGGGCCACTGGACTAGAAACTTTAATTCTGGTTTCTCTGCAGAGGCTGCTAGACTCGAAACGTCAGCTCTTTTCTCTCCTCACAGATGCTGCCAGACCTGCTGAGATTTTCCAGCATTTTCTCTTCTGGTTACAAATTACTCGAGATTCAACTGAGTAGCAGCTTTGTTTGTGTCGTTCAGATCAGTCAATTTGTCACAGTTGAGAAAGAAAAAAATCGATAGAGGGAAACTCAGCAGTTCTGGCACTCTCTGAGCAGAGGTACACAGAATTAACCTTTGATTCCAATATGACTTATTCAGAACAGTGTCACATCATATTCGAAATGTTAACTTTGTTTCTTCTGCAGATGCTTCCTCATCTGTTGCGCTTCTCCATCATTTTTATTTGTCTTTCATGTTTCCGTATCACTATATTTCATGCGTCTTGACAGGGCTACATGCTGAATTTGATTATATATGGACAATGTAGTCCTTTCCTTTTCCTATTATCGCTGGTGTGTCTGTGACACCTGTGTTACGGCCGAAATCTGTTTCTTCTTTAAGATTCAAAGGAAAAAGAATATTTTTCTGATTAAACTGTAAATCTCAGGAACGCCACTTTGTTTGAAAAGACATTTCAGAGGCAGCTGAAATTTCATGAGATAACATGAATAATGTATTGATGGTGGAACACTCTGTGTCCTTCGTTGAACCGGCTTGTCTACCCCCTCTCCAAAGTCTTTGATTACATAACACAGAATTATTTACAGCAAAAGTGGGGGCAACTCTGCCCATTGTCTCTTCCACCTTGGAACGACTATATCTCCCCTTTTTGTCTCCTGTACTGTCCTCATAGCCCTCCACATTTTGTTATTAGTGTCTGCTTTTAATTTTAAGTATCCTGCCAGATATGGACAATACGATCAAACTCAAACAAAAGAAAACAGAACTTAGAGGGCATGCTCAGCAGGTCTGACAGTACCTGTGAAGAGAACTCAAGGTTAATGTTTCTGGTCCAGTGATCCTACTCAATCTGTATTTCCAATGATTAAATGGTGTGTATATAAAATATAGTTCACTTTATCACAATTAAAATGATCCTGTTCAGTTCACATTGTCATTCAGCATTGCATCTCCCAAATGTTGGCTGTTTCCTTGTTGTGCATTACATTTAATTCTGTCTGTCAGAAAGAATGATGATGACTGGGGAATATCATTGTACTCCTCATGCAGTCTCCACAGCCACTATCCCCATTCTGTCCTATGTCCCAGCTAATGTCATGTTCATTCGAAACTGACTCATTAATTCATAAGTCTTAATGAATAAGTTCATTGTAATTATCACTTTTGGTTTTGGACTGAGGACAAAATGCGTTAAAATACGATTTTATAGCAAATAAAACAGCATTTAGAAGTTTGTCAATTTGTATAAATAAATTATTGAAGCATATTCCCTAAAGAAGTTCCAAGGTTGCCTTTTTTAGAGCAATGAGAGGAACATTCAGAGAAGTCCACACTTCCTGTCAATATTCAGGGTAAATGTGCCCAGTGACTGTGTTGACTGGCGTTTGTTCCCGTGGAGGAGAGAACAGCACAGTAACAACATCCTGGTTGTATTTATTTTGGGGGGTGGATGGATTTGGGGAGACATGGTTACAGCATAGTAAACGGACAACAGAGCAGAATGATCTAGCCTACGAAAAGATAACATCCATCATTCTCCCTCACAACTGACTTCACTAGAGCAATTGGTGATGGGAGATTTGACCAATAGCCAGCAATGTCAACATGTAGTCAAGTCCAGTCATATTGTGAACTGAATGTGCTGGATTGAATGTTGGGACTGATTGTTCAGTGACTATGATTAATGTCAGTCTCCATGCAATATAAATGTGTCACTGGAGGGTTTCCCTCTCCTATAGGTGAAGGGCTTCATTCAGTGCGCTATCCCAATGTAGTAGCAGATGCATCAAATCCAACAGTAGCAGAGATCAACAGCTGCGTAGACAGAGAGAGGACAGATCTGAATCTGAGAATAGCGGACTGGAACATTACAACAATGGAGAGGAGGTTTTTCTTGAGTATTTTCAAGATTTCTCCCTGTTGGGAATTTCTACCATATCGGATATTAGCAGTGCTTATGATTATTCTGGGCGGGGTGGAAGGTGTGCTACTAACCTATTATCGCTATTGTTGGTGCTCTCTGCCTCTGTCCATTCATTAATCCCGCAAACAAGTTTGAACCTCGTTGCAATTCCTGTTATCTATATTTGTCAGAGAAAGAATCTATTGTCTTCAGTTTTAATTGCAGTCTCCATTCATTATCTATGAATTGCCGACCATTCCCTCACACACATCTGAGAACAAAACTGTGCAAAACCTCGAGATCCCTTTTTGCCCTGAACTGATTTATGTCTCGTGATCTCTCTGTCACCAAACCTGTCCACTCACAGCTCCTAATATCCCCAATCTTCATCTCTGCGTCAGTGCTGTGGCTGAGCAATCCGTTGCCTACACTTTGGTAAAATTCAGACTTAATGTTTCAAGGTCTCTTCTGACCACTTTTTCGATTACAAATATTTCAATCATAAAATTGTTCTTGTCTCGGACGTTACTACATGATTAGGACAATATATAAATGTAGGAATGTCGCTGGATGTAATTCATGAGCAAAGCTTATTAAACGGAAGATATTGTTTCAAGTGATTTGTTTCAATTCCACCACAGCTGATGACAGAACTTCAATAAAACTGATAAGAATTAGAATAAAAGTGAATTGCACAAAAACAAACATAAAAGCAACATTTTGTCTGAAAACCTTCCTGTTTCACTGATCACCTTCGGTAAAGAAAACTAATGTTATTACCCGGTCTGGGTTAAGTGAGACTTCACACCCATGACAATATGCTTTACTTTATATTGGCTTGTAGAATGGCCTCGGAGTCAGGGCAATTCGTGATGGTCACCAAATGCTGCCCTTGGCAGAGATGCCAACGTCCCACGAAATAACAAAATTGAAGGTGAAATCAAATAAAGGAAGATGCTGAAAATCTGACATTATACAAGATAATGCAAAGAAACAAACAGAAAGTGCTGGGGAACTTTCCTGAACAGAAAGCAGCTGGAAAGGAGTGTGATTAATACCATTGACAAGGGAAGTCTGCTTTGAAAGGGAGGAGGAATCAATAGGAATCAATAGGAATCAATAGGATCAATAGAAGGATATAGAAGAAAAAGAGCAAACAAAGAGAATGATGATCAGCTGGGCTGGAAATAAAATGTGTGATTCACCTCATTTATTTTTCGCCATTCCCATCTTCCTGAATATCATGCCCATGTACATACAGGTATTCCCCGCTTTTCAAAAGTTCGCTTTTCACCTCTTCCCTTTCCGAATGACCTACATTACTGCCTTGTTTCGCTAACCAAAAAAAATCCATAGAGCATTTTCACTTTTACGAAGAAAGGCGAAATTTTTCCCATATAAATTAGTGCTACTGCACTTTACACCATATCAGCTCGCGAACGATTTCTTTCAGATAGCGAGGGAAACTTGTATTTGTCTAAGTCCATGTTTAAAGCGATTTGATTTCCCTTGTCAGTATTCCCTGAGTGTGGTCACCTTCTTATATTTGTTAACGGGATATGGGTATCTCTGACTGGGCCAACAGTAGTTTATTTTCACAGTTGCTCTTGAGAAGATCTTGAGCCACTGCAGTCCACATGATTGATCTGATTTGATTTGATTTATTTCAGTCAAATGTACAATGGAAAGGTTTGTTTTGCAAGTAGTGCAGGCACATGGTAGTAAACAAGAAAGCAGAGATCTTGGGGTACTTACACAGAGTGAGGCATCCAGCTTCATATGAGGCGAACAAAGCAAAATCGACATTAACAAGATTAATATTATTTGAAAAGTTAGATATGTCAATTCGTCAGTCTAATTATGGAGGGTAGGAAGTGTTCCTGAGCATGCTGGTCCATGTTTTCAAGCCTCTGTGTCTCCTCCCTATTGGAAGAGGTTTTAGGAGATCATTACCGGTTTGGGAGAAATCTTTGATGTTGCCAGCCTTTCTGTGACAATGACTAGTATAAATGACGGAAGGTGGTCTTCCGTGATAGACTGGGCTGTGCACACAACCGTCTGTAGTTTCTTATGGTCCTGGGCAGAGCAGTTACCATGTCAGACTATTATGCACGTGAATAGAATGATTTCAGTTGCCAGTGTACGGAACATTGGGAGACGGATTGTTCCAAAATAGTTAATAAAATAGATGTAACAATTGGCTGTTAAATGGATACCCATGTTTTGGTTGCTGTTTTGACAACAATTGTAATTTAACCATTAATTTTAAATTATGTCTTCGATACCAAAACCCAGGTGAGTTAATTGTATTGCCAACATTGAACCAATGAGCCATCACCTGCTTCAAACGAATAGAGAAGCCGTCACCATCACAACGAGGGAGAAAAAGACAGAAACAAAGGGAAGGAGAGAGAGAACACAGCGAGGGAAACAGATGGACAGTCAGTCAAAGAGAGAACGGAAACAAAACAAGGAAACAAACCGTCACATGGACAGGGAGCAGGGAAGATAGTCGTTTCAGGGAAAGAAACAGAAGGCAGGGAAAAGGAAAACACAGGGAAACAGACGGTGTGAGAGACACAGTGAGAGACAAAGGACACGGGGAGCTGGGGATGGGGTCACAGGGAATTGGGGGGGATGGGTGAAGCTGGGGGTGAGGTGCAGAGAGACCTGGGCGTGAGCACTGGAGGGAGCTGGGAGGAGGGAGGTGAGGAATTATTTTGACCTGTAACAAGATGTCCAGGCATATCATAGTAAGCAAGGATGTATAGAACGATGGGTGTAAAACATGACTGAGAGGCATATAGGTTACGCTGCACAGCGCATGCGCTAGGCGAGATCAACATGAACAAGATCAACGTTATCTAAGATTAGAGAGCCCATTCATCAGTCTCACAACAGTCAGGAAGAAGCTGTTACTGAACCAGCTGCTCTGTGTTTTCAAGCTTCTGTATCTTTTAGCCTCATTGAAAAGGTTGTGGGAGATCTTTACAGGCATGTGATGGGTCGTTGGTAATGTTAGAACAAGGAGCATTCGAGTACAGGAACAGGCCATTAGGCAGTTAAAGCTTGCGCCGACCAGATCTTCTGTCTAATTCCGTCGCCTATTTTCTCAGGGTCTTTATCACTTTGCTCCCTGCCCATTCATGTATCGTTCTGGAAACATCTTAATTGGAGCACCACTGGTCACAGTTCTCCATTTTGAGAAACTGCCTTCCCCTACCACGCTCTGTACCTTGTTGCCCAGCCAGTTCTTTATCCATGCAGCTATCACACCCGGGACACCATGTGACTTCACTTTCTCCGTAAGCCGAGCATGGGAAAACATATTGAACGCTTTCCTGAAATCCATATACATGACATCTACAGCCCCTCCCTCATCAATCAACTTTGTCACTTCCTCAAAGAATTCTATTAAGTTGGTAAGACATGACCTTCCCCGCACATAACCATCTTGCCTATCACTGATAAGACCATTTTCATCCAAATGAGAATGGACCCTATCCCTCAGTATCTTCTCTAGCAGCTCCCAACCCCTGATGACAGGCTCACTGGTCGATAATTAACTGGATTATTCATGCTACCCTATTTAAACAACAACTTTCCAGTCATCCGGGACCTCAGTTGTGTTCAAGGATGCTACAAAGATATCTGTTCATGCCCCAACTATTTCCTCTTCCCCTTCACTCAGTAATCTTGGATAGCGGTGGAGCTTCTCCTCCAAACGAAGATAAAGGAAGCTAGAGTCAAGCTCAGCTCTAGAGGATTACAGACAGGTGAGGAAAGAGCTCAAAAATGGTCTTAGGAGAGCCAGGAGGGGACAAGAGAAAAGCTTGGCAGATCGTAATACGGAGAACACAAAAGCATTTTATATTTATGTGAGGAATAAGAAAATGGTCAATGAAAGAGTAGGTCCGATTAGGGAGACTATAGGGAACTTGTGTGTGGAGTCCGAGGAGGTAGGGGAAGCTCTAAATGAGTTTTTTACTTCTGTCATTCTGAAAGAAACGAACTTTGTAGTGAATGAAACCATTGAAGAGCAGATGTGCATGCTGGAATGGATAGAGATAGAGGAAGCTAATGTATTGAAAAGTTTGTCAAACATTAAGATCGACAAGTCGCCAGGTCTGAACCAGATTTGTCCTCGGCTGCTTTGGGAAACGAGAAATGCCATTACTTAACCGCTTGCGAAGATCTTTGCATCCTCGATCACCACTGGAGTCGTACCTGAGGACTGGAGAGAGGCAAATGTAATTCCTCTCTTCAAGAAAGTAAATAGGGAAATCCCAGGCAAGTACACATCAGTAAGTCTCACGTCTGTCGTCTGCAAGGTGTTAGAAAGGATTCTGAGGGATAGGATGTATGACCATCTGGAAGAGCATGGCTTGATTAAATGCAGTCAACACGGCTTTGTGAGGGGCAGGTCATGCCTCAAAAATCTTATCGAGTTCTTTGAGGATGTGACTAGAAAAGTTGATGAGGGTCGAGCTGTGGGTGTGTGTATATGGACTTCAGCAAGGCATTTGATAATGTTCCCCCAGTAGGCTCATTCAGAAGGTCAGGAGGAATGGGATACAGGGGAAATTAGCTGCCTGGATACAGAATTGGGTGGCCAACAGAAGACAGCAAGTGGTAGTAGAAGGAAAATATTCTGCCTGGAAGTCTGTGGTGAGTTCCCTCTGTCCTTGGGCCTCGACTGTTTGTTATTTTTATTAATGACTTGGATGACGGGATTGAAGGATGGGTCAGCAATTTTGCAGACTACACAATGGTTGGAGGTGTCATTGACAGTATAGAGGGCTGTTGTAGGCTAGCGGGACATTGACAGGATGCAGAGATGGGTTGAGAGGTGGCAGGTGGAGATCAACCTGGATAAATGCGAGGTGACGCATTTTGGAAGGTCGATTTTGAAAACTGAGTACAGGATTAAGGATAGAAGTCTTGGCAGTATGGAGGAACAGAGGGATCTTGGTGTGCAGGTACATAGATCCCTTAAAATGGCCACCCAAGTGGACAGGGTTGTTAAGAAAGCATATGGTGTTTTGGCTATCATTAACAGGGGGACTGAGTTTAAGAGTCGTGAGATCTTGTTGCAGCTCTATACAACTTTGGTTAGACCGCACTTGGAATACTGCGTCCAGTTCTGGTCGCCCTATTATAGGATAGATGTGAATGCTTTGGAGAGGGTTCAGAAGAGGTTTACCAGGATGCTGCCTGGATTGGAGGGCTTATCATATGAAGAGAGGTTGACTGAGCTCGGACTTTTCTCATTGTAGAAAAGGAGGAGGAGAGGGGACCTCTTTGAGGTATACAAGATAATGAGAGGCATAGATAGATTCGATAGCCAGAGACTATTTCCCAGGTCAGAAATGGCTAACACGAGGGGTCATAGTTTTAAGCTTGTTAGTGGAAAGTATAGAGGGGATGTCAGAGGCGGGTTCTTTACACAGAGAGTTGTGAGAGCATGGAACGCATTGCCAGCAGCAGTTGTGGAAGCAAGGTCATTGGGGACATTTAAGAGACTGCTGGACATTCATATGGTCACAGAAATTTGAGGGTGCGTACATGAGGATCAATTGTCGGCGCATAATCGTGGGCTGAAGGGCCTGTTGTGTGCTGTACTTTTCTATGTTCTATGTTCAATGTTCTAGATGTTGTCAGCCTTTCTGCGGCAACGAGTCAATGCTTGGGAGATTGTCTGTGCACCCAACCTTCTGTAGTTTCTTATGGTCCTGGGCAGAGCGTTGCTGTATGAAGCCGTGACGCACCCAGACAGTATGCTCTCAATGGTGTATCTGTCGAAGTAGTGCATGCTGAATTTCCTGAGCCTCCTGAGGAAGAAGAGGCGTTGTTAAACTTTCTTGACTGTCACACTTATGCAAGAAAACCAGGGTAGGTTGTCGGTTATTGTCACTCTGAGGGAGTTGATGCTCTGCACTCCCTCAACCATTGATATAGATGACGTCATGTTCCTCTCCTTTCTTTCTTAAGTCAATAATCAGTTCCTTACTATTGACGGATTTGAGAGAGAGGTTATTATAATTACACCATGCCACTAAGCCCTCGATCTCCTTTCTGTATTCTGGCTCATCGTTGTTTGATATCCCTCCTGATTTGGTGATGTCATCAGCGAACTTGTAGCTGGTGTTGTTTGGAATTTGACAACACAGCCGCGTGTGTACAGGGCATACAGTAGGGGGCTGAGGACACAGCCATGGGAGTACAGGGAGTACAGTAGGGGACTGAGGGCACAGCCATGTGTGTACAAGAAGTACAGTAGGGGGCTGAGGGCAGAGCCGTGGGTGTACGTGGAGTACAGTAGGGGGCTGAGGGAACAGCCATGTGTGTACAAGGAGTACAGTCGGGGGCTGAGGGCAGAGCCGTGGATATACAGGGAGTACAGAAGGGGGTTGATGACACTGCTGTGGGTGCACGGAGAGTACAATAGGGGGCAGAGAACACATCCTCCAGGAGTTCCAGTGTTGAGTTTTATTGTGGGGAATGTGCAGATACCTATCTTCACAGATTGTCGTCTGTGTGTCAGAAACCGGGGATCCAGTTGCAGAGGGTGGAGCCGTGATCAAGGTCACGGAGTATTGGGATCAGCCTGGAGGGGATAATGATATTGAAGGTACAGCTGTAGTCAATGACCAGGAGTCTGGTGTAGGCATCTTGTTGTCCAGATGTCACAGGGATGAGTGCAGAGCAGGTATATGGCATCCCGTTGTGGACCCGTTACATCAGTCGGCACATTATAGGGCAACAGGTCAGGCTGGGATACTGAAGGTGGTGTGGGCCACAAACAGCGTCTCAAAGCACTTCATGTTTATTGAGGTCAGATCCACTGGGCGGAAGTCATTAAGAAACATTACATGTGCTTTCTCACTTGCAAGGATGATGGTGGTCTTCTTGAAGCAGGTTGGGATTTCGGCTTCAGGAGAGAGAGGTTGAAGATGTTTGTTAATATCTCTGCCAGTTGGTCTTCACAGGATCTGAGTGCTCAGCCGGGAACACTCTCCAGGCCTGTCGCTTTCCTTGACTTGACCTGCAGGAAGACTGATCATGTCTGCAGTGGTGACAGCGGGCACAGGTACATCCGAGGCTGTCAGGGCAGATTTCATGCTGACAGTCATCCATCACAGACATTCCCTCCACCACCTCCCTCCGTCATCAACAACACACAGTGACATTTGTTGTTGTGAGCAGCACACAGTTAGTGTTGAGTCAGAGTGACATCATTAGATTGGGATTTTGCGCCAACAAATCCTTTGTCACTATAACGGGGTAATTCACAACAATTCGGAGGCAGGGTGTTCTCCTACTGGGTGTCAGTGGTGCAGGGAGTGAAGATGTTACAGGTGTAATTCCAGTCAACTCACTGCTTGAACCTGAATGGAGTCAAGCACCTTGAGTGCTATGCCTTTTCAATGGTGGACAGTTCTTAGGGAGTCAGGAAGTGCCATTTACATAAACCACCTGAACAAAGGACCTGAGAGCATTTTTGCTAAGTTTGGAGATGATACAGTGATAGTTGGATGGGCAGGCGATATTCATGAAGTGAGGAGGCTGTCGAAAAGCTTGGACAGTTTAGGACCGTGGGCAAACATGTGGTTGATGGAATACAGTATGGGATCGTGTGAGATTATACACTTTGGTAGGCGGACTAGAGGCAGACACTATGTTCTAATAGGATCCATTAAATCTGAAGCACAAAAAGAATTTTGAAGCACCCGTCCTCTGTTATGGTTATCGTGCAGGTTCAGTTGGCAGTTAGGAAAGAAAATGCAATGTTAGCATTCATTTCAAGGGACCTAGAATACAAGAGAGGAGACATGCCGCTGAGAATGTAATGGGCAATGGTCAGACAGTATTTGGAATATTGGGAGCTATTTTGGGCACTATCTCTGGGGCAAGATCAGCTGGTGTTCGAGGTGATCCATCCTGGGGATGATGGCTTGTCATGAGCAGCAGTGTGTGTACTCTATGGAATTTAGAAGAATGGGAGGTGATGCATCTGATAGAAACTGATTGATTACTGCAAAGATTGAGACCGTCAGTGTATAGAAGATATATCCACTAGTCATAGAGACTATGACAAAATGGCACAGTTTCCCAGAGAAGGACTGGGCTGAATGGCCTCAATCGATAGCCATATCTCATGCTCTTATGGCCATGTGGTCTATTATTCAGTGCAGAATTGTAAGTCTCTGAGCAGCTCTTGTAACACTTGTATTTGTATGTTGATTTGACTTCACGTTCTGTTCAATGGTAACCCCTGTGATATGGATGATGGGAGGATTCAGTGTCGGCCAGTAGTCTATTAAACGTTGAATATACACAGCTATCTGTGAGTCTCATCTGGCGGAAGTACACTCTCTCTCAAATAATTGCCATTTTCAGACTGGTATTTTCAAAGGATCGATCCTGTTACGCCAGTATTGTTGAATTTAACAAAACAATTGCAATTTATCACAGCACACAGCAACAATAAGTCATCGAACACTGAACACCCTTCTAATAACAGAAACGTCGATCATGTTCTGTATAAGAAACTCAGTTTTCCTGTTCATGCTCAAATCAGATAACCTGTCCCATCGAGAAGCTCAACTTGGAAATATTTTTTAAAAACCTTTTTTTGGATGAGTGCATCGCTGGATGAGCCCACCATTTCTTGTCCGCCCCTCATTGGCCCCTTGAGAAAGTGGTGTTGAACTGCCTTCTTGAACCGCTGCAGTCCACCTGCGGTGTTTTGAATCACAATGCTATGAAGGAGGGAATTCCAGATTTTTTACCAGTAACAGTGAAGGAACGGCGATATATTTCCACATAAGGATGCTGATTGGTTTGGAAGTGAATTTATAGGTGGTGACATTTCCATAGGTATGCTGGCTTTATCATTCTAATGTAATTGTTCATGGGATCGGAAGATGCTGTCTGATGATCTGTGGGGAATTTCTGCATTGTGTCTTGTAGATAGTACACACTTCTGCTACTGAGCGACGGCGGTGAAGGGAGTGAATACTTGTAGATGTGATGCCAATCAAATGGACTGTTTTGTACTGGATGGTGTCAAGCTTCTTTTGTCTTGTTGGGTCTGCACTTATTCAGGCAAGTGGGAGAATTCCATCTCATTCCTGACTTGTGCCTTTTAGATGATCGACAGGCTTTTTGAAGTCAGGAGGTGAGTTACTCACGCAGTATTCCTAGCCTCTGATCTGCTCTTACATTTATGTGGTGAGTCGAGTTGAGTTTCTAATCAATTATAACCCCCAGGATATTGATAGTGGGGAACTGAGTGATGATAATGCTGCAAATACTAAGTTGTGATATTGTTTCTTATTGGTGATGGTCATTGTCTGGCATCTGTGTGGTGAAAATGTTTCTTGCCGCTTGTCAGCCCAAGCATGGAGAGGGACAGATCTTCTTGCATTTCGCATCTGAGCATTTGTGAATGGTGCTGAACATTGTACAGTTATTGTCGAATATCCCCACGTCTGACCTTATGATGGAGGGAAGGTCATTGATGAAGCAGCTGAAGATGCTTTGATCTAGGATTCATCCGGAGAGTCACTGAAGGTGTTGTCTTGCGTGTTGATGAAATATCTGATCATGAAACTTCCAGTTCAGCGAGCTAACCTCCATCCATATTATCCTGAGGGACTACTGCAGAGATGTTCTGGAGCTGAGATGACTGACTTCCAACAACAATGACCATCTTCCTATCTATCATTATGACTCCAATAATGGAGTATTTTCCCGCAATACCGTTTTTTCTCGGGTTTTGTGAAGCCACATTTGAAAGAATGTAGCCTTGATGTCAAGGGCGAGAGTTCAGCTCTTTCTTCTATATTTGACCCAAGGCTGTAATGAGGTCAGGAGTTGAGTGTCACTGGTGGAACCCAAACTGGGTTTCACTGAGCAGGTTATTGCTGAGCAGGTGCTGGCTTGATAGCACTGTTGAAGTCCCCTTCCATCACTTTACTGACAATGGGGAGTAGACTGATGAGGTGGTATTTGGCCGGGTTGAATTTGTCTTGCTTTTATGTACAGAACACACTTGAGCAGTTTTTTTTTCCCCATTGTTGGTTTGTAACCATACTAGAACAGCTCGGCTAAAGGAGCGGGAAGTTCTGGAGCGCAAGCCTTCAGGACTATTGTCAGCATGTTACCAGTGTCCATAGCCTTTGCAGTATCCAGTGCCTTCAACCGTTTCTTGATATCAGTCAATCGAATTTGCTGAAGACTGCTATCTGTAATGATGGGGACCACCGGAGGTGACCGAAGTGGATCTTCCACACGAAACATCTGAGTGAAGAATTCTGTGAAATCTTCAGCCTTATCTTTTGCACTGATGTGCTGAGCTCCTCCATCATTGAGGTTGGGGATATTTGTGGACACTCCTGCTCCGGTGAGTTGTTTAATTGTCCACCAGCATCCGCGATCAGATTCGCAGGACTGCAGAGCTTAGATCTGATGTGTTGGTGCTGGGATCGCTTAGCTCTGCCTGTCCCTTGCATTTTATGCTATTTGGCATGCAAATAGTTCTGTTTGGAAGTTTCAGCAGATTAACATTTTATCTTTATGTCTGCCTGGTTCTGCTCCTGGCTTGCCCTCCTACGCTATCTTTTGAACCAGGTTTAATCCTCTTGCTTGATGGTAATTGTTGAGTGGGGGATATGTTGGGTATATGAGGTTACAGGTCACAGGGACTCCCAAAGCATCGACCACCCGACTCTATCGCACTGAGCTGCCTCCTGTGCCAGATCGGTCCTGCCTTTGGGACAGTACATATCCAGGGATGGTGATGGTGCTGTCTGGGTTATATCTCTAAGGTAAAATGCCGTGAGTATGCCTATGTCAGGCTGTTGCTTGATTGGTCTGTAAAACAGTTGTCCCAATTTTGGCACGAGCACTCATTGTTAGTAAGGAGGACTTTGCAGGTTCGACAATGATGTTTCTAACGTTCACTTTTCTGGAATCCAGGCCAATATATCCGGTTTCATTTCTTTGAGATTTTGTAGCACATCTGACTGACTCACTAAACCACTTCAGAGGGCGATTGAGAGTCAATCACATTGCTTTAGGTCTGGAGTCAATGGTCGGCCAGTCCAGATGACGAATGGAAAATTCCTTCATTGAAGGATATCAGTGACCCAGATGGATTTTTCTGACAATCGGCAACGATTTCATTCTCATAGGTAAATTCTTAATTCCAGGGATTTTTAAAAATTATTTAATTGAATTTCCAACATCTGCAGTGGCAGGATTCGAACCTTGGTCCGCAGCTGATGTTCTTGATTGATAATCTCGCGGTAATAACATGGAGCCTACTTGGAACCACATGTTGTATTCAACTGTTATTCATTGTGTTGTCCAGTTTTTCTATCATTGTTATGTTATTGTGGAACCTCATCCTTCATTAAATCCTGATTGAAATGCACGGTGATGAAAGTCATCCCAACTGCTCGAATTCCATTCAGTCTGTTTTGTTTGAATAGACATGTCAAGGCAGCTGCACATCAGAGAAGAACATGAAGAGATAATGGTAATTGTGCACTGTACCTGTCACCGGACCAGCGTGTCTGTCAGAGAACCGCGGAATTATGATAGCACAAATGGGAGTCAGTCAGCCCATCGTGGGGTCACAAGCTCGTCAACGGCACAATTGGAGCTAGAGAGAGTATGTGGAGATACATTGAGTGAGAGAGAAATAAACAGAGAGAAAGAACGTGAAGAGAGATAAACTGAGAGAGAATAGAAAGGGGAGTGAATAACTGAGTGGGAGATGAAGAGGTGTTAGATGAGGGTGAAGTTATATAGATCAAAGGACAGCATGAAGGTGGATAGATATGGACAGACAGACGTTAGAACTTAGTTTTAGAAATACTTCTAGACTGCAAGCCCTTTGTCTCGGTATCATACACTGTGAGCAGTGTGCTGATACTGGCTGTCTGCCCAGATCACTTGTTCCCAATAATATTACAGAGCTAGGTTACTAACAGCTAAACAAAATCCATTTGGCCAATAGATTAGAATCTTAGAGAAGTTGGATTTTTAAAAATAGACTATTCCAAGACCAGCAGGAAATGATGACAGCCCCCACTGTGTGAGAGACTGATCCAGAGAATCTCAGTCAGGTGGATCACTGACTGTCGTGGAAATTAAACTGATTGGACTCAGATGCTAACAAGAGCAAAGAAAAAGGTTTATTTTGACCCACTGCAGTGGGCCAATACACTTGGCAAATACGCCTTGTGTAAGGGCACTGAACATAATAAACGTATTCCTTTTGTGCTCTTCTTGCCACACGCTCAAGGACAAGGGCTGGGAAACATTCGAGTTCTTATTTTCTCATCCCCTTGCCGTGGACATAACTGTCTTTATGTTTTCCTTAGCTTTTTCTGCTGAATTCGACTGCTTGCCAGTCCAGGTTGAATGTTTAAAAATTTCAGCAAAGACAAGCTGTCTCTTCGACTGCAGAATTCAGCAAAGTGTTTGCAACGTTCAGAAAAAAATTAGATTTAGCATAGCATTCTCTTTCAGATTTCACAGTAAATGTTAATTTTGTTAATTTCCCCTTACATTTCCCTTTTTTGTCATTTTATGGCAATAAGTCCGAAGAAAACAGAGCCAGAATTTTAAAAAAGAAATGTACAAAACAACATTTACAAAAAATACAGAGCCACTATCTATACATCAGAGATCTTAACAGCTGCCTGTGTTGTAAGGAGCACTTGAAACGGTCCCAGTCACCTGTTCGCCTTCTAGATTTTTCGCCTGAAGGTTTTCACCACTATGCAGTCTCCAGATTGTGCAACTTCCCCTCTGCTGATTGGGGTAGTGTTGCTTTCACTTGATTCGATGCTTGACACAAAAGTGTCGAGAGTTTTGCACAGTAACACAACATCTCACCCTCACAGTGGCCTGTTATCTGTCTTACCTTAGGTCATGGGACCATTCCTGTAATTGGTGGCCTACCAAACAAAATCTCAAACCGGCTAAGATTAGCTCTTCCCCTCCTCCTAGATCTCATATACGTTAGCAAAACTTTGTCCATGTCAACCCTAGTTCCTCACAACATTTCGTCCATTTATATGTTTTAGGATAGCATTTTTTTCTTTCCACTGCCCTACCGCTCGCTGGGTGGTAGGCACAGTGTTGTCTCATGTTTATTCCCAAATAATCACGGATCTGCTACAAGGCATTATTGACAAATGGTATCGCATTGTCACTACAAAAGGCTTTCAGGGATGTCCCATCTTGGAATTATTTCAGTTAGAAAAGCCGAGGCACTGGCATCCTGTTTTGACATGGATAACGCTTCCAACCAGTTGGAAAATATGTCAACTATAATCAGACAATATATGTTCCCTCCGCTGGTAGTTAGTTCAAAGAAATCCATCTGTAAATGCTCAAAGTGTCATTGGGATTAGGGGTGTGCTGCCTGTCTCGTCTGTAATCCCCTCCCCACATTATTAGTGGCACAGATAACACATCGTTCACAATATTTCTTTGATTAATGCGTAAATCCCTTAGTGTATCAGTGTGCCGAAATACTGTCGTACATCCCCCGTTTTGACACATGGTCCTTACTGTGTGACAGTTTGGCATAGAATGGAAATAATGATTGTGGAAGACAGGCTTTCCCATTAGGGCCACAACACACCGCTTCATTCATGCTGCGCACTGCCCTTGTCCACTCATGCTTCTCCTCCAGCGTTGCCTGTGACTGTAATTCCCGTACGTCTGCTGTTGGGGTACAAATCTTTATCATGCACATGTCAAACTGATAACTTCGCAGCTGCTGAACTGTCGTCCTTGCTGTTGTGTCTGCCTTCGCATTGCCTTTAGAAATACAATCGTTATTTTTCGTGGGTCTTCACATTTACATACAGAAATTGATTTGGGCAGTAGCACCACTTGCAGGAGGTCAGAAATCAGACCACGGTGTGTGATGGGCTTTCCGGTGGAGGTCAAGAAGACCCTGTGTTTCCATAGGGTTCCAAAGTCATGTACAACCCCGAATGCATATCTGCTGTCGGTGTAAATATTCACTGTCCTTCCCTCAGCCAATTTACATGCCTCAGTCAAGGCAAATGATGAGAAATGAATGGTTCCACTTTGACTACCTCTTGGGTAGTCACTACAGCATATGCATCACATTTCTGATCTGTCTCCTTGCTCCTGAATGTCAACCCACCCACAAAAGCCTCCATATCCGGATTCTGATGTGGAGAATCCTACAAGTCTGGTCTAGGGCTGCAAAATTCATTAGTTACAGCAACACACTCCTGTGGGTTCCGTCTCCTTCTGTGGGGATAAGGCTAGCAGGGTAATGGACGTTACATCTCTTTATTGTAATGTCAGGTGTCTCCAATAATACAGTGTTATATCTGAGCCAACGTGCTGACGACACGTGTGCTGTCTTTTACTCGGAAAGCAGTAAGGATACTGCATGTGGGACCAGGAGGGTTAATTCACCATAGCTGACTATATCCCTGGATGCTACAACAGCCTTTTCAGATGCGGTCATGGTTTGCAAGCATTTAGGCAATCCTGCCGCTATGGGGTCTAGTTTAACTGAAAAATAAGCTACTGGCCTCAATCGTTCCCCTATAAGCCTGCAACAAGGCAGATGTCATGCAGCCACGCTTCTCATCTACCGTTTGTCAAAAAGGCTTGTTTGGATTCGGAATCCCCAATGTAGGTGTAGTTTATGCTGCTATCAAACAATCATCTACACACTGCAGAAGCCCTGACCCCAGGGTTAAGACAAAAGTCTCCAGACTCCTGCATAGAGCCTCATTGTATATGGTGGGGGACTCACAGTAACCTTGACAAAGTCATGTGAAGTTATATGATTTCTCTTTGAACAAAAAAAAAATCAGAATTGACGATCTGGGTGTCCCAGTGCACTTAAGAAGGTATTTGCTAAATCCACAACACAGAATCATTTACTGTCCGGTGGAATTTGATCTAATATAGAACAGGGCTTAGGAACATTTGAGGCGCGTGGAATAACAGAGTTATTGCCTGAAAAGGGGGATTCAAATACTGGAGTAATTCCTGCTATAGCCTCAGGTTTTAACGGGTATTCTGCTCTGGCAGCGGTGCCGTAAATCTCCCTCGTAGCACAACTCCTGATACACCCATTGAGTTCAGGAACCTTCCACTCAACTTTATAGGCGTTGACTCTCTGAACTGGCTTGATTTAATGACTGAATATGCTGCCCCTGTGTCTACTAAAAAAAGTAACTTGTGTACCTTCCAAAAATAACATATAGGTAGGCATCGACTTATCGGCATCGTTGTTATAATGAACGTATTGTCCACACTTCACAATCGCAGTGCTCAATATCGAGGTAGGACACGTCTCGGGGCCAATAAGGTTAGTAGACGAGATTAGCATAAGCGAGTCTTCGTTGCTAAGCATAAAGGAAAGAGGCTTACCTGTACCTTGTGGGCTGCCGACCTCCAACTCAGTCTTCCTCTGCCAGACACGCTGCTGCCTAGCCTCCAGGGCCGAGTGAGTCTGTCTGTGTGGGCTGTCACGACCAGTGGTCCATTGGTCCACAAATTAAACACCCACCAGATCGACCTCTGCCAGCATTTCTTCTGCAACCCCTTCCTCTTCCACTTCCACAACCTTCCCCTCTGCCTCTCTCTTTTCCTGCAGCACATCCCTCCAACGGCTGGATGACCATTTGCATCAAAGTAAGCTGAGCTTTATGCACTTGTTGTCCATCTTTAGTTTCCACCTATCCTTCTCCTGGATAAGCAATTTTTCAGCATGTATCGCATGTCGTTCTATCAAATTCAGCTTTCCCGTGTCCCAGGTAATATATGTGCCTTTTACCTTTTTTCACTATTTCGTCCTTCATTCCATTGATGAAGCTGTTCCTCAGGTGTTCCTCATCCGCCGTGATTTCTGCCATTACGTCGTCGGGTGATCTTAGTCCATTATGGATGTTATGGACTTCAGTGAGGCGCGTAAGGTACTGGGACACTGTCTCACCTTCTCCTTGTTTACACATTGCAGTTTTGGTCATGTCTATTCACACTGGGAATGCTCCCTACAGGCGATTGCCAGCGCTGCAACAAAAGCATTAAAGTCTCTATTTTTTTCCTCTTGTGGGTCGGTTGATATGGCATGGACATTTACGGCTGGCCAGTTATACTTGGTATTAGTGACATCAGCACAAAGCTTTCGTCCCAAGAGGCGTCTCATCGCATGCAATGTGGGACGGAACTCGGTATAGAACTTCGTCACTTCTTCGGTGAACTTATTCCTTCCAATCTTACGTGGATCAGGCAACGGCCAAGAGGCACGTCCGAAATCTTTAATGGTCCATGGTCAGTGGACCCACACTGGGTAAACGTCTGGACCTGCAACATCAACCATTGGTGCTTGCAGAACTACCTGGTAAGATGATCATACGCCAAAACTCTCACCGCCTGACTCATCATCCGTCATGGGGTGATCGCGGACAGACTCTGGATGCCTTCCTCTGTGGAGTGGGCATCCTTCTTTTGGCCTTCTTCCTTCAGTTGGTTGGCTTTGGCATGCAATCAGTGATTCAGCAGACCCTGAGGCTGCGGTCGCTAACTTGGGATCTTCATCAGATCTTGGAGGGCTATTGGTCTCAGAGGGTAGCGGTCAATGTCAGGATCAGAAACAGACTTAAGGCACTGTTTAGCTTCGTTCGGGTGTTTTCTGCACACGTCTGCATGTGCTCTAGTGTTTGTACGCGTATTTGATATGTCTTTTACTTGAGATTTTCTTTCTCTGATATCAGCCTCAGCCTTCCACATGTTATAAACACTCCAATTCCTAGGTTCTATTTTCCCCTTCCGTTTCTCCTACTCTCTCTCCTCCAACCGTGACCTCAGTATTTCCAATTGCCTTTTACTAAAATCACATTCCTTGATCCACAATTCTAACTGCTTTACAGATTCTGGAACGTAATTATTTAACATATACTGTATTATTGGTTGGCCATTCCAAGTCCTCTGTTAACCCTCTTTTTTTGGTCTTGCTGAAGCCCATTTTCAGCGTTACTGGAAAAATGTTCAGCTCTCTCGCGGTACCGTTATCTTTTCCATTTGACCTGCCTTTACCTCTGGAGGTCTCCTCTCGCATTGGGCGCGTCCGCTACAATGCCTTGATTTTTGTAAACCAAGAAACCACGTACCCGGTATGTCTTCGGCGAGTCAAACTCAACCTGTGTTGGTTCCAAGTCTAAAACCACCCTTAGCCTGCTGTCTCTTAACCACTCTAGAGACGGCAATCCCTTGAGTTTTGCTCGAATACCGTGCGAGAGTTTACTGAACCCTCTTCCTGATTAATTTATTCTATTAGAATGAGTCTCTACATAGGAATATTAAAGTGACGGCTATTACCTCGACACTATTCGATTCAAACCCCCGGCTCTGGTGCAATCCACAGATTCCCAGTCCTCTCACGCAAAGAGGACACTTCGTGCTCAAGATGATGTGAAGGACCGTCAAGGCGCTGCCACCTGCGCCTCCTAGGAATCTTCAGAATCTTACCTAAACGCGGGATATAAGACGAGCCCCCATGTTTACTGTCATGGAAATTAAACTGACTAAACTCAGAAGCTATCAAGAGCAAAGAAAATGCTTTATTTTTAACCACTGCAGGGAACCAATGCACTTGGCAAAAAACGCTTTGTGTAAGGACCCTGAACAAAATTCATATATTCCTGTAAATTGTTCTTATCACACGCTCAAGAATAAGGGCTGGGAAACATTCGAGTTCTTATTTTCTCATTCCTTTGCCGTGGAAATAACTGTCTCTATGTTTTACTTTTCTGCTGAATTCGACTCCTCGCCAGTCCAGGTTGAGTGTTTACAATGTTCAGTAAACACAAGCTGTCTCCTCGACTGCAGAATTCAGCAAACTATTAGCAAAGTTCAGAAAAGTTTGAAATTTAGCATAGCATTCTCTTTCAGGTTTCACAGAAAATGTTCATTTTGTTAATTTTCCATTACACTGACAGAGGGGAAATCAGGGTCTCAGGTTAATGAAATCAGGATGATGATTGATAAATATTTCACACCACTTCCATAGTTTTGTAATCCACATTTCAATTTATATAGCTCCATATCAGGAGTGCATTTTAACAACCGATCCTTTTGTAGTGTGCATATTTCGGTCTGTATAGAAAATCATCTATCCCCTGTATTTTGTATTGCATAAATGCATTTCATTAATATTGTCTCTGTTAATACCTCATTGTAGATGTATCCTTGAATCTGTTCTTTGTATGAGTCATAAAGAGCAAAGTTCCAATGCTAGTGATTGGGGAACATCATTGTTCCTCCGTCCAGACTGAACAGTCATATCTCCGAATCCTCTCCACCTTCTCTCTTTTCCCCAATGTCATAATCACAATGTAAATGAAGTCCAGTAAGTGATACACCGTCACAGTTTCTTAGCATCGATAACATCATCAACATGACCCACACCAGCCCTCTCTGATTCTGGAATAACAATCTGAATATTGCAATGACTGATCTGTAGTTCCAGGATTTGTTTCTCCATGTAAGAGCAGAGAAGTATGTTTATGTTCTGTTAAACCTCTGGCATCATTTTCATACCCAAGGCAGACTGAATGATGATACGCAAACAATCTTCCATCTTCAACAGTCCTTCCTTCAGTCACACTCACATATCACACCCAGAATGCACTAATGTTCAAAGTTGTTTTGAATTTTAATGAAATTGTATTGAATTGAAAGGGATTAACTGAGCTGTTTATTCAGCAATTCTGATTATGTCAGTCTCCATGGATCCTATGCGTCTCTCTTCTATGAATAAGGAATGCTTTCAATGTTTTATCCCATCGTATGAGTGTGAGCATCACCCACACCAGTAACAGGGATCGGCTGCTTCAGAGAGAAGCTGAGGAGAGATCAAAAACTGATAGCATTAGACTGGAGTGTTCCAACGCTGGTTCAGAATCTGTGAACATTAGACTGAAATTCAAACTTTATGAGAAGATTTGTAACTCGGCTGCTCGTTGTTGTGATTCTGTTCGCCGAGCTGGGAATTTGTGTTGCAGACATTTCGTCCCCCGTCTAGCTTGGGAGCCTCCTGTGAAGCGCTTCTGTGATCTTTCCTCCGGCATTTGTAGTGGTTTGAATCTGCCACTTCCGGTTGTCAGTTCCAGCTGTCCGTTGCAGTGGTCGGTATATTGGGCCAAGGTCGATGTGCTCATTGATTGAATCTGTGGATGAGTGCCATGCCTCTAGGAATGGGAATTCCTAGGGAATTCCTAGAGGCATGGCACTCATCCACAGATTCAATCAATAAGCACATCAACCTGGACCCAATATACCGACTACTGCAACGGACAGCTGGAACTGACAACCGAAAGCGGCAGATTCAAACCACTACAAATGCCGGAGGAAAGATCACAGAAGCGCTTCACAGGAGGCTCCCAAGCACTGAGGATGTCACCTAGACAGGGGACGAAACGTCTGCAACACAAATTCCCAGCTCGGCCAACAGAACCACAACAATTAGAATGAAATTTTGCAAGAATGGACAGAAGTTTATCCGCTGGTCTTTCATGACTTTCTCAGCCCTGGATATCTTTAGCATCGCGGATTGAAGATGTACTGATGGTTATTCAAGCTGGCTACTATCCTATCCTTGCTATAGTTGGTGTTTCTGGTAAGTCACTCGAGCTGTCTAGTGAAACGGTCTGAACTGAATTGATGCTCATGATGTGTAGATTTTGGAAAGGTGCTAATCAACGTTTCATTTCCCATCAATGATTCCATTCCTTAGAAATTATAACTAGCAAATTACCCAATACAAATTGCTCACCGATATGTGAGGATGAAACAGACTGTTCTCAACTTCCTTGATTCATTTTCTCCTGCACAGTTTACATCTTCATACCCGCTGCACTCACCAATCCTTTCGAGTACCACCGTTATGATGTCCAGGCTCCTCCTGAGCCTCAGTGCAACGCCTGAATAAACCATAATTTGTACATTTGTTAATTCCGGATACAGCTGTTTCAAGACCCTTCTTACCACGAGTCCATTGGAAAATAATTGCACTTGAAATGTTTAACTTGTTCTCTGCACAAAGATGGGAAGACAGTGTATGGTGGTCACACCATTGGCTCATAATCTAGGGGCACAGAATAATAAACTGTTGATATCGGCTTGCCTCATGTCCATTAGAGAAAGCATTGGGTCATCCTTCCCTGGTCAAGTCTCTGTGTTACTGCAAACCCACAGCACTGTGTTTTACTATTTACTGTCCTGTGGAGCAACTGAACACTCAGTTCAAGTAAGGCATAAGATGTTGGCCTGATCAGATCTGCACGCATCCCGTGAGGGCAGATCAAAAGGAAAGATACCTCCCTTCCTCTGCCTCTCTCCTAAATTCCTGCAGCTGATTTCCATTCAGGTAGGTGGCCATTCAGTGTTTTAGATGGATTCTTTGTGATTGAGTCTCTCGCTGACAGTGATGTCGATCTCGACAGAAACCTCCTGTGCTGGCTTTACTGATGCTGACCTATAGATGTAAGAATGTTTTACATTTTTAATCAGTGACAGTGCATCGTAAATTAAGAGTTTCCTATTTCACACAAAAGAAACAGAGCAAGCTAAGTGAGGGAAAGTAATTATTGCGATCGAACCCAAGAGTGTTGTTGAGGCACTATTTGGGGCATTGTGGGTAGATTTTCTCTCCTTTATAAAGCGTGAGCTTCTTACCACAGGAGAATGTACAGGAGTTCCACCAGATTAATATCTATGATGATAGCACAACGAGGAGTGAGTGAAAGTTGATCGGGAGCGCTGTGAGAGAATATGAGGTGATTGCATTGAACACTGAGTGGGATCGACAATAACTCCTTATATTTTAAACAGACAATGAGAAGGTCGTAGTTTCCATGACTATTATTTCACTCAGGATGCATGATGCTGGATAATTTAAGTGCCTGGGAGGACGGTACGCCCTCCCACCCCAACCTGCACTCTCCACGGTGAATGAGAGAGACAGAGACGTCCAGGTTTTGAATAAACTCTCCACATTAATACAGTCAAGTGGGTGTGATCCAGCACGGAATATCATATTATCCACCACCCTGACAGCAGCCACAATAGCTTCATTCTAAAACAGTTAACTGTTCCCTCCAGCTACTGACATTGATGAAGGACATGTATCCATCTTCTCAGAGATGCAAGGTGCCTCCTTGAGGTTTAAACCATAAGTCGATAAGACATAGGAGCAGAGATTCGGCCAGTTAGCCCATCGAGTCTGCACCACCATTCAATCATCGCTGACAGTTTTCTCTGACCCATTCTCCGACCTCTTCTTTGTAACCATTGATCCATTGAATAATCAGATGTATCTACCTTCTTCTCAAATATTATCAATGACCTGGCCCCACTGCCTTCTGTGGCAATAAATTTCAAAAATTGGCCTATCTCTGGTTAAACACATTTCTCCATATCACTGTTCTAAAGGGTGTTCCCTTTCATCTAAGGCTGTGCACTCGGGTCCTCGTTCAATGGAATCATCTATCAACATCTACTCTATCCAGGTCATTCAGTATTTTGCAATTCCTTTCATTCTTCTAACCTTTATTGAGTATAGACCCAGATTCCTCAAACATGCCTCATACGATAAGCTTTTCATTCCTACGACCATTCTCGTGAAGATCTTGTGAACACACTCCAGGGCCAGTGCATCCTTCCTGAGATACGGGGCTCAAATTTACGCACAATACTCCAAATGTGGTCTCACCAGAGCCGTATGCAACCAGTTTTATAATCAATTCCTCTCGTAATAAATGTCATCAATAATAAATGCAATTGCACTCCTAACTACTGCCTCAATCTGCAAGCTTACCTTGAGAGAACCCTACAATATAACTCCCAAGTCCCTTTGCACTTCAGATTTCTGAACTTTCTCCCAATTTAGAAAATAGACCATGCCTCTATTCTTTGTGCCAAAGTTCACGACTTCACACTTTCCAACACTGGAATGCATTTGCCAATCTCTTTACATATTGAAATCCATCTTCAGCCTCTCCGCCTCCTCAACACGACCTGTCCATTTGTCTATCTTTTCATCATCTGCAAACTTAGCCAGAGTGCTTTCGATTCCCTGATCTAGATTGGTAGCATAACGAGTAAACAGTTACCATTCCAACACTGAGCCTTGTGGAACACAACTTGTCATCTGCTGCCATCATGATAACGACCATTTCATCCTCACTCTCTGCTTTCTGCCTGACAGCCAAGCTTCTAACAATGCCACTATCTTGCCTCTCACAAAAATCCAAAAGTCTCCTGTCATTGCTGTTGCACTGCATTTTCTGCTCGGCCCTTCTCCCAGTCAATTATACCCAGCTCCTCCCTCATGTCTCTGTAATCGTACTCAGACATCTCCTGTGTGACACCTTGTCAAAGGTCTTCTTGAGATCCAGGTGAATAACTACTATCATTGCTGTGCTTGGTCAAGCCTGCTTATTTCCTTTTCAAAGAATTCCAACAGGTTTATCACGCATGACCTTCCCTTGATGAAACCATAGTGACTTTGCAATGTTTTACCAAATACTTCCAAGTATTCAGAAATCTCATCCTTCACAATGGATTCGAGGATCTTACCTATGATCGAGGTTAAGCTATTCATTGTAGAGTTTTTGTGTTCTTCCTTAATCCCTTGTTAAAAAGGGGTGTCACGTTAGTGTGTTTCCAGTGCTCTCGGATCGTTCCTTATTTAACTGGTTCCTGAAAGATAAACACGATCGCCTCCACTCCCTCTTCAGCTATCTCCCTTATAACACAGGGGTGTGGTCCATCTGGTCAAGGTTATTTAACCACCTTCGTGTTATTAAATTTTTTTCTGACATGTTCTCAATAGTCGTGGTCATCACACTCAGCTCTGGCCCCTCAATCTCGTGAATTTTTTAGGAATTATTCCTGTCTTCCACCGTGAAAGCTGATGCAAAGTATTTATTCAGTTCCTTGACCATTTTCTCGTTCCCCACTGCTATCCCTCCAGTATAATTTTCCAATGGTCCATTGTTCACTTTTGCCGCTCTTTTGTACTTTATATATCGAAAGAAACTGTTACAGTCTTCTTTTACATTACTGGCGAGCTTACCCCCATATTTAATAATCTCCCTCCTTATTTTGTTTTGTTTTCACTCTGCTTTGTCTTTGTAAGCTTACCAATCCTCAGGTTTCCCACTGCACGATGCCACATTATATCCTTTATCTTTTGCTTTTATGCTATACCTGATTTCCTGTCACTGCTGTTGCACTACCTTTCCTGCTGGGCCCATCTCCCAGTCAATTATATCCAGCTCCACCCTCATGTCTCTGGAAATGTCTTTATTCAGCTGTAATACCGTTGCTTCTGATTCTAACTTCTCCATCTGAAATTGCAGAGTAAATTCAATCATATTATGATCATTGCCTCCGACGATTTCCTTCACCTTAAACTCCCCTCATCTACTCTGCCGACACAAGCTGCTCCAAGAAGCCATCTCATAGACATTCCACAAATTCCTTTTCTTGCGAACCTCTGCCAACCTGAATTCCCAGTCAACCTGCATAATGAAATTCCACATGGTCACTGTAATTTTACCTTTCCTGCAGATCTTTCCACCTCCTGGTGTATCTTGCACCCCAGCTCCCGGTACATAACTCCAACTGCATTTTTTCACCTTTTTGATTCCTCAATTCTACCGACACAGAGTCTACACCATCTGACCTTACTTTATTTCTTATTATTGATCATTGACTCAATTCCATTCTTAATAATGAGACAACTCGATCTCTCTGCCCACCTGCCTATTATTCGGCAGGATGAATATCCTTGAATATTCAGCTCCCAATCCTGATCCTCTTGCAGCGATATAATTGTAAAACCCACTCTGTCGTCCCAGCCAACTTGTGCATGAGTCACAAGCGTGTTTACCTTATTCCTTATACTGCATGCATTCTGATACAGTAGTTCAATTCTGTATTATCCGTCACTCTTCTTATTATTATTTGTTTGTCCAGTCGTTGGTACCTACACTGACCCTGATCACTGGTTCATTCCCTTCCCGCTCCAAGTCTGCAACCCAGATGAGACATCCCAAACCCGAGCACCAGGTCGACAACCCAAGCTTCAGGACTTTCAATCCCGATCACGGAGAACAGTATCTAAGCCTCTAACTATACTATCCCCAATTATTCATCATTGGGCTGCATGGTGACACAGCAAAGCTGCCTCACACTGCTGGGGACTCGGATTCAATTCCAATCTCTGGGCTCTGTCTTTGTGGACTTTGTACATTCTTCCTGTGTCTGGATTGGGAACATTAACTCTTTTCTCTCTCCACAGTACGTCTCCGTGTTTGCTTCAGATTTCTACCAACTAGAGTATTTTTGCTTTTGTTCGACGGAGAAATTCAGCAAATGTGACAGGTTTTTGTAAAAGCAGCCGTGGTTCGCGGGTTCCTCTGGGTGTTTCGGAATCTTGCCCGGCCACTTGTGTGAGTGCAGTGTCCCTGGATACCCAATCCATCTCTTTCAGTACCTCAGTCCAGCGTCACTGAATGCAGTCTTTCCTTGTGCCACCCCTGGGACTCCCCACACCCCATTGCCTGGCACTGGATACTCCCTTCACAGGACTGTGCACACAACAACACTGGGAACTTTCTGACCCGCTGGGGATGCTGGGTAAAGATGCTGCCATTGAAAGGAACATAATAACTAGAATCCAATTGAATAGCAAAGCTGAGTAAACAGGTTGAATGACATCCATCTGCTCTGACATTTTCTAATCTTCTGTTTATCCTCGTTCATCTGCACACAGATGGTCAATATGTATGCCTTGTCAAATACGCTTGGTGGAGGGGATAGATATCAGATCCTCTGGTCATTGGACTGATTCAGTGGTCTCACTTTGCTGAAGTCGCACTTATATTTTTTTATTATCAAGTCTATCCACTTTAAAGAAAATGCCTTGATAGACTTGTGCTGAAAGGATATTTGAATGTTGGAGACATTAGAGTATGTCACATGTGAGTGAGATTAGAAATAGGAAGATAGCACAATTAACTACACTGCCAAAGAGCTGGTAAGGGAGGCAGCAATTCTGATAGGCGGATCATTGGGATTCCCTGGTTGATAGGATATACAAATGAAGGACGGGATGGCCCTGAACTGGCAGCAATCTCAGAATTGTGGATCATTGGGATTCCCGGGTCGGTAGGACCTACACACAAGAAGGACGGGTTGAACCTGATCTAGCAGCAATCTCCAATATGTGAATCATTGGGATTCCCGGATGGGTAGGACCGACACAAGAAGGACAGGCCAGACATGAACTGTCAGCAATGTCCTGGCAGGCAGGTTTGTCATTGTCCCTTAGGAGAGTTTAAACTAGTGTGTGGCGGCGGTGGGTGGGGGTGGTGATGGGGGGCGGTGGAAGGGGCGTGAGGAATGACAGCAGTAGGTCCACAGCAACAGTGACTGAGGAGGAGTTGTAGATTAATATCGGTACAAATAAGACCAACTGCAAGCAGGAAGAGGTACTGAACACAGTGGACCTGGCAGTCTGAAGTGTGCTGATGTTAATGTGAGGAGTCTGTTTGTTTGGACAGATATTTCGAGATCGCTGCTTGTCAGAAAACAGGAAGAGATAATGGTTAATTGTGCGTTATGCCCTTCAGTGGATCAGCTTGTCTCTCCAGGCACCTAAAGTGTTTATTTTGGGTCAGTGAAATTCAGAATTAATACAGCACAGAGGAGGCCAATCAGCCCACCATGTGTCCACGAGCTCTCCAACTTGACCACTTGAAAATAAAGAGAATGATCGGAGCTAGGCTGAGAGGGAGATAGAGGAATAAACAGAGAGAAAGTGAAGTGAGATAAACAGAGTGGCAAGAAAACGGAACAACAGAATGAGTGAGAGCAACAGATGTCAGACGAGTGTGAAGTAATCCGGAGGCAGTATGAGGAGAAATACACAGAATTTCATTTCGAAACTCTTAGAGACTGCAAAAGTTTTGTCTGGTGCCACACCCTGCAATACTGGCTGTCATCCCAGATCATTTACCGCCAATGACATCACAGAGCTGTGTTGCTGACAGCTACTCAGAATCCAATAGACCAATAGAATGGCTCCAGAGAGAAGGTGGATTAATTTAAATATTCTGGGCCAACATCAACTTGTAACCCCTCTCGACACTGTGTGAGAGACAGGGCGAGAGAATCTCAGTGATGGGGATTACTGACAGACTGGAAATCAGGATCTCAGCTGCGGGTCAAATAATGATTGACAAAGTTCGCACATCACTTTCATGGTTTTGTAATTTCAATTTATATAGCACCACATAGTAAGTGTATTTTAACAACCTTGTCTCTTTGTAGGTTTCCTATTTTGGTATGTACAGAAAAGTTTATTTTGTTACTGTGTTTTGTGTTGAATAAATCAATTTTATTACGGAGGAAGAAAAGACCTGTTCCGATGGGACAGTCATCATCTGAACCGTGCTGGGACCAGAGTCCGAGTGAATCCTAACTAGGACTGTAGAACATAGATTTAAACTGATTAGGAGTGTGTGTGTGCGGGGTGGGAGTGCAGTTATAGGGTTTAATTAGAAAAGCCGAATTAAAAGAGCACGTAAGAGTACAGAATTCAGGAGAGGTTATTAAAATCTTCAGCACAGACACAAATAGGATAGGGCATCTGGAAATGTTTAACAATCAAACTTCAAGCAAACTGGTCAAATGAATGGCATGACAGGAGGTACAGTTAATACAGGACTGACCATATTATATCTGAATACATGCTGTACAAGGAATAAGGAAAATCAGCTTGTGGCACAGATTGAAATCGGCAGGTATGATGTGATGGGCATCATGGAGAAGTGGCTGCAAGGGGATCAGGATATTAAAGGACATTTATCCTATTGAAAAGATAGGCAGGTGGGCAGAGGTAGTGAATATGCATTATTAGTAAGAAATGAAATTAAATCAAAAGTAAGAAAAGAAGTAAGTTCAGATAGTGTAGAATCTGCGTGCGTGGAACTGAGGAACCACAAAGGTAAGACAACCACATTTGGAGTCTTGTACACGGCTCCAAAGAATAGTCAGGAGCTGGGGCAGAAGATACACCAGTAGATAGAAAAGATAAGTAGGAAAGGCAAAGTACAGTGATCGTGCGTGATTTCGATATGCAGGCAGACTAGGAAAATCAGGTTGGTAGTGGATCGCAAGAAAAGAAATTACAGGAATGTCTATGATTTGATTTTGCAGAAGCTTGTCGTAGAGCCCATTCGGGACAGATGATACTGGATCTAATGAGGCAGGCTAGATAAGGGAGCTTAAGGTGAAGGGAAACTTTGGAAGCAGTGATCAGAACATGGTTGAATGTATTCTGCAATTTGAGAGAGAGAAGATATAATCAGGTAAGAGTATTTCAGCTGAATAAAGGCAACTACAGAGGCATAAGGGAGAAGCTGGGTAGTATTGACCGGGGGAGGGGTCCAGCAGGAAAGGCAGGGGTACAGCAATGGCAGGAGATTCCAAGATTAATTCAGGAGACACTGCAGAGATTCATGCTGAGGAATAGAGGCATGGTGCAGGGTGGATGAGGCAACTAGGGCTGACAAGGGAAGTCAAGGATTGCATAGAAGCAAAAGAAAAAGCATATAATGAGGTGAAGGGCAGTGGGAAACTCGAGAATTGGGAAACTTACAAAGATCAACAGAAGGTAAGAAAAAAAGGAGGGAGAATATTATATGTAGGAGTAAGCTAACCAGTAATATAAAGGAGACTGTAAGAGGTTCATTAGATAGATCAAGTGCAAAAGAGACGTAAAAGTGAATATGGGCCACTGGAAAATGATGCTGGAGAGACAGTAGTGGGAAACAAAGAAACGAATGAGGAACTTCGCATCAGTCGTCATGGTGGAAGACATGAGTAATTTCCCAAAAAATGAACAGAGTGAGAGGGCAGAGCTGAGTGTGGTGGCCATCATCAAGAAGAACATGTTAGAAAACTGAATGGCCTGAATGTGGATAAATAATCTGGACCAGGTGGACTACATCCCAGCATTGTAAGAGAGATAGCTGAAGAGGTAATGCAAGCGTAACTGGTAATCTTTCAGGAATGACTAAAATCAGGAAAGGGCCAAATGGCTGGAAAATGTCTAACATGACACTCCGTTTAATAAGGAAGTTAGGCAGAAGATGGAAAATTACAGACTGATTAGCCTAACCTTAGTTGTGGGTAACATCCTGGAATCAATCAGAAGGATGGGATTTCTGAATACTTGGACGTCTTTGATAAAGTACGACAAAGTCAGCATGGTTTCATCAACGGGAGATCTGGCCTGACAAACCTGCTAGAATACATTGAGAGGGTAACGAGCAGATTAGACCAAGGAGAACTAATAAATGCTATTTACTTGTTCCTCAAGAAGCCTTTGACAAGGTGCCACACAAAAGGCTACGGAGAAATATCAGGGACCATGGTGTTAGAGGCAAGCTGTTAGCATGGATGGAAGCATGGCTGTCTGACAGAAAGCAGAGAGTAGGGATAAAAGGGTCCTTCTCAGGATGGCAGGCAGGAACAAGTGGTGTTCCACAAGACTCAGTGTTGGGAACACAACTATTCATTTTGTGCATGGATGATTTACATGAAGGAACTGACGGGATTCTAGCTAAGTTTTTCATACAGTGCAAAAATAGATAGAGGGACAGGTAGCATTGAAGCGGTGATTTAGCTGCAGGAGGGTACTCCAGCGCATCTCCTCAACTTCCCATACCTCCGCCATTGCACTCCACCCTTCCAAATTACAACAAGGATAGAACCCCTCTGGTGCTCGCCTTCCATCCCATCAACCTCAGGATACAATGCATCTTCGTCAGACATTTCTGCCACTAAGAGTCAGACTCCACCACCTGAAATTTACTTCCCTCCCGACCGCTATCAGCAGTCTGTAGAGGCCATTCCTGAAGAAGGGCCTGTGCCCGAAACGTCGAATCTCCTGTTCCCTGGATGCTGCCTGACCTGCTGTGCTGTTCCAGCAATAAAGTTTCAACGCCATTCCCTTCACAACTCCCTCGTGAGGTTCATGCCCCCCACCGCCACCAAGCCACCTTCCACTCCTGACACCTTCTTTGTCACTACAAGAGGTATAAAACCTGTGTCAACACCTCTCTCCTCACCTCCCTCCAATGCTCCAAAGGATCTTTCTACATCAGGCAAAGAACATCCTATGATTCCAAACACTTCACCTGTTCTGTCTCTTGTTCCTGGTCTCCTCTCCATTGGGGAGACAGGACATCAACTTGCAGACGGTTCAGGGAACACTCTCAGACGCACACACCCAACAACCCCACTTCCCTGTGCTTGAATACTTCAACTCTCCCTCCCACTGCTCCAAGGACCTGCACGTTTTTGACCTCATCCACTGCCAAATTCCAGCCAGCAGTCGTCTGGAGTAACAAATCATCATCTTCCGCCTTGGGACCCTCTAACCACACGGTATCTAGGGCAATTTCACCAGTTTCCTCATTTCCCTTCCCACCACCTTATCCCAGAACTAACCCTCCAACTCAGCACCACCCTGTTTAACTGAACTACCTCTCCATCTTCCTTCCCATCTAACCACTTCGCCTTGCACTCTGATCTATCACTATCATCACCCATCTTCATCTAACTATCGCCTTCCAAGCTAACTTCCTCACAGCCCCAGCCCCTCTCGTTTATCTCTCAGCCCCATTTCACCCACCCCCCTCATTCCTGATGAAGACTTTATGCCTGAAACGTCGAATCTCCTACTGCTCGGATGCTACCTGACTGGCTGTGCATTTGTAGCACCACACGTTTTGCCTCTGATCTCCAGCATCTGTGGTCTTCACTTTCTCCTGCTGAAGGACTTTCACTGGTTGGGGGAGTGCGCAAAGAAGTGGCAGATGGAATACAACGTGGGAAAGTGTGACGTCATGCACTTTGCCAGGAAGAATACAGGCATGAAGAATAGCGAGCAAGTTCAGAAGTCTGAAGTGCAAAAAGACGAGGGAGTTCGACTGCAGGAGTCTCGAAAGGTAAGCTTCCAGGTTGTCAGTAGTTATGAAGGCAAATACAATTATGGGATTTATTTCAAGAGGCCTTGAATATAAATGCAGGAATGTACTTCTGAAGCTCTATAAGGTTTTGGTCAGGGCACATCTAGATGATAGTGCACAGTTTTGGGTCCGATGTCTCAGGAAGGATGTACTGGCCCTGGAACGTTTTCCAAGGAGATTCACAAGTATAGTCCCCGGAATGAAAAGCTTAACATATGAAGAACATCTGAGGGCTCTGCATCTATATTTAATAGAATTCAGAAAGATACTGGGAGGTCTAATTGAAACTTACACAATATTGTAATGACCTGGACAGAGTTTATATTGGAAATTAATTTCCAATGGTAGGAGAGACGAGGTCCCGAGGGGACAGTGTAAAGAGGAGACCGTTTAAAACAAAGGTAAGGTGGAACGTCTTCAGCCAGAGAGTGGTGAATATATGGAATTCTCTGGAACAGAAGGCTGTCGAGGCAAGGTCATTGAGTATATTTAAGAGTGAGACAGATAGGTTCTTGATTGCAAAGTTGATCAAGGGTTACAGGTAGAAAGTGAGAGAATAGGGATGAGAAGTTTAACAGCCATCATTGAATGGCAGAGCAGGTTCAATGCGCTGAATGGACAATTTTCTGCTCCACTGTCTTCTGGTTGCTTGGTTAATATTAGCTCTCCTCATTCCTTATTGGAGATGTACCCTGGAATTAATCTTCATGTGATTTATAAAGAGTAACTTTCCAATGCAGATGACTGGGAAATATCATGTTCCCTCCCTCCAGTCTCAGCAGCCATGTCTCCAATATCATTATCACACTGCATTGAAATCCAGTGCATGGTACTTAATCACATTTGATTGACATTGACAACATTAAGAGCAAGACCCTCACCTGCTATCTCTGATCTTTCAAATAACCATCTGAATTGTGTGACACATCATATTCTCTGTTAACATATCTATGCCACTTGTCTGTTGTAACTCATGTTGTTGTAGTCACATTTTCCTGTCTGATTATGGACTAGAAAAGTTCCCTCCATATTTTACTGACATTATAATCACTGATCAGTAGTTACAGACTTTATGTTTCCATTTATAAACGGAGAAACAGTTTATGTTCTTACAATCCTTTGACATTACTCCCATATCCAAGGTAGATTGAATGATTGTATACAATCAAGCTTCCATCTCCAATATTCCTTCCTTTATTCACCCCCATATATCTCATCCCAAATGTGTAAATTTTAAACATTGTTTTGATTTTTAATAAAATGAATATTGAAATGAAAGAGGTTAACTGGAGCTATTTGTTCAGTGACTGTGATTAATGTCAATCTCTGTGGATCCTAATTTTCCCAGTGGAGAGTTTCCATCATTGAATGATAAATGGGCTCTGTAAATGTGTTATCCCATAGTATGAGTAGGAACATCACTGACAGCACTAACAGGGAGCATCAGCTCGAGTGAGAGGGGGTGAAGAGATCAGAATCTGAGAACATTAGACTGGAACGTTACAATACTTGTTCAAAATCTGAGGACCTAGGATTGGATTGTTCCAACAATGGATCATAATCTCAGAACATTCGACGGGAATGTTCCAACAATGGGCAGGAGTTTACACTCTGGTCTTTACTATGTTTCCCGGCCTTGGATATCATTAACATCGCGGATCAAGTATATCCTTTGGATTATGCAAGGTGGTTACTATCCCATCCTCGCGAAAGTTGGTGTTCCTGGTAAGTCATTATATTTGTCTACTAAACCGGGTTGATCTGAGTTTCTGCTCATGATATATAAATTTTAGAAAGTGAAGTCAATGTCTTCAGTTCCAAACAAAACTTCCCTTCCTTATAAATTATAACTAACAAACTACTATTTATAAATTACACACAGATATGCAAGATGGAACCAGACTGTTCTCAAACTCCATAATTCATTTTGAACTTCACAGATATATATCTCCATGTCCTCCTCACCCACCGATCGTGTCCAATACCACCATCATGGTATCCCAGTCTCGTCCTCAGTCTCAGTGCAACTTCTGAATAAACCATGATTTGTGACATTGTACAATCCGGATGCAACAGTTTTAAGTTCCTTCTAACCACATGTCCGTCACTACATAATTGCTCTTGATGATGCTTAACTTGTTCTCTGCACATATGGGAAGACAGTTTATGATGGTCAAGCCATTGACACATAATTTATAACAACAGAATATCTCATGAAGGAAATTGGTGGAATTTAAAAGCAACCATTATCATTTGTTATAAAAACCCATTTGCTTGCCTCATGTCCTTTAGGGAAGTCAATGTGTCATGCTTCCCTCGACAGGTTTCCGTGTAACTTCTGTGATGAACATGTGGGTGTACTGTACCTTTAAGAGAATTAAAAGCCAGCAATAACTACCTGACAGCACCATGTGCTCTGGAAAAATAGATATAATGTAACCTTTGGTTGAAAAACTCGATTAGCTCATTGTCTTGAGTCAAAAACAAATTCAGCAAAACACTTTAAATTATACCCCAAAATACCCACCTCTAATCAAGTTTTAATTTAGTATATTGACAATCGTAAAGGCCAATGACACAGTCAAATGGTTTGGGGGGGGGGGGGGGGGGGTACAAGACCGTGGAGATTGAACAGTTGAGAGGAGAACTACCAAGCTACTAGCATGCAAAGCCTGCCTGAAAATAGCTCTCTTAAGGGTACTTTTATTGATTAGCAACTGGTGAAACAGAATCCCCAAGAAGAAAAGAAAACAGGAATATGGAGAAGAACCGAAAGCTTCCTGGTTTTGAGGTTAGAAGTTTTGCTTTGTAAATCTTCATTCGCCGTATTATCAGACAAACATTGTGGAGGGGGAAGGTAAAAGATAGGTTAGAGGAAGAAGTTGTAAACAGTAGTTGGTTTATTATTCTCTGTTATACTTTAAGAATAAATTTGTTAGTTTTTACTTTTAATAGTTTTGGACTCTAGAATTATCACACATTACTGCATGGGATAAATATTTTCTCTGTTTCTGGTTTTAATTAAGCAGGAAGATTGCTCCTGTGTTGTAACACTACAAACCCCCAGCAATGTGTTTAACTCTTTACTGTCCTGTGGAATGGTTGAACCAGCCACTCAGTTCAAGATCAGCATAACATATTGGCCTCACCAGGGCTGCATACATTCTGTGAGAGAAGATCTAAAGTAAAGATAGCTCCCCTCCTCTGCCTCTTTCACGTATTCCTACAGCTCATTTCTATTCAGGTAAGTGACCATCCCCTAGTTTGGGTGTATTCAAACTCATCGAAGTTCTCCCCGAGAGTGTTGCACATCTCCATAAGCATCGCTGGTGCTAGCTTTATTGATGCTGACGTACGGAGGAAAGGGACTTAAGAATTCCATGTCAGACGTAGTGCATAGAGAAGAAATGGCTTTTTGTGGCACAGGAAAGATATGGCGATGTCTAAGTGAGAGAAAAGGATTATTGCGATCATCCCTGAGAGTGTTTTTGAGGCAGTATTTTGGGGTACTGTGGATAGCCTTTCTCTAAAGTTTCACTAGATTAATCCCTGAGATGATGGCACCATGAGCAGTGAGTGAAGCTCAGTGAGAGAATAAGAGGTGATTGCATTGAACTTTAAGGGAGATGGACAATCACTCATGATGTTCTAAACAGGCACTGATACAGAGATGAATTCCATGTCATTTTTGTCATTCGGGTTACATGATTCTCGATAGTTTAAGAGCCTCTACCAAAGTTCCACCCAACTGCACGGATTCCCTATTTTGATTGAGACAGAGAGAGAGAAAGAGAGAGAGGTTCAGGCTTTTGAAGAAACTCTCCAAATATTAATACAGTTCAACTGGTGTGTGATCCTGCAATGAACGTCATGTTATCCATAATCCGGACAGGAGCCACAAGACCTTCATTATAAAAGAGTTAACTCTTCCTTGCAACATCTGACATCAATGGAGAACATGGGTGTGTCTTCTCGGAGATGGAAGATGCCTCCTTGAGACTTGACACAAAACATTTGGCTTCCCTCCTCACTGCCAGCAAATCGTGTGAAAGTAGCACAGGTTCTACAAATAGTGGAGTCAAGATAAATATCATAGAGCCCTCTATCAGTGCAGTCTCAGTTCATTGGTTTGTCATGTTCGACTATCAATGACAACCTCCTGTTCCTGTATAAGTGTCTCGTGGGGCTGTTTAGCTTCCTCCTGGTCTCATGGAACAGGTTTAAGGTTCTGATTGGGCTTTGCATGCTCCTGTTTAACAGCTCTATGAACTGACAGACCCCTTCTCTTCCTGTGGTACAGGCAGGAGGATTGAATGGGCTGTCCCTCTTCTTGTTCAGTCGTTTGCTGAATGGCTTCCATATATCCGTGTGTAACCAACTTGAGATGGTGAGTGAACTCCTGTTTGAACTGTAGAAATGCGCAGTGTCTGGCCGTACTGTTACATGAATGATACCGGCACTTTAACAGCTCAAAATGGAATGTTGCCCGCGTCTTGCTGCACATGGACACAGAATGGTTGATGAGGGACAAAATGCTCTGAGCATTGTGTGATCTTCAGTCAACATCCCCACTACAGATCTTATGATGGGGAATACATGGATGGAGCAGCTGAAGATGTTTGTGCTGAGGAGGTAAACCTGATGATCTCCTGCAGAGATGTCCCGGAAATGAGAGGACTGTTGGCCACTGACCACAAGAAAATATGTCAATGGCAAAATTAAGAGAAAAAGTTGCAGCTTTCTTACAGTCTGATACCAGGTAATTGAGGACAGGGAAATAGCAGAACTATGGAATAAATACTTCAGTTATGCCTTCACAGAAGATATAAAAACAAACAAAAAAATATTCCTAGAAATACTAGAGAACTTTAGTGTGGTGAGAAAAAGGGAATAGCAACTAAATTAGCAACTAAACAGTTTTACAGAAAAATATTGGACTGAAAAAATGGGCGTAGACAAAGTCGACAGCGATTTATGAAATGGAAATCATATTTTAGAAAGTGGCTTTTAACAAAATTATGAGAAGGTATCAATGCAATACTATTGGAATCTCAGAAAGATTTTTGATAAAGCCCCAAGCCTATTGTGCAAATTCGAATCCTGTGGGAATGGGGCTAATATATGGTCATGGTTTTAGAATGGGAGAGCAGGCAGGAAACACTGAGTAAGAATAAAACCATGTTGTTTTTGAATGGAACACTTCGAGGATATAACAAGGATATATCGAGATTTGACATCCAGCTATTCCCAATACACATCATATCTTTGGGTGAGGGGCTCATATGCTATATTCCCCAGTCTGCTGATAGTACTAAACTTTGTCAGCTTCTGAGTTGATGAGGAGGATGTAAAAAAGACTCCAAGGTGATTGAGACATGTGGACAGACGGGCCAAATACATGGTAGATGGAGAGCAACGGGAGAGAAGGGGATGTTGTGCACTTTGATGGGAACAATAGAATGGCAGCCTATCATTTGCAAAGCGAGTGGTTGAAAAATGTTGATATAAAAATGAACTTAAGCTGCATATTCATTTTATTTCTGCGCAGCCCTCGGAGTCCATGTAAGGTAGTGAGTTCTGAAGTCAGAAGTCAATACTACGAATAGCATTGGCACGTTGATCAGTGTATATAGACCCAAGAAGTGGGGAGCTGTAACATTGAAAACGATCTGTATGTCCCTGTACACCAATCAGTGAAAGTAATATTGAAGGAGCAGAAAGCATGTAGGCAGATAAATGGTGTATTCACCTTCATTTCAGGGAGATTTGAATACAGGAGTAAGGGTGATTTACTGCATCTGCATAGGGCCTTAGTGGGGCCCCATCTCAAACATTGTGCAATATTGTTTGCAGTTTTGGTCTCCTTGCCTAGTAAAGGACATTGAGGGAGAGCAGTGGAGGATGACCAAACTGGTCTCTGGGATGACAGGCTTGTTGAGGGACCAGAGATTTGGGGTGACAGGTCCTGTATTTCATGGGGTTTAGGAAAATGAGTGGAAATATCAATAGACAATAGACCATAGACAATAGGAGCAGGAGTAAGCCATTCTGCCCTTCGAGTCTGCACCACCATTCATTATGATCATGGCTGATCATCCTTAATCAGTATCCTATTCCTACCTTATCTCCATAATCCTTGATTCCACTATCCTTGAGAGCTCTATCCAACTCTTTCTTAAATGAATCCAGAGACTGGGCCTCCACTGCCCTCTGGAGTAGAGGATTCCACACAGTCACCACTCTCTGGGTGAAGAAGTTTTTCCTCATCTCTGCCCTAAATGGTCTATCCGGTATTTTTAAGCTGTGTCCTCTGGTTTGGCACTCACCCATCAGTGGAAACATGTTTCCTGCCTCCAAAGTGTCCAATCCTTTAATAATCTTATGTGTCTCAATCAGATCCCCTCTCAGTCTTCTAAACTCAAGGGTATACAAGCCCAGTCACTCCAGTCTTTCAGTGTAAGGTAATCCCGCCATTCCAGGAATTGACCTTGTGAACCTACGCTGCACTCCCTCAAAAACCAGAATGTCTTTGCTCAAATTTGGAGACCAGAACTGCGCACAATACTCTAGGTGTGGTCTCACCAGGACCCTGTACAGCTGCAGAAGAACCTCTTTGCTTCTATACCCAATCCCTCTTTTATGGAGACCACCATGCTTCACTACCTGCTGTACTTGCATGCTTGCCTTCATTGACTGGTGTACAAGAACACCCAGATCTCTTTGTATTGCCCCTTTACCTAAATTGATTCCATTTAGTTAGTAATCTGCCTTCCTGTTCTTGCCACCAAAGTGGATAATCATACATTTTTTCCACATTAAACTGCATCTGCCATGCATCTGACCACTCACCTAACCTGTCCAGGTCACCCTGTAATCGCCTAATATCCTCCTCACATTTCACCCTGCCACCCAGCTTTGTATCATCATCAAATCTGCTTATGTTATTACTCATGCCATCTTCTTTATCATTAATATATATTGTCATAAGCTGCGGTCCCAGCACTGATCCCTGCGGTACCCCACTGGTCACTGCCTGCCATTCCGAAATGGAGCTGTTTATCAGTATGCTTTGTTTCCTGTCAGCCAACCAACTTTCAATCCAAGTTAGTACTTTGCACTCAATACCATGCACCCTAATTTTGCTCACTAACCTCCTATGTGGGATTTTATAAAAAGCTTTCTGAAAGTCCAGGTACACTACATCTACTGGATCTCCCTCGTCCATCTTCAGAGTTACATCCTCAAAAAATTCCAGAAAAATAGATTTCCCCTTCATAAATCCATGCTGACTCTGACCTAGCCTGTTACTACTATCCAGATGTGTCGTAAGTTCGTCCTTTATAATTGACTCCGCATCTTTCCCACCAGTGAGGTCAGACTAACTGGTCTATAATTTCCTGTTTTCTCTCTCCCACCTTTTTGAAAAAGTGGTACAACATTAGCCACCCTCCATTCCGCAGGAACTGATCCCGAATATATGAAATTCTGGAAAATAATCGCCAACGCATCCACGATTTCTCGAGCCACCTCCTTCAGTACCCTGGGATGTAGACCATCATGCCCCGGGGACTTATCAACCTTCAGACCTAACAGTCTCTCCAACACCAATTCCTGACAAATATAAATTCCCTTCAGTTCGGGTTCTTCAGCCACTGTTACCTCAAGGAGATTGCTTGCGTCTTCCCCAGTGAACACAGATCTGAAGTACCAATTTAATTCTTCTGCCATTTCTTTGTTCCCTGTAATATGTTCCCCTGTTTCTGTCTTCAAGGGCCCAGTTTAAGTCTTAACCATTTTTTTTGCTTTGCACATACCTAAAAAAGCTTTTGCTACCCTCCTTTATATTTTTGGCCAGTTTACCTTCGTATCTCATTTTTTCTCTCCGTACTTCCTTCTTAGTAATCCTCTGTTTTTCTGTAAAAGCTTCCCAGTCCTCCGTTTTACCACTTATCTTTTCTACGTTATATTTTTTCTCTTCTAACTTTATATGTTTCATAACTTCCCTCGTCAGCTACGGCCACCCATGCCTCCTCCTGGGATCTTTCTTCCTTTTTGGAATGAACTTATCCTGCAACTTCTGCATTATACACAGAAATATTCGCCATTGCTACTACACTGTCATCCCTGCTAAGGCATTGCACCTTGAACTTTGGCCAGCTCCTCCATCATAGCTCCATAGTTCCCTTTATTCAACTGAAATATTGTCACTTCCGATTGTATCCTCTCCCTTTCAAGATTGAAGCTTATTGTATTATGGTCACTACTTCCCAATGGCTCCTTCACTTCGAGGTCCCTGATCAATTCTGGTTTGTTGCATAATACCATATCTAGAATTACCTACTCCCTAGTAAGCTCCAGCACTTGCTGTTCTAAGAATCCACCTCGGAGGCACTCCACAAATTCTCTTTCTTGAGGTCCAATACCATCCTGATTCTCCCAGTCTACCTGCATGTTGAAATCCCCCATATCAATTGTAGTAACATCTTTGTGACAGGCCAATTTCAGCTCCTGATTCAACTTAAATCCCACATCCAGACTACTGTTTGGGGGCCTGTAGATAATTCCCAAGAGGGTCTTTTTACACTTAGAATTTCTCAGCTCTATCCACACTGACTCTACATCCCCTGATTCTGGGTCCCCCCGCGCAAGGGACTGAATATCATCCCTTACCAATGTGGCCACCCCACCCACTCTGCCCGTCAGTCTGTTCATACGATAGCACGTGTAGCCTTGAATATTCATTTCCCAGGCCCTGTCCACTTGAAGCCACGTCTCAGTTATCCCCACAATATCGTATCTGCCAATTTCCAAAACAGCCTCAAGCTCACCCATCTTATTTCTAATGCTTCCTGCATTCATATATAGTATTTTTAATTTGTTACTATCCTCACCCTTCCCAAAAACTCCTATTTCACTCAACCTTACAGCATGATCCCTTTTTGGGTTTTCTGCGTCATTGATACAGTTGTGTTTCTTGACTTCCCTTTTTCTAACTTTCCCTTCAATTTCCTTCTTAAACATCCAGTTAGTCCCCTCCCCCTCGCTACTTAGTTTAAATGCAGCTGTGTTGCAGTCGCAAACCTGCCTGCCAGAATGCTGGTCCCCCAACCTATTAGGTGCAAACCATCTCTCTTGTATAATTTATGCTTACCACAAAACATACCCAGTGATCCAAGAATTTAAATCTCTGCTTCCTGGGCCAGTTCCCCAGCCACAAGTTCAAGTCCATTATCGCCCTATTCCTGGCCTCACCAGTCCGAGAAAATATATCAAACACTGACAGTGTGAGACAGATTGGAAGCAGGGATGATAGTGCACTTTAAAGAAAACAGTCAAATCGTATTTAATACACAAGCCTTATCAAAGAACCGCGTGTATATTGAATAGAGAATCAAACTTGATGGACCGAAAGCACTACATCAGTTCTTGTTTTATATTTCACAATGTTTAAACATATTATGGGATATGAACATTGTATGGGGAAAACTGCATTGAGGAGATATTCGGTCATGAACTAGCATGAGGAAAGCTCAACGTAATGAACGACCTCCTCCTTTCCAGATGTTTGTGTGCAGTCTGTGGGAATGCTCTGTAAATGTTGTCACAAGCTCTCAGATGTAAGGAAGGAGGCCTCTGCAGGATCAACAGGACTGTGTTTCCCGTTCCATTTTCTGATAACGAGGCTGGTGCCAGGTGTTCTGTCCGGTTTTATCCTTTAAGACCCCAAAGCAGTTTGATACGATTGAGTGTCTTACTTGACCGATTCAGAGACCAATGAAGAGTTGATCTGTGCGTCTGGAGTCACTTTTAGGCCAGACTAGGAAAGCACGGGAGATTCACTTCCAGAAAGTACATTGGGGAAGGAGATCAATGTTTAAAATCAACATTGGACACAAGCTCAATATTACTGATACCAGATTTTCGGACTCGATATTTTATTAATTTTTTTAACTTCCACCAGCTGCCAGAGCATTATCCTGGTCTGGATTCGTAATCCAATGATATTTCCACAACAACATCATCTCCACATGGGGACCTATCGGAAACCAAAAGGACCTGATTATTTGGGTGCTACTTGACAGCTCTGTCAAAAATAATTCCCACCAATTTGACTGTCGTGAAGAGAGTTCGACGTGGCAATTGGTCAGATTGTAATTATTCTCCTCTTCGGGGACTGGACATAGCTGAGCAATTTTCCACACTGGCAGGGAGATGTCAGAGTTGGAGCTGGAATGAAACAACTTCCCCAGGGACGCGGCTTGTTGTGCAGCACAAGTCTTCAGTCCCATTGCAGGAATGGTTTCAGGGTCCATTGCCTTTATCGTATCTACTGTGTCCAGCTGTTATTTCATGTCACGTACAGCAAATCGAATTGCTTGAATACTGGCATCCGTGAGTGTGTGGGCATCATGATGAGGGTGAGTTTGATCTTCCAGTCAACACCTCTGGCTGAGGGTCGTGCAGACACCATATCCTTGACTTTTTTTTCACTGATTTAGAGTTGTTACGATATTTAGGATGAGGATATTTGTGGCGTCCTCTGCTCCAGTAAATTGTTTAATAATCCATCGACATTTATGATTGGATTTAGCAGGACGACAGAGCTTAGATCGGATCTGTTAGTCTTGGGATCATTTCCCCTTCTCCATCAGACGTTATTTCTGCTGTTTGGAATGCAAGCAGTTATGTGTGGGTTGTCAACAGGTTTAGGTGCACATGATTCCGACATTGGCATCAGCCCTGTATTCAGTGACCTAACCTGGTTTCTGATGCGGTAACACTTCCATTTTCATATTCTCATTCTGCTGATGGCATCTCCCTGGTGTCACGCCCCCAATTTGCTACTTTATCTCAATCCATTTAAGGTAATAACCTAAATCGTTTCTTTTCCACAATGTCAACTTCGGTATTTGAAGTGAATGTATTTCCCTCTGTTTTTCTCCCTGACCATGATTAAGAGCTCTGTAGTGTCAGTGATGTCAGTCTCATGCAGTTTCAGAGTCAAAGAACTTGTGCACCATGCATGATCGTTCAATCCCCAGTGTACGGCGCTCCAGGTTGGACGGGATGCTTGAGCATCATTGACATCCTTCTTTGGAAATTGTCCAAAAACAGTAATTGCTGAAGAAATTACTGAAAATGTTGCAGCATCTTCTGGAATGAATGCAGAGGTAAACTTTCAGGTCCAGTGACCCTTTACAAAGCTCCCAGTTTCTCCAACAATTTTTGTATTTTTATTTCCAGTATCCATAGTTATTTGTTTTAGTGAAGATTTGTTCTGTGCCTATTCATTTCTGGAGAAACTCACCAGGTCTGTCACCATCTGCAGAGACAGAGAAACAGCGTTAGCATTTCAAGCTCAGTGTGGCACTTCTTCAGAACTGAAAAGGATTGGAACCTGGGATTTTTAATCCCTTGTCAGAGGTGGGGATGGGTGACAGGGAAAAGAGGGTGTAGGAAAGATAAACGGGCTTTTAGCACTGGTTAACGAGTGGATGATGTAAAATGTGTTTAATTTAAGGTGTGAATGGTGAAAGTGGTTCTCTCTATTGAGTGCAAGATAAAGAAGACACAACCACACAAGGTCATAGGGAGACCAAGAGGGAGAATGTTAACTATGTGGCATTATATCGATCTGGCCATAGATACGTTTTCACTGTCGAGATCATCGCCCCCTTTAGACAAAATAATCCAGGTGTTTGACTTCTTATTGGCACGAGTAAGCGTTTCATGCTGCTTTAGTATTGTAATATGGAGAAAAACAAATCATCATATGATGTTGATCTGAGTATTGTTTACCTGTCATGTTTAATATTGTTTAAATTTGCAGTGCTTATCTTTAAGTGCCTGTTCTTGAAGTTAGTAACTGATGGAGTGTAGGAGGTTGGGTAGTGACATTGTAAAAGTTTCGAAAACCATGAGTGATACGGATAGAGTGAATAGCCAAGATCTTTCCAACGGCATGGGGGAGTTCAGCCATAGAAGGCATAGGTTTTAGGTGAAAGAGGAAAGCCTTAAAAGGAATGAAGGGGCAACTTTTTTACACAGAGGGTGGTTGGGTATGTAATGAGCTGTCAGAGGAAGTGTTGTAGATGCCAGTACAGGTACATCATTTAAAACTCATTTGGACAAATATATGAATGGGAGACATTTCGAGGCACATGGGCCAAATGAAGGCAGGTGGGACGAGCTAAATTTGGAAAACTTGGCCAGCATGGACATTTAGAAAAGCTTCACGCAGGGTCCGAGTGGGTTTGTCAAAGGAAAATTATACTTTGCCCTGTAGAATTATGCAAAGTATTTCTGGAGATGCCTGAGAATGTAACAAGCAGACTTGATAAAGGGGATCTGGTAGACACCAGGCTTTCCAGAGATTTTCCACAAAGTATTACAAAATAAAAGTTCTTACACATGACAGAAGGTCGTAGGATGATGGATAATGAATTAACATGGGATGATGATTGGTTCGCACATAGAAATCGGAGAGTCAGGATAAATGAATCTTCATGATAAAGGGGAATTGCTGGAGAACCACAGCGATGAGTCCAATGGCATCAGTTATTTACAATCTATACTGATAGCCTGAAAGAGGGAGTTGAGTGCAACATACATCCGAGTTTGTGGATGACACTGAGAACCAAAGGCAGGCTGTTATTTCATGGAGAGGACTTCCAGAAAAGGAGCAGTACGATGGGATTGGAGTCTTCCTGTGTATGAAACATAAAGTTAGCAAGCTGATGCAGCAAGCAACTGGGAGTGATACTGCTGAAAAATACAAGACACAGAGAGGGGTTGACACTGTAGATGTTGAGAAGTTGTTACTATTCCTGGGTGGATTCCCGAACTTGAGGAGATAGATACAGAATATGGAACATGGATTTCAGTCTGAGATGCAAAGTGATGTCTTCTCTCAGAAAGTAGTGAATGTCTGGAATTCCCTGACCCGAAAAGGTGTGGAGGGAGAACAAATTTGGACTGTACAAACACCCAGCGGGTATATACCTCATTCACTCTCTTCAAGGAGTCGGCCATAAAGTGGAGTCGAGTCCTGGAGTACATCAGCCATGTCTGCATTAAATTACAGGGCAAGCTTGAGGGGCCAAATAGCCTACTGTTGTTCCTCTTTAATAATTTCACATGTTATGCTTTTGGAAAGTAACTGAGTATTTTCCTGGAAGTTGTGTTGTGTAAATGCTACATTCGGATGAGCAGAGGATTTGTTTGAGTTAACCCTGGGTGGGGTTTGGGGCTGTAGTCACAGCGAATTTGGGTCTGGGACATGACTTAAATATAGAGCAGAAGTTACAGAGATGGGAAGACTGGAAACAGGGATTGGGGGTGAGGGTCACTTCCTGATCCAGCCTGGATTTTCCAAGTACATTTCCAAAACTACACCTAACCATCGGAGTGGCCTCGATTCGCAGGTCCGAAGGGCTGAATGGAACATCAGAAGACAGGGCTGAGGGATAGGAGTGGGCCAATCGACCTTTTAACACGACTCCACCAGTAAGTAAGGTCATGGCACATCTCATTGTGCTCCCTTCTGCACTTTTCTCTCCATGCACCATTATCCCTGATTCACCTGTCTATGGAAAATCAGACGAAGCCAGTCTCGATATAATATAAAGATTCAGCCATCCCAAGCTTCGAGGAAAGAGGATTTCCACTTGACTGAATTCCCACTTTGTGAATTTCTTCTCACTCCATTTGTGACTGAGAATGAAGGGTGTCACTATTTCCTTTTCTAGTCCCACCCCTCCACTGCTCACAACAAATTGTAAATGTAACCAGCTTGGTGATATGGCCGATGATAAAGGTCTCAGACTGGGTCAGGTTCATTGATAAGAACAAGTCAGGCAGATTTCTTTAGTCAGCCACAAGTTACTCACAGAACTAACGGAGGAGTATGGTGGATCTGTGGGTAGCACTGCTTCCTCACATCACCAAGGAGCTGGGTTCAATTCCAACCTCGGGCGACCCTCTCTGTGGAGTTTGAACATCCTCCCCATACCTGTGTGGGTTTCCTCCCAGTGCTCCAATTTCCTGCCACAATCCAAAAATGTGCACTTTAAATTGGATTGCCCATAGTGCGCAGGGATGTGTGGGTTAGTTATGGGAAATGTAGGGTTACATGGATAAGGTAGGAGGGCACGTCCAGGTAGGATGCTGTTTGGTGCATCAGTGCGGACGTAATGGACGTAATGCCCTGCCTCCACACTGTAGAGATTCTATGACAATGACAATAAATTTGGACTATACAAACACCCAGTGGGTACATCCCTAATCCACTCTTATCAACGCCTTGTATGTTTCATTCTCATTCCAAGAGTAACCTTTAAAAGCCTTCATAATATAAGCCCTTCACCCCAGGAATACATGAAATGAAACATCTCTGAACTGCTTTCAATGTAATAAGGAGACACAAAAAAACAAATCTCACACTCAGATCATAATGTTTATAATTGTTTTCTCAACATACTATTGGAGGCAGAAATATTGAATATTTTTGAGGCACCGACAGAAGGTTCATAAATAACAACAGAGTCAAGGATTATCGAGGAATGGGCAGCAATTTGCAGTGTAGGGGAAAATGTAGACAGTGGTATCAAATTACACGGGTCCAGAACATCCAGGAATATAATGCAAAATTAAATGATAATATTGATAAAACATTAAGTGAGAATCCAAGATGGAGGCGATCCGGAAGGTCTGCTTTGCTGGGCTGTGCATCACAGCAAGGGCAAAGTGGTTCTCTAACCCATCGCATCCCATTTACATAAAACGCAACACTAAAAGAGCGATAGAATCTTTACTAATCCCGTTTTGTCAAGTGGAAATGACAAAACACGGGAAAGGATCGAGTAAGTCCCAACACACGGTGCACCCGTCAGAAGCATCGAGCCTGCCTGAGGCTGTAGCTGCAACTCACTCTGCTCATTCCATGGACCCAGTTACTCACCAGGCCTTGGTCACTGAGTTCACCAAGTTATGTGAAATGATTGAAGCCATGATTGAAGAAGGGTTCAGCCGTGGCGAGAGCCGCTCCCAGCCGTTCCCCAAAAACATGAGCAGCAACTTGACAGCCTTGGAACCAGAACAGACGATGTCAAGCCCCAAACTGCAGTGACAGAGACCGCGATCAATTCCTTTCAGGAGAGGATCCTCGCCTTTGAAAGCCAGGTCCATACCTTAACTGAACATGACGGCCACCTCGAGAACAGGGGTAGGATGAAGAATGTTCACAGCGTCCGTTTGCTGGACCGAACGGAAGGTGGTCAGCGGGTGAGTTTATTGAGAACTGGCTGCCGCGATTCCTTCACTTCAAAACTGAAAAGGGACAGGTGAAGACTGAGGCAGTTCTTTGGGTTATGGTGCGGAGGTCAGACTCAGACCAACACCTTCGCCCTGTCCTTGTGCGATTACATATTTATGGGGATAAACAAAGACTGATGGAATCTTCCAGAACCCAGGGGAAAGATCCGATTGCTTTTATTCACGAGGGCTCCAGGATTATGTTCGTTCAGGACTTTTCAACGGCGGTGATTCAGGAAAGAAAATCTTTTGATGATATCAAGAGAAGAGTAAGGGAACTCTGGACTCAGTATTCCTTAATGTACCCAGCGGTGCTCAGTATTGCTTTCAATGGATCCATACACTCGTCTGACACTCCAGAGAAAGTGAAAACTTTGTGACATTTTAAAGTAAGATAGATGTTTCAATAATCATGTTTCTCTCTTAAATAAACTTTCTTGGATTTGTCTGGTATCAACCAGTGTTAAATTATAGTCGGGGATGGGTAGATGGGTAGAATACTCACTTTTAACTTCTTCATTAGTATTACTACGCTTTTTCTCTTTCCTTGCTTGTGTCTGGTATACGGCTCAAGCTGGAATGGGTTACAAAGGTAGTTGTGATGATTAAATACCGACCAAAGGGCAGTTGAAGCTCGATTTTTGTTGTTAATTGCTCTGGATGTCATATTGGTAGCGGGCAGAAGATGACGTTTTGGGGTATGTAACCGTCCCCACTGGTCGGGCGTGGTGGTGGGAGGGGGAGGGGATAAATTCCCTATGGAGTGTCATTTGCACTTTGGATTTTGTTTCATTTTTTTGTTTTTTTGTGTGTTTAGTTTTGGAAAGTTTTGAGAGCTTGTTAGATGTAGTAGTCTTAGTTTGTGTTGTTTTTAAGCTCTATGAGTCTTTTTTCATTCATGATCAGTGATGTGTAATTCGAGTTCTTCCGCTCCAGAGCTCAAATGTTGCTACAGCGTGTGATGCATAATGATGTTCTTAAATGGTGTACCTGGAACAAGAAGCGGAGCCATCGTCCAGTCAAGAGGAAAAATGTACTTTCTAGTCTTAGAAAGGAGAGAGTGGATGTTGTCCTATTGCAGGAGATGCACCTTGATGACAAGGAACATTTGACATTACAGCAGGGCGGGTTTGGTCGGGTTTATTTCTCGTTTTATTAATAGTAGGAGTAGGGGAGAAGTCATATTGGATAGGAAGAATCTTCCAATTAAATTACTAGATTACATTAGACATTCACAGGAGGATCATAATCCCCAAACCCTTGAACTGTGGGAAAGAATACAGTATTTTGAATGGTTATTGCCTCCCGGCGCACCCTCTTAAAACCGTGGTGGATGCATTTTCCAAATTAAGTTATCTTGTCTCATGGTGCAGTAGTGTAGATGATTTCAACAGTCTTATGGACCCCACAGTGGACAGAATGTCCAAAGGTCACCCAATACCCTCGTCATAATGTAAGAAATTAGTTGATTCTTGTGCAGAACTAGAGCTGGTGGATGTTTGGAGGCAGATCCACATCACAAGTAGGGATTTTATTTTCTCCTATAACCCGCATAAATGCCACACGAATGTTGATCTCTTCTCCATCCCTGCAACAATCTTAGATTCGGTGGCATCCTGCACAATTGGGAAAATTACCATTTCTGACCATGAAGCAGTATAACAGTTTCGAGACGCTGGGGAATGTATCCTTTTTTTCTTAAGGCTAGTTAGTTCATTGAGTATTTCTGTAAAGGTTTCAGATCTTTATTAGCCATTAATGCAGATTCAACCAGTAACACATCCATTCTATGGGAAAATGCTAATGCTCATGCCAAGGGAATAGTTATTCCTCAGGAAGAGACAGAAGGGGGAGCAGGAACGCTGGCTTGAGGCACAGCTGAGGACAGCCGAGACGGAATACTGTGATAGCCTCTCAGTGCCTAATCTGCAGAGGATCACAACGCTTCTGTCTGCAGTGAATTCCTCGCTCACACAAACAGCCAGGTAGGAACTTACTTTTGAAAAACAAAGGCTGTTTAAACATGGTGATAAGCCTGGCAAGTATTTAGCCTAACTTGCCAGGAAAACGAGCGCCCCTCTTTAGCCATTACCTCAATTAGGGAAGGTACTGGGATCCTTCCCTCCGATTCCAAAAAGATTAATGAAGCCTGTCCGAGATTTTCCTCCGAATTATTTCAGACTGAACATTTTGAGGATAGATGGATTAAGATGGAGTCATTTTTCAAGAACCTGGGTATTCCAGGAGTAACCCCTTAATAAGTATTGTGTCTTAATACACCATTGTCAGCACAGGAGGGTGGAAAGCAGCTTCAGAATGCAAAGGTGCACGTTCTTGATGGATTTCCTAGTGAATTTTACATATAATTTATAAACCTATTGTCAGGGCTGATGTTTAACATGTTCTGTCACTCACACAGTCAGTAACCCCTCCCTCCATCCTTAAAAGAGGCTCATATCTCTCTGATGCTTAAGAAAGGAAGACCCTGGAGGATTGTGCTTCTTACATGCCAATCTCACATTTAAATGTTGGTTTCAAAATCCTGTCTGAGACCCGTGCATTAAGTTTGGAAACTTTGCTGCCTTCTCTAACCAAAGAGGCTTTATAAAGGGCCGCAGATCTTCCGACAATGTTAAGAGGTTACTCAATATGATCCAAGAGTGTCAACAACAATCTGTCCAGGGATTACTGATCTCTTTAGATGAGAGAAGTATTTGATTGGGTTGAGTGGCCGGATCTCTTCTGAACATTAGAACGGTTTGGTCTATGCAAAGTTTTTATCAAGTGGGTGAGGGTCCTTTACCGCGAACCTCTGGCTGCGGTTCTCACTAATGGTGTGCCAACCAGTAATATTAATGTTTCTCCAGGTAGCCGACAAGGCTGACACATTTCACCATTCTTGTTTACATTGGTGATTGAGCCACTGGCGGAGACCATCCGTCGGGATGCCAACACATCTGCCCCAGAAGTGGGATAGAAGTCGCGTGAGATTACATTGTATGCAGATGAGGGTCTTATGTTTTTTTGTCAAATCCCGCAATTTCGGTAGTTCATGTGATGCAATGTATTAATTCGCAATAAGATTAATTTTACAAAGTTGGAGGCCATGCCTATGGGAGGTCTTAGGGAAATACCTGATACTGAGGGCAAATCCTGGTTTCCTTTTAAATGGTCACGGGGGTGGTTTCCCTATTTCAGTATATTCATTACATTTGTCTTTGATCATTTATTTAATGTGAACTATGTCCATTTGTTTGACAAAATTAAACAAGACCTTCAAAGATGGGAGGCATTTTCAATATCCTGGCTAGGTCCGATAGCTTTTATTAAAATGAATGAACTTCCTCATTTCCTTCGTCCCGTGCGAATGCTTTCTATGATGTTTCCCAGACAGATATTTCGGAAACATAATGGCTGATTTAGCTCTGTTATTTGGCACCATAAACGATTCTTTATCTAGTTAATAAAATTGCAACTGCCCCGCAGATTGTGAGGAGTAGATCTCCCCGATTAAAAGCAATCAATTAAGTTTTTTTTTAATCGTATGTTAGTGCCTGGGCCGCTGAGGTCTCGACATCAATATGGCTCGACATTGAGCCCTCTCAGACAAAGTGAACCCTTATTAGTCTGTTGTTCTTAGATAAAATGACAACATTTATGGAATATTGTCATAAAATAATGATTATCAATACTGTTAAAACTTGAAGGACAATGCGTCAGATCGAGGCAATACAGCCAAAACCATGTTTCTTACCCTATAATTGGTATACCGGGGATAATGGATTCCTGGTTTAAACTGTGGGCAGCGAGGGGGGTACCTTGTTTGGGTGATTTAGAATTAGTAGTATCCCTACAGTGTGGAAACAGGTCCTTTGGCCCAGCAAGTCCACTTCGATCCTCTGAAGAGTAACCCACCCACATCCGTTCCCCTCCCATCTTATATTTATCCTGATTAATGCCCCAACTTACATATCCTGGAACACGATGAGCGATTGAGTAATGGCCAAGTCATCTAACCTGCACATGTTTGTGACTGTGGGAGGAAACCTACGCAGTCACAGTTGAGAATATACTAACTCACACAGCCAGTCACCCAAGGCTGGAACCAAACCTGTGACCCTGGTGCGGTGAGTCAGCAGTGCAAACCACCGAGCCACCACGTGTTACTTGAAGGAGAAACAATGATACCGTTTGATCAAGTAACTCGTAAGTATGGACTACGGAGTAGAGACTTCTTCGGTATTTTTTTCCAGATTAGAGATTTGATTAAAAAACACAATTTTAAAAGACACTTACAGATCCAATACAGAGAAGCAGGTGATTACTGTAAAGAATACACTCTCTGTCAGTACCCTTTACCATTTGTTGGAGTGTGTCCCCTCAGACAAGACTGTGCAGCTTCGTGACATCTGTGCGAAAGAGTTGGGGGTTTCGATCTCTTCGGAGACATGGGAGGATATTTGTGGAAATGCTCTAAGGATTTTGATCTGAAATAGGACCCATTCCATGCAGTTGAAAATTCTTCACAGGGTTTCTCTCAAAATTCAAAGTGGGATTATCTTCAGCGTGTCCTAAATGCAGAATGACTACAGACACTCTTACTCATTGCACGTGGTCCTGCTGCAGGCCTCGTATATATTGGAGCACTGCGTTAGATGTGGTAGAGTGGGTCTTGGGGTCCGAATTGGAGATAGACCCGGTTTCTCTTTTCCTGGGCCTGCCCAGAGTATCTTACACAGATGCACATGGGAAAGAAAATATATCTTTACTTTCTGGGCTAGGGAAAATATTATGTTGTGTTGTATGCCTGAAAACTCCCCGTGTCTGTTGGGACTTTGTAAGCTCATCATTGAGAATATCCCTTTGGACTTTCATACCAACATGGTGCAACAAAAACATAGATCAATGTAAGTCATAGGGTCATAGATCATAGAGATGTACAGCACAGAAACAGACCCTTCGGTCCAACCCGTCCATGGTATCCCAACCCATTCTAGTCCCACCTGCCAGCACCCGGCCCATATTCCTCCAAATCCTTCTTATTCATTCACCCATCCAAATGCCTCTTCAATGTTGCACTTGTATCAGCCTCCCCGACATCACCTGGCAGTTCATTCCATACACGTACCATTCTCTGTGTGAAATAGTTGCCCCGTAGTTCTCTATTATATCTTTCCCCTCTCACCCTAAACCTATACCTTCTCGTTCTGACTCCCCGACCCCAGGAAAAAGACTTTACCCAGGAAAAAGACTATCCATGCCCATCATAATTTTGTAAAACTCTATAATGTCAGCACTCAGCCTCCGACGCTCCTGGGAAAACAGCCCCAGTCTGTTCAGCCTCTCTCTATAGCTCAAATCCTTCAACCCTGGCAACATCCGTGAAATCTTTTCTGAATCCTTTCAAGTTTCACAACATCTTTTCGATAGGCAGGAGACCAGAAATGCACGCAACATTCCAACACTGGCCTAACTAGTGTTCTGTACAGCCGCAACATGATCTTACAACTCCTGTACTCTATACTCTGACCAATAAAGGAAACGCCTTCATCACTATCCTATCTACAAGCAACTCCCCTTTCAAGGAGCTATGAACCTGCACTCCAAGGTCTCTTTGTTCAGCAACACTCCCTGCGACCTTATCATTAAGTGTATAAGTCCTGCTAAGATTTTCTTTCGCAAAATGCAGCACCTCGCATTTATCTGAATTAAACACCATCTGCCACTCCTCAGCCCATTGGCCATTTGGTCAATCTGAGGTGACCCTCTTCGCTCTCCGCTACACCTCCAATTTTGGTGTCATCTGCAAACTTACTAATTGTACCTCTTATGCTTACATCCAAATCATTTATGTCAATGACAAAAAGTAGTGAATCCAGCACCGATCCTTGTGGCACTGCACTTGTCACAGGCCTCCAGTCTGAAAAACAACCCTCCACCACCACCCTCTGTCTTCTACCTTTGAGCCAGTTCTGTATCCAAATGGCTAGTTCTCCATGTATTCCATGAGATCGAACCATGCCATTCAGTCTCCCATGGGGAACCTCATCAAAACCCTTATTGAAGTCCATATAGATCACATCTACCCCTCTGCCCTCATCAATCCTCTTTGTTACTTCCTCAAAAAACTAAATCAAGTTTGCGAGGCATGTTTCTCACGCACAAAGTTATGTTGACTATCCCTAATCAGTCCTTGCCTTTCCAAATACATGCACATCCTGTCCCTCACGATTCCCTCCAACAACTTGCCCATCTCCAACATCAGGCCCACTGGTCTATAGTTCCCTGGCTTGTACTTAACACCCTTCTTATACAATGGCACAGCGTTTGCCAACCTCCAGTCTTCCGGCACCTCACCTGTGACTATCCATGTTACAAATATCTCAGCAAGATGCCCAACAATCACTTCTCCAGCTTCCCACAGAGTTCTAGGATACACCTGATTAGGTACTGGGGATTTATCCACCTTTACTCGTGTCAAGACATCCAGCACTTCCTCCTCTGTAATATGGACAGTGTGCAAGGTGTCACCATCTATTTCCCGACATTTTATATCTTCCATATCATTTTTCACAGTAAATACTGATGCACAATACTCCTTTCGTATCCCCCCATACTTCCTCTGCTAGGAAACATATTCTGTTGTTTTGGATGTCTGATAAACCTCCGGGTCTATTGGGTAGTTGTAAGGTCGTCATGGAGAAAATCCCTTTGAACTTTCTCACCAGTATGGTGCACCGAAAAGCAGAGATTTATGTAAGATATGGCAACCCTTTTTGGATTACCGCGATACAGGCTTATCTGCCACTCTAAAAAGGGCTTTTATATAGTCATGACGATATTGTCTAATGAATCACACATTAGGAATTATGAACGTATGCATGTGTATCAGTTAATGCTCTCGAAGAACGAGAGCTATCACTTTGTTATGCTGAACCGTATTATTTATTTATTATTTATTGTTTATTTTTGTTTTTCTTCTGTCCGTTTAGAGACTAACTTATTTTGTATATACATGCACATGGGTGTAATTTTGTTCAGTTATTTGAGTTGTTTTGTTATTGGTTTAATATAATAATAAAAATATCTTTTTCAATAAAAAAATTTGCTAAAAAATTGAAATGCTAACATTGATAGATTCGAGTCCCAAATAACTCTCATTCGAGAGACCACTCGTGGTGGTTTACGTTGAAGGTCACCACACGGGTGATGGGGTGAGGTTGAGAGAACATCCCCTTCATGGTAACCTCTGTCAGTGTGGGGAATTGAACTTGCGTTAGTAGCCTACCTCTGCACCACAAACCAACCATCCAGCCAACTCAGTGGGAGATGGTTCAGCTGCTACACACAGAATCAGCCGCAGAAAAAGGGCAAGAGAAATTTTAATGACAAGGAAAAAGGTGTATTTGAGACAAGAATGTTATCTGCTAGAAATTGTATTTTATAATGAGACAAGTGTTTGGAAGCTGTCTTTGGCTGAATACAATAAGGTGAGACAAGTGAAATGACCAGGATGACTAAATGTGATTGGATACCGATAACCATAAAATAAGTGCATGTTTTTGAATGGTCTGAGGAAAGCATGCTGATTGTTGCATGAATTTATAAATCAGATGAAATGTATTGTAAGGAGAATCCGTCCCCATGGGAAATGCCTTCTGAACACATACCCGGGGTATGAAGTGTCTGAGAATCGTCTGCTCGGTAACAGGAAGCTGGGGTTTGAATGACTGAAAGTTTCTGTAACATAGAGCTGAGAAGACCATCAGATCACCCCAAACATATTGAATGTTGGAACATATTTGAAGTACTGAATGTCCTCATGATGGATTTTAATTGTGTGTGATTTGAAAAACGTACATGTCTACTCCATCCTCTTTCGTGTTACACACTGGGGCACAGCCGTTTTCCTGAAACTGGGACTAAGTTGGAATAATACCTAGAATATTCCAGAATTGGCATTCCCCAGAATATCCTATAACGATGTGGGGGGCATGAGAAAGGCAAGAGAGAAAGAGAGGCAAGGTGCTGCATGCAGTACTGAGAGTGGTGGACCATGAGCCTTGTTCGGGGTCGGTGCTATAACAGATATACAGTGAGTGTGAGGGAGCAGAGAGAATACGGTGACCCTTATCCCTACAGAGTGGGGAAGGTTATTGATGCTTGTCCTGTATTGATGGACATTTCTTCAGACCGCAGATACTGCACTGAGCTGGGTGGTGAGAACAGACCATGCTCGGTAGGTCTGGTAGTGTGGCCCCCTCTGGGAAGAGCATGGTCCCCTTTTATACTAGCCCATCCACCAGGACCTCCGTGCTGCTGTCGACAAACCGTGGTGTAATTTCCACTTCGCTGCCATGCTTGGGGAAAATGTGCAGGGCAGCTCCAAACTGAGAAAGCGCAACCGTGTGCCCATTGGCCTTTTAAATATGGCACCAGTGTCACGGATCACAGAATATCCAGGGGCATCCGGGCGATTGTGAGTACCTCCACTCATGATGGGTGGCAGACTGGGGCTGGAATTGTATGAGAGGGACACTATGGAGTGGGGTGGGTAGTTAATGAGATGAGTTTGGTAAGATAGCACCAGGAAACGAGCTCGGCCTCGTGCAGACAACCCCTCTGTCACACTCAATGAAAATGTCACTGCGACAGTTTTTTGTTAGATTCAGCCCAGTGAGGTGAAGACTCTGCTGTCCTCATTTCTAGTTACAAAGCTGCAGAACAAATGCTCATCCAAAACTCTCCATCGCCTGAACTCACAGAAATATCCCTTTCACTCATAATTCTTCGAAATACTGACCAGTGTTGGATGATACTATCGAAATGCCTTCATTCTGAAACCTGTGAACACATCCCTCCATGACATTTTATCTCAGTCTCCACCCCCCCCCCCCCATGCTGTCTCCACCCCAAAACACACTCATTTACAGTCATTTTGCACGAGACTGCCAGTACGACTGTCCATTTGGCCCAGCTGGTCCATGGCAACCAAAATGTACATCCAGACTCACCCCATTTCCCTGCCCTTGCTATGTATCCCTCTAATCCTTTCCTATCTGTGTATTTGTCCAATTGCCTTTTCAATGTTGTTATTAGACCCACCTCAATCACTTCCACTGAAAGCTCAGTCCATATGCGTACCACACTTTATGTATAAAAGTTGCCCCTCAGTTTCCTTTTTATATTTTTTATCCATTCCAAACATTACTTGATCCCCTCTCGTCCAAGATTCACCAACCTTGGGAAACAAATTTGAAGTATTCACCCCATGCAAGCCTCTCATGATTTTATAAGAGTTACACTTCTATAAAAACCCCTCGGTTTCCTACACTGTAATGAAATAAGTTCTAACCTGTCCAACCTCTGCCTATAACTTAGAGCCTTTAGCCCAGGAAACATCTTCGGAAATTCGTTCTGCATACTTTTTAGTTCAATAATATCCTTTCTAGAGCAAGGTGAACAAAACTGAACACAATACTCCAACTGCAGCCTTACCACCATGCTGTAAAATTGCAACATAACGTCCCAACTTCTATACTCAATGCGTTGATGAAGGCCAATGTGCCAACAGCCTTCTTCACTGTCCTGTGTATCTGTGACTCAAATTTCAGACAACTGCGCACCTGATCTCCAACGTCGTTTTGTGCCATTACACTCCTTAAGGCCCTCTCATTCATCATTAAACTCATACCTGGATTTGACTTTCCAAAATGCAAGACGTCACACTTATCTATATTAAACTCCATTTGTTATTTCTCAGCCCACTTCCCCAGCTGATCAAGGTACTGCTGCAATTTCCGATAACGTTCCTCACTGTAAATGATGTCTCCTAATTTAGTGTCATCTGCAAACATACTAACCTTGCGTTGTGCACTCTGGTCCAAATCATTGATATAGATAACAAACATCAATGGGCCCAGGATCGACCACTGAGGCACTCCACGAGTCACAGGCCTCCAGTCCGACAAGCATAACTCTACCATAGCCATTTGCTTCATAATGTCAAGCCAACTGTGTCACCAATTTGACAGTTTACATTGGAGTCCATGTAATCTACTCTTCCAGAGCGGCCTACCATGTGGAACCTTATCAAAGGCCTTACTGAAATCCATATAGACTATGTCCACCACCCTGCCCTCGTCAACATTCCTGGTCACTTCTTCAAATAAGTCTATCAAAATTTGTCAGGCATGATCTGCCATGCATAAAGCTATGCTGACTGCTCCAAGTCAAGCTCTGTCTTCCCAAATGCATGCATATCTTATATCTCCCAACCTTCTCAAGTGGTTTCCAGAAACAGATGTGAAGTTTACTGGTCTGTATTTCCCAGGCTTTTCTTTGCAGCCCTTCTGAATAAGGGCACTACATTTGCTACTGCCCAGTCTTCCAGGAACTTGCCCCTGAACTATCTTCTCTCGCCTCGTGCAGTGCGCTTAGGTATATCTGGTCAGGACCAAGAGATTTATCTGACTTTGTGTATTCTAATATGTCCAACAGCACCTCTACTGTGATATGGACTGTCCCAAGATATCACAATTAACCTCCCAAAAGTCACAGGTCTTCATGTCTTTCTTCATGATAAACACAGAGGGGAAATTGAGGACCTCACCCATCTCTTAAAGTTTTACACATGCATGCCCATTTTGGATTTTAAGGCGTCGTATTCTCTCTCTATGTGTTATTTTTCTTTACTGTAGTGAATTTGGATTCAAGCTGATTGGACCCTTCAAATCCTGACTCATCCGGTTAGACCCATCCCTCTGGATGAGTCATGGTGACTGTTGTTACAGCATCTGTGTCGGCAACATGACCAGACCAAAAAAATGGAGCAGAGGCTGCAGAGAGGACAATCTCCGTAAAATGGAATGAGGGAATCACCATCAGATCAGCCGTGGTCTTAGTGAATGGTGGGGTAGGATTTAATGGACTACTAATGTAACTTATTCATATATTTCTGTTTATTCCAAGCAAACTCCCCCTCTCTCCCAGTGTCCCATACTGGTGGGGAGTGAGTCACCTCTTCCTGTTCCTGCGTAACAGGATCCTCAGGCCTCAGTAGCCTCCAGATTTCCCTGTGCCCCAGTTTTGAGCAGTTGAATAACTGGTTCCTGTTCCTGTGTCCAAGTCTCGAACAGTTGAGTGACTGTCTCCTTTCCCTGTGCCCCAGTTTCAAGCAGTTGAATGATTGCCTCCTGATCCCAAGTTTGTGAAAATACATGCCCTGCTCCTGTTCCTGAGTAACAGGTTCCAATAGCTCTGTGCTCACCTGCTGCTCCTGTGGAATTGAGGTGAGCGACTGAATGGCCTCTTCACATTCTTTACAGCTTTTTCTTGACCAAAGACCTTTCCCCTGTTTCTGGAAAACACCATCAAAATCTGAATGATGTATTTTTGTATTTGACTCTCTGTAATTGAACAAACAAGCCGACTGACAGAATTAAGATGCTGAATAGCCTCCTCCTGTTCCAGTGTTATACACTGAAGAGTCAATAGACTCTCAGAGATGTACAGCAAGGAAAAAGATCGTTCGGTCTGGTCATCCATACCGCCAAATATCCTAACTTAATCTCGTCACCCTTGCCACAATTGGCCTATCTCCCTCTACACACTTCCCATGCATATATCCATCCAAATGCGTTTTAAATGGTGTAACTGTACCTGCCTCCACCACCTCTTTTGGCTGTTCAATCCATACACACAGCAGTCTCTGTGTGAAAATGTTGTCCCTCATGTCCCTTTTTAAATCTTTCTCCTCTCACCTTAAACCTTTGTCTTCCAATTTTGGACTCGTCTATCCTGGGAAAAGACATTGACTGTTTACCTTATCTATGCCCCTCATGATTTTATAAACCTCTTTAAGGTCACCCTTCAGCCTCAACACTTGAAAATAGCCCCAGCCTATTCAAACTCTCCTTATAACTCTAACCCTCCAACACCTGCAACATTCTTTTAAATCTCTTCTGCATCCTTTCAAGTTTGACAACGCCTTTCCGACAGCAGGGTGACCAGAATGAAAGGCAATATTACAAAAGTGACCAAACCAATGTCCTGTACAGATTTTGTCATGCAAATGTTTCGACTCAAGCACGCACCAATAAAGCGAAGATCACCAAGTGCCTTCATCACTGCGCTATCTACCTGTGACGGCACTTTAAAGGAACGGAGAACCTGCACCACAAGGCTAGCTTTGCTGCCTCACAGGGCAGCGACCTGGGTTTAATTCCATCCTTGAATGACTGGCTGTGTGGTGTTTGTACATTCTCCCCGTGTATGCGTGAGTTTCCTCCGGATACTATGTTTTACTCTGACAGGATAAGGATATACAGGTAAGGGTAGATTGGCCATGCTAAATTGCGCACTGTACCCAGGGATGTGTAGGGGAGGTGGATTAGCCATGGGAAATGCAGGCTCAGAGTGATAGGGCATGTGTTTGTCCAGTGGGATATTGTTTAAAGGGTCGGTGTGGCCTCGATGGGCCGAAAAGCCTGTTTCATAACTGTAGGGATTCGATAATTTCTATGGAGTTCTCCTTCATTGGCAGCTTTCAACAGGGCACTACCGATATATCTTGACTTGATTTGTCTTCCCAAAATGCAACACCTCACACGTAACTAAAGTATACTCTATCTGCCACTCCTCGGTTCACCTAAACAAGGTCCCATTATAGTCTGAGAGATCATTCTTCACTGTCGACGATGCCACCAAATTTGTTATTATCTACAAATCTGCTGACCATACTTCATATACTCAAATGCAAATGATTTGTATAAGTCACAAAATGAAGTGGACCCATTATTGATCTTTGCAGCACGCCACTGGTCACAGGTCTCCAAGTTTAATGAACAAATGTCCACTGTCACGCCCTGTCTCCAATATTCATGAAAATGTTGGATCTAAATGCCGAGCTCTCCCTGGATCCCAGGCAGTCGAACCTTGTTAACCAGTCTACCATGTAGAGCATATTGGTTTTCTTACTGAATTCCATAAAGACAACTGTCCTGCCGTCGTCAATCATCTTCATCACTTCCTCAAAAAATTACACCAATCAGTGGGACGTGATCTCCAATGGACAAAACCCTCTTCAGTCCTTGTCTTTTTAAATGCATGTAGATCCTTTCCCACCAAATCCTCTCCAACAATTTAGTCACCATTGACGTCAGGCTCACCGATCTATAGTTACCTGTTGTTTTCCTTATTTTCTTAAATAATGACACTATGTTAGCAGTCCTCCTGTCTTTTGACACCTCACCTGTGGAAATCAATGATACAAAGATAACAGCAAAATTCTGACCAATCTCTTTCCTAGCTTCCCACAAACATTTAGGATACAACTGATCAGGTCCCAGTGATTTGTTCACCTTTATGTGTTTTAAAATGTCAAACACCTCCTTGTAATATAGACACTTTTCAATGTATCACTATATATTTATTCATTCTCTCGCTCTTGTAACCTCCGCCACAGTAAATACTAAGGAGAAATTCTTGTTTAGTATCCCTCCAATCTGCTGTGGTTCCACACATAGGTAGCCTTACTGATCTTTAAGGGACCCTGTTCTCTCCCTAGTTAATCTTTTGCCATTAAAGGAATTGTGGATTTTTCTCAATGCCCCGTTAACCTTATTTTTAAAGCCATCTCATGTCCACATTTTTCTGGCCCGATTTCCGCATTGACTATGCACTTACTTCCCTCATACTCCTCTCGGGATTTACTTTATCTCAGCTCTCTTTACCTGACATATGCATCCTTCCTTACCTTGATCAAAGCATCAATATATCTAGCAATCTAGAACTCCCTGCACCCACGAGCCTTGCCCCTCTCACCAATAGGAACACGTTGGCTCTGGAATCTCTGAAAACAGGTTTTGATGGCCTTGCATTTTCCAACCATCCCTTTACCTGTGAATAGGGTATTCCAATTAGCCTTGCACAGGGCTCGCCATCCCTTTCAAAGTTGGCCTTGTTCAAAGTTAGAACTTTAATGTTTACATCAGGTCTTTCCTATTCCACAATTAATTTAAAATTAATATTTATGCGTAACAGAAAGTTAAAGAAACACTTTCTGCCCCTCTGTAACAGGCTCGTGAGGCTGAATGGGCTCCTCCTGTCCTTGTTCCTGAAGAAGGGCTTATGCCCGAAACGTCGATTCTCCTGTTCCTTGGATGCTGCCTTACCTGCTGTGCTTTTCCAACAACACATTTTCAGCTCTGATCTCCAGCATCTGCAGTCCTCACTTTCTCCTTGTGTAACAGACCCGAGACATTAAATGAGACAGCAACCCGTGGATTATGAGCAGCAGTTAAACTGTATCTGATGGAGGTCCATCCCTTCTCAGTTACAGAAACATAACCAACACAATGTATTCCCGGTCCCCTCTCAGTAACACCTCATATAGCTGCAGCAATACAGCTCTTTGTTTTCAATGATTCTGCTGGCAAAATGTGCTGAAAAATGTATTGCTGGAAAAGTGCAGCAGGTCAGGCAGCATCCAAGGAGCAGGAGCAACACATTTTTCAGCTCTGATCTGCAGTATCATCAGTTGTCACTTTCTCCTTGTTGTCAAAATGTGCCAATATTCTAGATTTCCACCTTTTCAAGTAGCAACAGCCGAAAATGGGCTGAATAGCCTTCTCTTCTTTCTCTGTAAGAGGCCCATAGGGACAGAATTATTTCGGCGTGTTGCTGAGCAACAGTCTCAATGCTCTGTCTCAAGATTATGAAAGGATTTGGTAGCAGGGCACTTAAAACCAGGAGTAGCCTCACACTGGTCAATAAGGAATCTAGAAACTTGCCCACCTGACCTTTCTTTATGCAACCGATCTGCTATTTTATAACTGCCTGTTTCATAAAGAGAGTGGAACGTATATAGAACCCTGCAGTGTTCTGTTAATACTCTCATATCCAAGTTTAAAATAAGACTTAAAGATTTATGGTCCATCCCTCAGCAACCCTAATCCATTCCATCCAAACCCAGTACATGTTCTCTTTTGTAGTTATATGAAAAGTGATGTGTGGAACTGGTTAATTGAACCTGTTTGCTCAGTCATTATTTGGAGATGCCGGTGTTGGACCTAGATGTACAAAGTTAAAATTCACACAACACCAGGTTATAGTCCAACAAGTTTAATTGGAAGCACACGAGCTTTCGGAGTGCCGCTCCTTCATCAGGTGATAGTGCAGGACACACTTCTAAGGCACAGAATTTATAGCAAAATGTACAGTGTGATGTAACTGAAATTATACATTGAAAAATACCTTGATTGTCTGTTGGGTCTTTCATCTGTTCGAATATCATGATAGTATCACTTCTTTCATGTGTAAATCACAATTGTTTAAAAAAATAATTGTTGCATTCTTATGTTAGCTGTAAAAGTGAGTATTAGCTAGACAATATGTTGAAGGTATTCGCCCCCTGTGTTCTCTGTCTATGCCATGATGTTTAAATTGATTCTAATCTGAAAAGTGAGATAACAGAGTTTTACATGAATCCATGCAGTTTTTGAGCTCAGAGATTTACATGAATTCATTCAGTCTTTGAGCAAATTACTATGTAACTCTGCAAGTACAAAATCATCCCACAAAATATATGTGTGTGATGTGGATCTTTGTCGGTTTGTGTGTGTGTGTGTCTGTGTCTGTCTGGGTTGGCGGGCTGTGAGCGTGAGAGAAAATGTATATGTGTGTGGAGTGATGTCGAGTGTCTTAAGTCTGTGAGGGAGTGCATTTGTGAGTGTGGGAGTTTGTGCGTGTCTGGGGTGGGGAGTTTTGAGTATCAGTGAGAGAAAATGCATATGTGTGTCCAATATGTAGAGTGGTCTAAGTCTCTGAGAGGATGCCGTGTAAGCGTGGGATCGTGTGTGTCTGTAAGGGTGTGCGTGCGTGTCTGTGTGCGTGTCTGTGTACATGTGTGTCCGTATGTATGTGTGTGTATAGGAGTGCCTGTGTGTGTGTATAGTGCAATGGTGGTCATCTGTAATGTGACATGAATCCAAGGCCCCGGTTGAGGTCCTCCCTATGTTTATCGAAATTAGCTATCAGCCTCTGCTTGGCCACATTCGCTGCTGCCTGTCCTGAAGTCCGCCTTGGAGGGTGGTCACCTGAAGGTCCGAGGTTGAAGGTCCTGGGCCACTGAAGTGTTCCCCAACTGGGAGGGAACACTCCTGTCTGTTGATTGTTGTGCTGTGCCCATTCATTTATTGTTGTAGCCTTTGCTCGGTTTCCCAGTGGTTGATCATTGACTGTGATTAATGCCAATCTCCATGGATTCTAATAATTCCAGTAGTGGGTTTCCATCTTTAAATGATAAATGGGCGCCGTTGAATGTGTTATCCCAAAACATGAGCGGGACCATCACCGACAGCACTGACAGGGATCAGCAGATTTGGAGAGAGGGGGAGGAGAGATCAGAATCTGAGAACATTAGACTGGAATGTTCCTACAATGGATCAGAATCTGAGAACATTAGACTGGAAGGTTCCAAAAATATATCAGAATCTGGGAACATTTGACTGGCATGTTCCAAAAATAGACAGGAGTTTATCCAATTATGTTTGGTATCTTTCTGCATTTTATCGGTTGTCATTATCAGTGATGATCTATTACACTCTTCTCATTATTCAATATTTATGGGAAGCAAGGGAGGAGATTGCAGAGCCATTGGCCTTGATTTTTATGTCCTCTTTGTCTACAGGAGTAGTGCCACAAGACTGGAGGATAGCAAATGTGGTTCCCTTGTTCAAAAAGGGGAGTAGGGATAACCCTAGTAACTATAGGCCGGTGAGTCTCACTTCTGTTGTGGGCAAAGTCTTAGAGAGAATTGTAAGGGATAGGATTTATGCACATCTGGATAGGAATAATGTGATCAAGGATAGTCAGCATGGTTTTGTGAAGGGCAGGTCGTGCCTCACAAACCTTATTGGATTCTTTGAAAAGGTGACGAAGGAGGTTGATGAGGGGAAAGCGGTAGATGTGGTATATATGGATTTTAGTAAGGCGTTTGATAAGGTTCCCCATGGTAGGCTACTGCAGAAAATACGGAGATATGGCATTGAGGGTGAGTTGGAGGTTTGGAGTAGGAATTGGCTGGATGGAAGAAGACAGAGGGTAGTAGTTGATGGCAAAGTTTCTTCATGGAGTGCCGTCACTAGCGGTGTTCCGCAAGGATCTGGTTTGGGACCATTGCTGTTTGTCATTTTTATAAATGACCTGGAAGAGGGGTTAGAAGGTTGGGTGAGCAAGTTTACGGATGATACGAAAGTCGGAGGAGTTGTTGACAGTGAGGAAGGATGTGGCAGGTTACAGCAGGATATAGAGAAGCTGCAGAGCTGGGCAGAAAGGTGGCAAATGGAATTCAATGTAGCTAAGTGTGAGGTGATTCACTTTGGGAAGAATAACAAAAATATGGGGTACTGGGCTAATGGTCGGATACTTGGTAGTGTGGATGAGCAGAGGGATCTTGGTGTCCATGTACACAGATCTCTGAAAGTTGCCACCCAGGTAAATAGTGCGGTGAGGAAGGCATATGGCGTACTGGCTTTTATTGGTAGAGGAATTGAGTTCCGGAGTCCTGAGGTCATGATGCAGTTGTATAAGACTCTGGTGCGGCCGCATCTGGAATATTTTATGCAGTTTTGGTCGCCATACTATCGGAAGGATGTGGAGGCACTGGAACGGGTGCAGAGGAGGTTTACCAGGATGTTGCCTGGTATGGAAGGAAGATCGTATGAGGAAAGACTGAGACACTTGGGGCTGTTTTCATTAGAGAAAAGAAGGTTTAGGGGTGACTTTATTGAGGTGTACAAGATGATTAGGGGGTTAGATAGGGTTGACAGTGTGAACCTTTTTCCGCGTATGGAGTCGGGTATTACAAGGGGGCATAGCTTTAAATTAAGGGGGGGGTAGATATAGGACTGAAGTTAGGGGTAGGTTCTTCACTCAGCGAGTCGTAAGTTCATGGAATGCCCTGCCAGTAGCAGTGGTGGACTCTCCCTCTTTATGGGCATTTAAGCGGGCATTGGATAGGTATATGGAGGATAGTGGGTTAGTATAGGTTAGGTGGGCTTGGATCGGCGCAACATCGAGGGCCAAAGGGCCTGTACTGCGCTGTATTCTTCTATGTTCTATGTTCTATGTTCTATTTTTATTATCCTTTCCTGGCTATCGTCGGTGTTCCAGGTAAGTGTCACTTTCCAGATTTTTTCTATACACCAGTTATGACTGTATTACTGTTCTTACATATAATCTACACTTCTTGTCACTATTATTTTCCTGTTGAAACTCTCGATCCATATATTCACTCTACAGACCACTACTAACTACATCAATGAACATGTTCAATTACTGTCTCCCTCTCTGCTCTGGCAGTGTAACTCACGGGTCTCTATGTTGACATTCTCAGTTACAGCGGAGAACTACAATTTATCGTATCATTGCCTTTGTTATTTAAATATTCACAGCATGGAGGTCACTCTCTATTGTTCTGGTTACAAACTCCACTTCCTTCCACTGTTTCCATCTTTTCCCTGGCCAATAACTGCGGCTGAAGCAGACAAGTCACGACTGTGGGAGATCCCTTTGACCATGAGCTGATTCTTGACACCATTCCCTGACCATTTCTAACTTGAAATACTCACCACTTCAGAATATATCTCACTGGTTTATTCCACCTGCTGTTTGAACCTTGAGCTATGAAGTACAGTCTTAATGAAGCCAATAATCTGCTGCTGACGCTCCCGGCTTCAAACTTGCTGAAGCAAATCTGATTCAACCTCACCCCAAACTCCCATCCATCTGTCATTCATGGGCACGCCGATGTATATTGCTGTTGTGTCTGGCAATGCCCTTATTTTGACATTCTCAAGCACTTTATCTCATCTGTCCAAGAAACTTCTCTCGTTCTCTCTCTGGCGATTAACAAAAAGCCTGCCAGCTGTTCTTACTGAAAATAGTTTCCTCCATGTGCGTTCCTTCTCAAACAATGAGTTTCGCATTCAACCACGCCAATCGGGCACACACACGCACTCTCCCTCAGTTTCTGATGAACACACACACACAGCAAATCTTCCCATTTTAGGCAGTCATCTAATGCGAGTATGGTTAGCATATGATAGTAACGTTTGCAATACTCTCCATGCTGGGCAGTTTACTGAGCAACACACTAGCATGGTCTGCACAACTCTCCATGTTGGGCTGTCATCTTCTCCCAGTTTATGTTGTTTGTGGTGTTTGGTGAAGCAGATTCAGAATTTGATGTAACAAACCATTTCAGCTGATCTGACAATGCCTTTATTCAATGTTCTCATTCTTGTAAATTTACTCTCGAAGATCTCACTTTTCCAGTTAGTCCCACTGCCCTGTCTTTTTCCTCATACTTCCACAACATCTTTTCAGTTAATTAACTTTTTCTTTCTGTCTTTAATGTGAATCTTTCTGTCCCTCTGTATCTTTCCCTCGCCTTTGCTTTTGGCTCCCTAGTGTATTGAGTGCAATCATTGTGAAGCTGAGAAGCAGTGACATGGTGTGTGTCAGGCTGTTGTTCACTTCCCGGTATGTCCCATGTGATGGTCCATGGACAGGGGTGTTTCAGAAGTTATGAGTCACATCCTTGTAACTTGGTCTGTACCTGAATTTGTCCCTCTCAGGTGACCTTGCGATCAGTAGCACGAGGAAGCCTCTAGAGTAAAGGACCAGGCATCTAAATTGTGTGACAATGTTGTCACTTAATAAAAAGATTAATTTCTTTTTTTCATATCAGAGATCTTAAAGGCCAAACTGCCTGCTGAGAACGGCTCAAGTAAACAACTTGCGACGCTTTTAGGTTTTTTAATAAATAGTAGAAACAACGGTCTAGTAAATGATCCATAGCTGCTACTCTCTCTGAAACCTGACTTGAAGCTGATTGCTCCTGGATTGGAGAACTATATGCAAGAATGTATGTCTGAATGTACCTTTTTGCCAAGGGGTGTGTTTACGTGATGTTAGCATATTGGAACAGTTCATTTGCAGAAGGTACTGTATCCATTATTCGGTTAAGGTTTCCAATAGTTAAATTATTCTAAATTCCTCGTCATTTTGAATTGATTTTCATTAGAGTGTTTAAATAAATTGTGTTTTGCTTAATGGTGAGTAATTTGACTAGTAAAATCACATCTGGAACACCCACTTCACATCTACCTTTAAAATAAGAAAGGTTTGGCATCCAAGCTACCTTCTTAAAATAGATTGAGGCAGTCCAGTTGGTTTATAGCAAACTGGGGACTCTTGCAGGTTCTAAATCAATAATACCAAATTGGGTTTAGAATTACAATCCCTACAGTGTGCGAACAGACCATTCGACCCAACAAGTCCACACCGACCCTCCGAAGAGTAACCTTCCCAGACCCATTCCTTTACCCTATTATGACACATTTACCCTGACTAAGGCACCCAACCCACACATCCCTGAAAACTATGAACAATTTAGCATCGTCAATTTACCTGACATGCACATCTTTGGATTGTGGGAGGAAACCAGAGAATCCAGAATAAGGTCATGCAGACACTGGAGATTATGCACTGGGAGACAATTGCGTTCAAAGGTCGTGTTTAGTAGCTGTCAGTGTCTTTTGTTCCGGATGCTGAATTCGGTTGGTTTAAACAGTGTCTTGTATATAAAGATTCTTTCAGTCATTAAGAGTTTTCTGGGTGTGGAAGAAGTGAAGTTGGGGGTTTTACAAAAGATAATGAAGGCAAAGCTGTAGGAATTGACAGACAAGCTGGAGTTGGGGTTGCGTTTGTCTGTGAGAAAATGAGAGATGATTACAGCTATAGCTCGGCAATTACATTTGGTAGAACTGCCATCAGACTCTTTGGAAACAGCTGGAATTCAACTTCAATGAGGCACTTTGAACATGAGAAGGAATTGAAACAGTTTGAATTATGATGAAAAGTCGAAATAAAAGAAAAGGAAATGAAGAAGGAAGAGAGAAAAGGAGAGAAGAAAAGCAGAGAGTTTCAACTTCAAAAATTAGCAATTAGAGAGGAAAGTTGACATAAAGGGCGGAGATGAAGGGAGAAGGTCGGCGGGATGAGGAGGATACTGAGGTTGAGCAACCCTATTGTAACCAATGGCCTGGTGGGGTTCTGTTCAAATGCATCCAGGCATTATCTAAATTTGATGAGACGGATGGGGAAGCCTTTTAAATTTCATGTGAGAAAGTGGCTAAAAAAATGCAGTGACCAGTGACCATGTGGATTTAGTTGATCCAAACAAAGCTGATAGGTATTCATTGTATTGGAGGAGATATCTGGCCAGTATGGGGTGGTGAAGAAAGCCACCTGAAGTGCATATGACCTTGGGCCAGAAGCCGACAGACAGTGTTTCAGGAATCGAAAAAAATGGTCCCTGATAAAACGCACATTGAATTTGAAAAGATCAAACTAAGTTATTTTGAAAGGTGGGTCTTGAGCTTGTTTTTGGCGTTACAACATTTCAGCATATAAATTGCGAATAACATACCTGAGACAAATCTTTATCACTGACCGTGACCCCCTTAAAGTGTTTGGAGAAATTTAGGGAGAAAAATACCACTCTGTTTCAATTGAGCTTATTATTGCTGTCATTCAGTTTGAAATTGCACAGGTGACAGGGCGAGAAAATCTAAGTTTTGATACGTTGTGGAGACTTGGATGAAGAAAGACAAAGGCATCCTGTGGCAGGAATAAAATGACTTAAATCGAAACTAGTTGTGAACATTTGTATGCTCACAGTCAATGTAATGTATATGCATTACAGTCTACTAATAGAGGGAGATTAGGAGGTATAAAATGAATCCGCCGTTATATGTTGATGAATTATTGTATTAAAGATGGATTGTGCGAATATTACCACTGTAAAAAGGCTATTTTCTCTTGATTTTGTTTTGAAGAGAGATTTTATAGGCAGAGGTGCAGAATTGCAGTCTGAAAACAGTTTAAGTAAATAACAGAGATTTTAGGTTTCATTAAAACGGTGGTAACAATGGAAGGGCAGTGGCTAGCTCTCCCAGACCAGGTTTCGTTATTTTGATTTCAGCTGCTGCATTAAGGGGCTGCTGGGGATCCCAAAAGGGTTGGAAGTTTCAATACATGATACCTAGCTGCTTTTCTCTGAGATCTCTGTCGATGTTGTTTCCCCCTGGATTGGGAAACTGCTGTAAGGATCTGTATTTGAATATATCTTTGTGCCAAGCGGTGTAAACCAAGAAGGTACGGTATCTATTGTTTGTGTAAGTGTTCCAACATTTAAGCTATTCCAAAATGTTCTCTTCTTTGATTGTATTTTAACTAAAGCATTTGAATAGATTATATTTTGCTCAATGTCGAGTGGTTTGACCAGTCACAACATATTTGTAAAGCACACTTCACATCTATATTCAAAATAAGGAAAGGTTTGGGCCTAAACGGCCTTCTTAAAATATTTTGCGGGGAATCCTCCATCCAAGCTAATAAATTACTCCTAAACCCATGTTGTCTGATCTTACCACTTACTCTTTGGAGAAGCGACATATCCGATGCCTTCAGGAAGACCAGATATGTTTCATCTGCAGGATTCCCACGATCCACCTTGTTTGTGACATCTTCAAATAACTCAAGCAAACAATTCAAACACGATTTAGCCTTCGTAAAACCATGTTGACTCTGACGAATTGTGGTTTGAGTTTGCAAATGTGCCGAACAATGGACTCTAACAATTTGCCTTAAATTACAATAGTTTATTGTTACACTTTAGTCACTAATGTATACCATTATTATAAGTTCTTCCCTTTCGAAAGCTTTTGCGTTTTCTTTGAATTCCTATTTAATTGGCAAACGTTTTTAAGAGATCTGCTCCAAATGCCGTGTAAGAGAATGACCTCCTCCTGTTCGATGTTTTAGACGATTTGGAGATTATGGAATCTTCCTGTTGCTGTCTAACATTTTGAGGAGCTGATGGGTCTTCTCATATTTCTCCATAACAGCTGGAAATAATGAAAGGTCTCCTCATGTATCCCAGAGATGATACCGAGGGATTGATTGGTCTTCTCTTGTTCACATACAACAGACACGTGTCTAAATTACCTCTTCCTTTTTCATGAAAAATGTCTCAGATAGTTTTTATCCTGATCCAATTCCCTTGCAATAGGCTCGGTGGGTCTGAATGGCCTCCTGTTATCCCAGTGTAACAATCTCCAGTCACTGTGTGACCTCTTCCAGTTCCTATGTTACAGACTTGAGGAGGCTGACTGGTCTGATACTGTTGCTGTTTAACAGGATACTGGTGCAGAGCTGAAAATGTGTTGCTGGAAAAGCGCAGCAGGTCAAGCAGCATCCAGGGAACAGGAGAATCCTGAAGAAGGGCTTATGCCTGAAACGTCGATTCTCCTGTTCCCTGGATGCTGCCTGACCTGCTGCGCTTTTCCAGCAACACATTTTCAGCTCTGATCTCCAGCATCTGCAGACCTCACTTTCTCCTCAAGGATACTGGTGCAGCATGGCCTACTGTTATAAGCTCGAATGGCTGATTGGCTTCCTTCTGTAAATGTATATCAGGCTCCAGGGGCTGAACAGCCTCGTCCTATTCTAGTGTAACAGGGTAAAAGGCCTGAATATTCTTCTGTTGTTTCTGTGTAACAGGCTGGAGAACGGAATGGATTCCTCCACTATCTGTGTAATTCGCTTCACTTGTTGACTCCTTCTGTCATCTATGTTGAAATAAGATCATCCTTAATTTATGTAAACTCCAATGGCTTCTTGGTCAAGCTGATCATCCTTTCGTCATTGCAGAAATCAGTTGAGGGAACCATCTCTGAGCTGCTTCCAATATAACAACATCCTTTCTTCATTGAAGACATTAAATCTGTACACACTACTCCAGATGTGATCTCACTAAGACCCTGTACAGCAGCAGCAACACTTTACCAGCCTGTTATAAGTTTCCCACCCAGGTAGAGCAGTCTCAGCTCTCTGGGGGAATATAGAGCATGGTTGGAAGATAATTGTCCTTCTCTACACCATCAGCATAACGGGAGATCTGGAGAAATTAAAGTTTGAGAAGATTATAAATGATGTGGCGAGATGATCTCTACCATTGATCTCCCCAGAGCCCACGTCGCTCAGATTCCACAGAATCGAGTAAGGAGAAATCTAGTAAACAGCAAGGAGGAGCAAACGTTGATGGGAGTTATATATCAAAGTGAAAGCTGCAATATAAATGCAGGACATGTTAAAAAACAGGAAATGATACATACACATTTGTGTATCCTTCAGTAATAATGTATTGTTTAAATTATATCTAAACTGTGTTAACCCAATTGAATGCTGATGCTGGGGAAAATGGATTTCGTGACCACGTGTGAGTTGGTTTGCATTAACATTATGTCGAGCACTGAGTTCGAGATCAGGCTATTTAGGAATTGGTGTTGAGTGATCAGAAGAGCTAATTGAAACTTTTGCTGGAAAGGGCCTTTTGGGAACAGTGACCATAATGTATTGGTTTTCTTTTATGCTGTTTGAGTACATGGCAGTTTTTGTTTTATTTGAAGTAACCGTTATAAATCTGAGTCATGTAGCCATAAAAGTGTGAGGAGAAAGTGGGGACGACAGATGCTGGAGATCAGAGTCGAAGAGTGCAGTGCAGTCATGCAGCATACTAAGAGCAGATAAATCGATGTTTCGAGCATAAGCCCTTCATCAGGAAAGAAGCATCTGGACCAAGGGAGCTGAGAGCTAAATGAGAAGGGGGTACGGCGCGGGGAGGTAGATGGTATTGTGATAGGTAGATGAAGGTGGGTTGAAAGTAATAGGTGATGAAGGGAGACAGAACGCCTCATCTACTGCATCCATTAAACCCAATGTGGTCTTCTCGGGTCAACTTGTGGATCATTTCAGAGAACATCTCTGGGACAGCCAAATTGAACATCTCCATCGCCTTGTAGCTGAGCACTTTAACACTCCTTCCCACTCTGCTAAGGACATGGGAGCCCTGGGCCTGATCCATCACCAAACCCAGAGGCCTGGAGGAAGAAAGCCTCCTCTTCTACCTTGGGACCCTCCAACCACAGGGGATCATAGTGGATTTCACCATTTCCCCATTTCCCCTAATCCCACCTTATCTCGCTTCAAACTTCCAAGTCAGCACTGCCCTTTTGAACGTTCCTATGTGTCCACCTTCCTTCCTATCAATCTGGTCCACCCTCCCCTCGACGATCACTTTCAACCCCACCTTCATCTACCTATTAGATGAAAGGAGGCAGCTTAGAAAAATGCCAAGTGCTGCAGTAAGACCAGTGGATTCAGAGAAATGTAGGACCCAGCAAAGGATGATCAAGAAACTGAGAAGAAAATCAAAAAGAGAAAAAGCGTGCAAACGAAAGAAAAACATGAAGACTGCTAAAAAGCGTCTATCAATGTATGAAAAAAAAAATAAAAACAAGGTCAAATGTGGAACAGTTGGTGTGCGTTCAGGATAATTTATTGCAGAGAACAGTGAAATCGTAGGGAAAATAAACAGTTTCTTGCGTCTATCTTCATGGAACAATGTCCATAAATTCTTCCAGAAATACCAAGTGACCATGGGACTTGTGCAATTAAAGTCTAAGATCATTCTTATCAGTGTTGAACCTATCTTTAAAAATAAATCTGGATTGAGTATTTATAAATCTGACAGACTAGATGTACTTAATACAAGAATTTCAGATGAAGCAGCAAAGACATGTTGATTGTATCGCAGATTTTCACTTTATTTTCCGACACATTCCTGAAAGGCATTTAGCCAATCTGGATAAGGCAAAGGTTATAAATATTATCCAATAGTTTAAGAAAGGATGAATTTGGAGAATGGTGAACTACAGACCAGTTATCTTGTCATCCGCAGTCGAGTGTCTGTTGGACTCGATTACAAAGAACATGCTACTAGATATATAGAAGGTAATAACATAACTGGGGAGTGTGAGAATGTACCGATGAAAGGAAAACCAGAAGTGGCAAACATTGTTTTGGAATGGTTTGAAGATAATTCTTGTGGACAGAGGCAATGAAGAACCATTGGATAACGTATAGTTGGATATTCATGAGCTTTTTTTTTCAAAGAACTCACACAATAAGCTCATAAGAAAAATTAAAGCGAGAGGTATTGGGAAGAACATATGCAAATGGGAAAGTAAAAATTCGGTTTACATTCATGTGAATGTAATTGGAATATAGAGGATGTCGTGCACCAGTTGCATCGAGCGTTGGTGAGACTAAACGTAGAATATTGTGTATCGTTCAGAGTCCCAATCTAAGAAAGAATATATTGACTACAGAGGAACTTTAAAAGGTATTATCCAGATTAATCCGTAAAATGGCAAGATTGTCTGACTGGGAACCTCAGCCTGTAATCTCGAGTTTCAAAACATGAGAGTTGATTGTAGTGAATCTTAGAAACATCGAAAGGACTGAATAACAGAGGGACATGAAGAAGTACAAGGATGCGAGATAAGGGAGAATCCCACGATATTCTACACGGACAAATAGAACAGAATAATCAGCAAACAGTTAGTGTCCATTAGAAACCAAAGGGGCAATCCGTGTGTCAAGCTGGAGAACATTGATGGATTATTACATGAGACCTTCACATCTATTTTACTTGGGAGAAGGAGGATGCAGGTACAGAATTTAAGAAGATGGACTAGGAAGCTTTTGAACAGATTGATGTAAAATACGAGATTGGATTTGAGGCTTTGTTCTGTATAAATTTGGACCAATCTCCATGTCTGAATGAGTTGTATCACAGGCGGCGGTTGGGGTCAAATGAGGAAAGACCCTGACTGCAATATTTTAATTAGAATCTGACCATAGGGAAGGTGCCAGAGAACTGGAGAACCGCTAATACGATTCCACTTCACAGTAAGGGTGGGAGACATAGACCAGGGAAGTTGAGCCGAGCGAGTATTAGATCACTGTTAAGGAAACTACTGGAGAAAATAGGGAAGGAGAAAATCGAACTCCAATCAGAGTTGCAAGGTTTGATCAGGGATAATCATCATGACTTTATCAGGAGGAAGTCACATCCAATGGATTTGATTGAATTAGTTTGAGGAGGTCGATTATTTAGTTTTGTTGGAAGGCCTTTGACAAATTTCCACCTGGGAAACTGAAAAATAAAGTAAAATCTCACAATATGAAGGATAACTTGGCAAGTTACAACGAAAATTGTCTTAGTAGCAGGAGACAGAGGGTGGTGGGAGAAGGCTGTTTGTGTGACTGGAGACCAGTGTCCCCTGGTGTACCACAGGGATCAGTGCTGTGTCCCTTATTTTTTGTGTTATTCATAACAAAATATAGATTTGAATGTGGAGGGGTGCTAGGTGGAGAGTGGGGAAGGTGTGATAAGTAAGTGTATGTTTGACATAAAGATTGGCTGGGTGGTTAGCAATGAGGGGAAGGCCTTAAGTTACAGGAAGATGCAAATGGAATGGTCAGATGGGCGCATCAATGGCAGATGGAATGTAACCCTGATAAATATGAGGTGATGCACTTTGGGAAATGGAACCCGTCAGGGGAGGACTCAATGAATAGCAGCACACTGGGAAGCTCAGATTGTGCTTCTCCACACATCGCTGAATGTGACTGGACAGGTTAATGCTTAAAAATGTGTTGCTGGAAAAGCGAAGCAGGTCAGGCAGCATCAAAGGAGCAGGAGAATCGACGTTTCGGGCAGATTCCTGAAGAAGGCTTATGCCCGAAACGTTGATTCTGCTGCTCCTTTGATGCTGCCTGACCTGCTGCGCTTTTCCAGCAACACATTTTTTAAACTCTGATCTCCAGCATCTGCATTCCTCAATTTTTCCTGGACTGGTTAAGAATTGGCCCTTGGGTGTAGCGTTTCCGAATCAGGGTGTAGATTATAAAAACAATACAGGGATTTGGTTCGGCCAAAATGGAGTACTGTATGTAGCTCCGGGAACCACATTCCAGGAAGGATGTGATTGTGCTGGAGAGGGTGCAGAGGTGATTCACCAGGATGTTCTCTGGGATGGAGCATATCAGCTATGGAGAGAGGCTGGATAAGCTCGGGTTGTTTAGTTGGGAGCAGAGAAAGCTGAGGAGTCAGTGATTCCGAAGGATAAGATTATAAGTGACACGGACAGGGTGGATAGGCAGCAGCTGTACCTTTTAGTTAGAGAGTCAACAACAAAGGAGCACACTTTTAAAGTGAAGAGTTTGAGGTTCAGAGATGATTTAAACATTTTTTCACCTCAAGGTGTGGGGTTCTGGGATTACTTCCTGAAAGGGGAATGATCACCTCACAATCGGTAAAAAGGACTTGGACGAGCAATTGGAAGTGTCATAACATTCCAGGCTATGGGCCTGGTGGAGTAAAGTGGGACTAGTATAGATCATGCTGTATTTCTGTTGGCACAGAGCCTATGTCCCTGTGAGTGTATGGTGCGGAAGGTCAATTATTGAGCAGTTTAATGCAGGAATTGATGGATTTCTGAAGAGTTATATTCATAAGGGTTATAAGAGTGAACTGTTGTTGTGGTTCTGTTCGCCGAGCTGGAAGTTTTTATTGCAAACGTTTCTCCCCTGGCTCGGCGACATCACCAGTGCTTGGGAGCCTCCTGTGAAGCGCTTCTTTGATGTTTCCTCCGGTGTTTATAGTGGTCTGTCCCTGCCGTTTCCGGTTGTCAGTTTCAGCTGTCCGCTGTAGTGGTTGGTATATTGGGTCCAGGTCGATGTGTTTGTTGATGGAGTTTGTGGATGAATGCCATGCCTCTAGGAATTCCCTGGCTGTTCTCTGTCTGGCTTGCCCTATGATAGTAGTGTTGTCCCAGTCGAATTCATGTTGCTTGTTGTCTGCGTGTGTGGCTACTAAGGATAGCTGGTCGTGTCGTTTCGTGGCTAGTTGATGTTCATGTATGTGGATTGTTAGCTGTCTTCCTCTTTGTCCTTTATAGTGTTTAGTGCAGTCCTTGCATGGTATTTTATACACTACATTCGTCTTGCTCATGTTGGGTATCGGGTGAACTGTATTAGCTTCTTAAATTATGTCAATGTGAGAAATATAAGAAAACAAATGCAGTTTCCTTACAGTTTGAAACCAGAGAATGGAGAATGGGGGACAGGGAAATGGCAGAACTATGAAGCCACTACTTCTGTTCTGTCTTCACAAAACTTTCTAACAATACAAGGAAAACCAAGTCTGGTGTAGGAAAATGATAGAATACATGGAACATAGAACATCGTAAGTAATTAGTTTAGCAGAAATTATTGTGGCTGAAAGTAATGGTCATAGACAACATTAGATTACATTACAGTGTGGAAGCAGGCCCTTCGGGCCAACAATCCACACCGACTCGCCGAAGCGCAACCCACACATACCCCTACATTTATTCCTTACCTAACACTAACACTAACATAGATTTATGAAATGGTAATTATGTTTGAGAAACAAATTGGGAGACAAATGAAAGAGAAACAATGGATGTAAAACATTTTGATTTTTAGAAAAATGTTGGTAAAGCTCAAAGCCTAATTTGCAAAATCAAATCTGAGTGGATCGGGGCTAATATATGGACATGTTTCTAGAATGGGACAGCTGGCAGGAAACAGTGAATAGAAATAAACAGACTCGTCAAGTAACAGCCTGACATTTTCTGAAAGGTATGATTCTGTGAGTATGACTATGTCCCAGACTCCCCATTACCTTCCCTAGATATCTCCTGTCTCATCAGCAGGACGGACACAGCAGAAGTGGCGGTACAGTGGGATACAGTTGGAAGGGAATTGCTCTTGGAGTCCTCAACAGTGACTCCGTATCCCATGAAGTCTCATGGCATTAGTTTGCACATGGAAAAGGAAACCTCCTGCTGATTACCATGTACCAGCCTCTCTCAACTGATGAATCAGGACTGCTCCATGCTGACGAACACTTGGAGGAAGCACTGAGGGTAGCACGGACGCAAGATGCACTCTGGGTGGCGGATGTCAATGTTCACCACCAACAGTATCTCAGCTACAGCATTACAGATCGAGCTGGCCGGGTCCGAAAGGATATAACTCGAGGCAGGTGGTGAAGGAACCAACAAGAGGAAAATACATACTTGACCACAGCCTTACTAATCTGCCAGTTGCAGAAGTATCTGTCCATGACAGTATCGGTAGGAGAGACCACCGCATAGTCATTGTGGAGACAAAGTGATACCTGCATATTGAGAATGCCCTCCACCATTTTGGGTGGTACTATCACGGTGCTTAATAGGGCAGACATCTAACAGATCTAGCAGCTCAAATCTGGATGTCCATAAGGTGTTGTGGGTCATCAATAGCAGTGGAATTGTACTCCCACATAACCTCATGGCCTGGCATATCCCCCTCGCAACAATTGCCGTCAATCCACAGGATCAACATTGGCTCAATGGAGTGTGCAGGGTGGCAGGAGCAGCACCAGGCATACCTGACAATGACGTGTCAGCCTGATGAAGCCACCAAAAAGGACTACTTATGCGCCAAACAGCATAACCAGTAAGTGATAGACAGAACTAAGTGATCCCACAAGCAACAGTTCACATCTAAGCTCTGCAGTCCTTCCACATTTAGTCGAGAAACTTTGGGGACAATTAAACAATTCACTGGAGGAAGATATTCCACAACTAACCCCTTCCTCAATGATGGAAGAGCCCAGCACTTCAGTGTATAAGATAAGGCTGATGCATTCGCAACAATCTTCAGTCAGAAGTGCTGAGTGGATGATCCATTTCACCCCCCTCCAGTGGTCCACAGCAATTCAGTTACCAGTCATCAACCAATTTGATTCAGTCCACGTGATATCCAGAAATGATTGGAGATACTGGATACTCCACAGGGTCCATAATCTGACAACATTCTGGCAATAGTACTGAAAGCTTGTGCTCCAGAACTTGCCACTCCCCAAGCCAAACTGTTTCAATACAGTTACAACAATGGCTTTCCCCGATTATGTAGAAAATTACCCCAAGTATTTCCTGTATATAAAAAGCAAAACAAATCCAATCCGGCCAATTACCACTCCATCAGTCTACTGTCGATCATCAGTAAAGTGATGAAAGGTCTCAGTGCTTTTAAGCAGCAACCTGCTCAGCAATAACCTTCTCAATGACGACCAGTGTGGGCTCCACCAGGGCCACTCAGCTCCTGACCTCAGTACCGTTGTTCAAACATGGACAAAAGAGCTGAATTCAAGAGGTGGGGTGAGAGTGACAACCCTTTAAAACGAGGCTGCCTTCGACCAAGTGTGGTATCAAGGGGCCTTAACAAAAGTGGAATCAATGGGTATCAGGTGCAAACTCCCCGCTGGTTAGAACCATACCTAACACGTAGGACGATGGTCATGGTGGATGAAGGTCAGTCAACTCAGCTCCAAGCCTGCAGGAGTCCCTCGAGCAGTGGCCGAAAACTTCTTCAGGGCTGCTTCATCAATGACCTTCCCTCTACTGAAGCAGTCCATGTTCAAATGCGACAATATCTGGACAGTATCCAGGCTAACAAGGGGCAAGTAATATTCAGGCCACACAAATGCCAGACCGTGACCATCACCAATAAAATACAATCTAACCTGCCCCTTGGTATTCAATGGTGTTACTATCACTGAATCCCCCAGTATCAAAGTCCTGGTGGGTAATCATTACTCAGAAACCCACTGGTCTCGCCACATAAACACAGTAACTACAAGAGCAGGTCCGAAGCTAGAAATACTGTGGCGAGTAACCGACATCCTGATTTTCAAAAGTCTGTCCATCATCTACAATGCATAAGTCAGAAGTGTGATAGGAGAGTCCCAATTTGCCTGTTTAAATGCAGCCCCAACAACACTCAAGAAGCTTTATACCATCAGTCAGTTTGATTGTCCCGACATCCACAATGCTCCACCATCAACGCTCAGCAGCAGCAATGTTTTACTATCTATATGCTGCAATGAAATAATTCACCAAAGATCCTCAGAGACCATCTTCCCAAAACACGACCAAGTCAATCTAGAAGGACAAGGGCTGCAGATGTATGGAAATACAATCAACTTTAGGTTCCCCTCCAAGACATTCAACATCCTGACTTGGAAATATATCACCGCTCCTTCATCGTCGCTGGGTCAGAATCCTGGGATTCCCTCCCTAATGGCATTGGAGGTCAATCACGGCAAGTGGACTGCAGTGTTCAACATGGCAGCTCACCACCACCTTCTCAAGGGCAATTAGGGACAGGCAATAAATGCTGGCCCAGCCAGTGACACCCAGATTCACGAAATAAATAAATAGAAATTAACAGAGGAAGGTTGCTGAGGTGTCGCATGGATCGGTGCTTGGGGCCCAGCTGTCCACAATGCCCTTTAAACATTTGGTTGCTGGAATCAGATACAATATATCCCAGCCTGCTGACAGCACTAACGGATGTGGGATTGTGAGTTGGTGAGGATGTTGTAAAAAAGCACAGAGAAGATTAAGACAAGTGGAGTGAATGGGTTAATAGGTGACAGATGGAGAACAATGTGGATAGAGGTGATGGTGTGCCCTTTGGTGGAAACGATAAATTGGCAGCCTACCATTTGAAAAGGATTGGTTGAAGCATGTTCATCTACAAAGGGACGTTTGCTCCTTTTTGTTGTTTCCTTCTGCATAAACCTCTGAGGTCCCTGCAGCGCAGTGAGTTCTCTAACCAGATGTCAATACTAGGAATGACATTGGCACGCTGACCAGTGTACATAGAACCACCAAGTGGTGAGCTATAACATTGAAAAGGATTTGGATCTCCTTGTACACCAGTCACTGAAAGCAATATTGCAGGAAAGAAAGCAGTAAAGAAGATAAATGGTGTGCTGACATTCATTTCAGGGGGATGTGAGTCCAGGAGAAAGGGTGTCTTACTGTACCTGTACAGGGCCTTGTTGAGACATCATCTCAAACATTGTGCGGTATTGTGGACAGTTCTCATCTCCATACCTAATAAAGGACAAACCTGACATTGACAGAGAGCAGTGAAGGATGACCAGACTGATATCTGGGATGGCGAGCTTGTTGTGGGAGCAGAGTTTGTGGTGACTGGGCTAGTATTCCATGGGGTTTAGGAAAATGAGTGGAGAAATCAGTGAAATATACAAAAGTCTGACAGGGTGAGACAGATTGGAAGCAGGCGTGATAATTCCCCTGGCTGGTACAGGCAGGTCACTCTGCATTGAAATGAGAATAAATGCCTGTACTCACTGACTGGGGAACCTTGGGAATTCTCTTGCACCTGGAAAACAAGACCCTGATTATAAATAAGGATTTAGCGACAGTAAAGGGATAGTGGGAGAGCAGGAGTACGGTGTGGAAATGAAGGGCTAACCATAATTACATTGAATTGGGTAGCAAACTCGATGGACCAAACGTACTACTGCACTTCCTATTTTATAGCTTCCCAAGGTTACTCACATTAACGGATATGTATATCATGTGGGGTAACTGCATTGCGGAGATTTTTTTCATGAACTAGAATGGGGAGACTCAAAGTGTTGTATGACCGACTCCTTTCCCGCTGTTTCTGTGCAGTCTGTGGGAAAGCTCTGTAAATGTTGTCACAAGCTCTCAGAGGTTAGGTAGGCGGTCTCTGCAGGGTCGACAGGACTGTGTTCCCATTCGCTTTTCCGACACTGATACTGAGGCCGGATGTTCTGTCCGTTGTCATCCTTTCAGACCTCGGAGTAGATAGATACAAATGAGTGCCTTGATTGACCGTTTCAGAGACCATTGAAATGTTTATCACATGTCAGGGTCTTTGGAGTCAGTTTTCGGCCAGCCCAGGATTTCACGGGAGATTCACTTCCTAAAAGTACATTGGCGAAGGAAATTCTTTATCCATATTGGCTTCAAGTTCACTGTTACTGACACCAGAGTTTAGATCTCGATATTTTATTAATTGCTTTTAACTTCCACCCGCTGCCAGAGTATTAGCCTGGTCTGGATTAATAATCCAGTGACATTTCCACAGCACCATATCCACATGGGTATCTATCGGAAACCATACTGAACAGGTTATTTCTGTGCTGCTTGACACTCTGTCAAAAAGAACTCCCACCAATTTGGCTGTCATGATGGGACTGAGGTGATAGTAATTGGTCAGTTTGTAATATTTCCCGTCTTATTGGACAGGACACAGCTGAATAATTTTCCACATTGCCAGAGAGATGTTAGAGTTGGAGCTGGAATGAAACAGCTTCTCCAGGGACACGACTTGTTGTGCAGCACAAGTCTTCAGTCCCATTGAAGGAATGGGGTCAGGACCCATTGCCTTTGTCGTATCTATTTGTTCAGCTGTTTCTTCATGTCTCGTGCAGCGAATCAAATTAGTTGAAGACTGACATCTGTGATTTTGTGGGCATCATGATGAGGGTGAGGTGTATCATCGACTCGACACTTCTGGCAGAAGATGGCGCAGATAAAGCATCCTTCTCTTTTACACTGATGTGCAGGTCTGTTCCATTATTTAGGATGGGAATGTTTGTGGACCCCTCTCCTCCAGTCTACCCCATATTTTTAAGCGGTGTCCTGCCTCCAGAGTGTCCAATCCTTTAATAATCTTACATGTCTCAATCAGATCCCCTCTCAGTCTTCGAAACTGAAGAGTATACAAGCCCAGTCGCTCCAGTCTTTCAGCGTAAGGTAGTCCTGCATTCCAGGAATTGACCTTGTGAACCCACGCTGCACTCCCTCAATAGCCAGAATGTATTTCCTCAAATTCGGAGACCAGAACTGCACACAATACTCCAGGTGTGGTCTCAGCAGGGCCCTGTACAGCTGCAGAAGAACCTCTTTGCTTTTATACTCAATCCCTCTTGTTATGAAGGCTAGCAATGTATTAGCCTTCTTCACTACCTGCTGTACCTGCATGCTTACCTTCATTGATTGGTGTAAAAGAACACCCAGGTCTCTTTGTACTGCCCCTTTACCTAAATTGATTCCATTTTGGTAGTAATTTGACTTCCTGTTCTTGCCACCAAAGTGGATAACCATACATTTATCCAAATTAAACTGCGTCTGCCATGCATCTGACCACTCACCTAACCTGTTCAGGTCACCCTGTAATCTCCCAACATCCTCCTCACATTTCACCCTGCCACCCAGCTTAGTATCATCAGCAAATCTGTTAATGTTATTACTAATACCATCTTCTATATCATTAATATATATTGTAAAAAGCTGCGGTCCCAGCACTGATCCCGGCGATACCCACTGGTCACTGCCTGCCATTCCAAAATAGAGCAGTTTATCACTACTCTTTGTTTCCTGTCAGCCAACCAACTTTCAGTCCAAGTTAGTACTTTACCCCCAATACCATGCGCCCTAATTTTGCCCACTGACCTCCTATGTGGGACTTCATCAAAAGCTTTCTGAAAGTCCAGGTACACTACATCTACTGGATCTCCCTCGTCCATCTTCAGAGTTACATCCTCAAAAAATTCCAGAAGATTAGTCAAGCATGATTTCCCCTTCATAAATCCATGCTGAGTCTGACCTATCCTGTTACTACTATCCAGATGTGTCGTAATTTCATCCTTTAAAATCGACTCCAGCATCTTTCCCACCACTGATGTCAGACTAACTGGTCTATAATTTCCTGCTTTCTCTCTCCCACCTTTCTTAAAAAGTGGTCCAACATTAGTTATCCTTCAATCCGCAGGAACTGATCCCGAATCTATCGAACTCTGGAAAACAATTACCAACGCATCCACGATTTCTCGAGCCACCTCCTTCAGTACCCGGGTTCTAGACCATCAGGCCCCGGGGACTTATCAACCTTCAGACCTAACAGTCTCTCCAACACCAATTCCTGGCAAATATAAATTCCCTTAAGTTCAGGTCCTTCAGCCACTGTTACCTCAGGGATTGTTTGTGTCTTCCCCAGTGAACACAGATCCGAAGTACCAATTCAATTCTTCTGCCATTTCTTTGTTCCCCGTAATATATTCCCCTGTTTCTGTCTTCAATGGCCCAATTTTAGTCTGAAACATTTTGTTTTTTGCCTTTCACATACCTAAAAAAGCTTTTGCTACCCTCCTTTATATTTTTGGCTAGTTTACCTTCGTACCTCATTTTTCTTTCTCTGCATATTTCTTTCTTAGTAATCCTCTGTTGGTCTTTAAAAGCTTCCCAGTCCACAGTTTTCCAACTTATCTTTGCTGTGTTATACTTTTTCTCTTTTAACTTTATATGTTTCTTATCTTCCCTCGTCAGCCGCGGCCACCCATGACTCCTCCTAGGATCTTTCTTCCTTTTTGGAATGAACTGATCCTGCATCTTATGCATTATACACAGAAATATCCGCCATTGTTGCTCCACTGTCATCCCTGCTAAGGTATTGCACCATTGAACTTTGGTCAGCTCCTCCCTCATAGCTCCATTATTCCCTTTATTCAACAGAAATATTGTCACTTCCGATTGTACCCTCTCCCTCTCAAATTACAGATGGAAACTTATTGGATTATGATCACTACTTCCCAATGGCTCCTTCACTTCGAGGTCCCTGATCAATTCTGGTTCATTGCGCAATACCAGATCCAGAATTGCCTTCTCCTTGTTCGGCTCCAGCACCAGCTGTTCTAAGAATACATCTCTGAGGCACTCCACTCTTTCTTGGGATCCAATACAATCCTGATTCTCCCAGTCTACCTGCATGTTGAAATCCCCAATAACAACTGTAGTAATATCTTTGTGACAGGCCAATTTCAGCTCCTGATTTCACTTATATCCGACATCCAGACTACTGTTTGGGGGCCTGTAGATAACTCCCAAGAGGGTCTTTTTACGCTTAGAATTTCTCAGCTCTATCCACACTGACTCTACATCCCCTGACTCTAGGTTCCCCCCGCACAAGGGACTGAATATCACCTCTTACCAACAGGGCCATCCCACTCCCTCTGCCCGCCAGTCTGTCCTTACGTTAGCAAGTGTCGCCTTGAATATTCATTTCGCAAGCACTGTCCACTTGAAGCCACGTCTCAGTTATCACCAGAATATGATATCTGCTAATTTTCAAAAGAGCCTCAAGCTCATCCATCTTATTTATCATGGTTCGTGCATTCATATTTAAAGCATTTTTTAATTTGTTACTGCCCCCACTCTTCTCATCAACTCCTATTTCACGCAACCTGACAGTATGATCCCTTTTTGAGTTTTCTGTTTCATTGATACAGTTGTCTTTCTTGACTTCCCTTGTTCTAACTTTCCCTTCAATTTCCTTCTTAAACATCCAGTTTGTCCCCTCCACCTCCCCCCCCCCCCCCCCCCCACTTAGTTTAAACGCAGCTGTGTTGCAGTAGCAAACCTGCCTGCCAAAATGCTAGTATCCAACCTATTAAGGTGAAAACTGTCTCTCTTGTATAATTTATGCTTACCACAAAACATACCCCAGTGATCCAAGAATTTAAATCCTTGCTTCCTGCACCAGTTCCCCAGACACACGTTCAAGTCCATTATCTCACTGTTTCTGGTCTCATCAGACTGAGGAACTGGAAGCAATTTGGAGATAACCACCCTGGACATCCTGCTTTTCAGTCTTCTTCCTAGTTCTCCGAAGTCCCGCTGTAGTATGTTCCTCCTCTTCTTCCCAACATCATTTGTGCCAACATGTACCACCACGTTTGGCTCTTCCCCTTCGAACTTGAGGATTTCCTGCACTCTGTCTGTGATGTCTTTAACCCTGGCACCTGGAAGGCAACACACTATCCTTAAGTCCCGCCTGCTGCCACAAAACCCCGTCAGTTCCTCTCACTGTGGAGTCCCCTATTACCACGGTTCTGTGCGATGTCCGACTCTTCCGCTCTGTCTCCACGCCAACCTTTGATTGACAGACTTGGCCGCCTGGCGGACTGGCAGTGTCATCTGCCTCTACTGTTTCCAAAAGATTCAACTTGTTCCTGACAGGTACTTTCCCCAGAGTCTCTTGCACCTGTCTCCTCTCTGCCTTCCTCATCGTCTGCTCTCTTCTGGTATGGTCGGTGTAATAACCTCACTGAAGGTCTTGCCCAGAAAGATCTTGTTCTCTCGGATGAGCCTAAGGTCCTCGTGTTCTTTCATCAGTGCTGCAACATGCTCGGAAAGTAGCTGAACGTGCAAACATTTTCCACACATATATACGAGCCAGACACACCAGAGTGGTTGACCTCCCACATCAAGCACGTAGCACACTGAACCAGCTGGGCAGTCATGTCTTCACCTTCTTAAACTGTGGCGTAATCACTTCACTCAACCTCCTTGTCAAAGACTTCTGAGCAAAAGCCTCACTCTTCACTCCACAGGAACTTCCTTGGACCCTGTAGTGTCACTGATGCAAGTCTTATGTAGTTTCAGAGCCAAGGAATTCGCTGGATTCCCAATCATCTTCACCACATTGTAAGTTTTCTCTTTTGGTCTGAGTCCTTATCACTCATGGCTGCCTTGTCCTCCCATGAGTATGTTTCATCTTCTTGGGGTTGCATTTCTGGTATTATCTTCCGACTTATCCCCAGAAACTCCTGCCCTTGCTGCTCCATGGCCTTTCCCGCTCAGCTCTCCTTCCAATTAACTAGGGCCAGCTCCTCCCGCATGTCTTTGTAGTTAAATTGCTTAATTATAAGCACATTACATCTTGAAGAGAACATTAGATATAAACTGGAAGGAGGAGTTTTGAGAGATGGGCCACGAAGAACAATTGATGGATTTCTTACCTAGATGCAAAGGGAGAACGAGAGAGAGGTTATAGATATGGAGATGTGGAAAATGAGAAAACTACATTATCGAAAGAAGTAGATGTATATCCCTCAATGTTTTGGCAATTCCTGTGTGCTGTGGCCCTTTGTACAGTGCACGTACAACAGAGTAATATGTTCAAATGCTGGGTCTGATGCCAGAACCTTTCCTCCAATAATATGTCAGACACTAACTTTGGAAAGAACCCAGAAGGCCAATATATTGAATTCCCGGTAGAAAGGGGATTAACTAAAATAAATTGGGACACGAGAAGCAAGAATTTATAACACACGTCCTGATAAGAATGAGACTAGAGTTGGGAATATCAGAAAAGGGAAGGTATCACTTTAGATGAGGATCAAATAATGTTTTAATGCTTTATAAATTTTGTACATCATGTGCATCATTTTTCGTTAACTGTGTCTCCATTGTTCATTCAGAATGTGTTGTACACATATGAACAATCTTCCTTATCTGAACACACACTGATTAAACAGTGTATATAAAAGCATTTTCCTCCATTTCAAACTGTCCTGTTGTCGTGTTAGCAGGACATATGAACACCAGCTGGCCATCAAAAGACATGACCCACTATCACAAAGAAGGACACCACATTGACTGTGACAACACACACTTCCTAGGACAAAGCCACGCACGGAACTTTTGAGAGGCATGACATTCTCGCCAGAAGTACATCAATAAACATATCAATTTAGATCCTATCTACCTTCCCTTGAAAAAAACTGGAAAAAACATCATGCACCTTAAGAAACCAAGACCTATAAATAGAAAGACAGGACATACCAACAGTGTGTCACCAGAGACTCTCCCTGATTATGTGACTTAGTCATGGTGACGAAACATCTGAAAGTAAACCTTCAAGCTCAGCGAGCTCACTTACATACTTATAAATGGTTATTTTTCTCTTAATAGTGGAATTTGGGACTTCTCTGTCATTCATATTTTAACAGATTACGTGGCGAGCTGAGCTTTTCTGGCTGTGTGGTTTTAATTAACAGAGGGGTTAGACATTGACATCATAACGGTTTGAGTGCTTGTCGTATGGGATTTGAACAGATTTGGGGTACAAAAGGTCCCAGCAGATTCCATCACTTGGCAGTTAGTGACCTAGATCTTCAAATAAAACAGGTGAGAAAATTCATTTAATTTTGATTCCTTGTGGTTGGTTAAATTAAAAGAAATGGATTTTAACATTACTAAAGAGGTTCTGAGATTTGAAGACGATTCACAAGTTTGCCGACAATGTTTAGAAAGACATAGGAAGGGCATACTTTTAGAATTAACATGTAGATTAGAATTGGGTTCCACCAGGGAAAAAAGGAAAGCTGTCATCATAATGGAGTTGGTCAAGCACTTTGGTGTATCAGAGAAGCAGGAAACTGCAGTCGAGTTGGAAAAAAACTTAAATTGCAAGTGGGGTAACTGGAGTTAGAAGATAAAGAGAGACAGAAAGAGAGAGAGAAGATAGAGAAAGAGAAAGAGAGAAAAAAGGAAGAGAGGGAGAATTTGAAATTCAGAAGTTTGGAATTAGATAGGAAAGTTAAATTAGCAGGATGAAGATGAAGGGAGAACGTCGGTATGTATACAACTAAGTTAATACGTTGCCATATTTCGGTGAGAAAAATGCCAAAACCTTTTTTATTTCATTTGCAAAATTGGTTCGGCAGATGGCGTGTCCAGTGAACCTGTGGGTAATGCTAGTTCAGACTAAGATGGTTGGCACAGCTTGAGAGGTATGTGTAGTTCTGTCACATGAGGGAGCAACAGATTACGCAGATGTCAAACGGGCTATTTTGAGTGCTTATGAATTGGTGATAGAAGAATATAGACAGCGGTTCAGAAATATAGAGACGGAACCAGGTCAGACTTATAATGAGTTTGAAAGAATTAATCACAGTCATTTTGATAAATGGGTGCAGGTCTTAAAAATAGATAAGACCTGTGAGTCCCGATGGGAGATTATTCTGCTGGACGAGTTTAAAGGCTCACTTCCAGAGATGGTAAGATTTCATGTGAATGAACAGGAAGTTCAAGAAGTGAGAAGCGCAGCAGAAATGGCAGTTAAGTGTGCATTGGTGCATGAGATGAAATTTAGCTTCTGAGAGGATTTTCATCCTGTGAGGGAGAGAAAATACTACACTACAAAAGATAGAGTAAAGCACACTGGCAATAGTTTACCACAGGTAGAAAAAAGCCCAAAGTGTTTGAAAGGAAGTGAAAGGCCTCAAGTCTCGCTATAACGTAGTGGTACACATAAAATTACAGTACCAATGGTTTAAGAAGGGCACTGGGAAAACTGTTTTCCCTGCAGGAAACTGGGACACACAGTGCTGGGCGTTGAAGGAAGACACTTTGGGAAAAGATGTGGTAAAAGAGTTTAAGCCAGTGGCATTAGTGAACCTGGTAAAGGAGACCCCAAGTAGAGCCGAGGAGCCTCAGGAGAGTGCACGGCCGAGGCAGGGGCTGTGTATGGATTCAGTGCCTGACCTCTATAAAGAATTTGACTCTGTAAGTAAACCCACTAAGAAAAAATGGGGTGTGGAGGGAGGACAAGAAGTTATAATTTTGCATGAAATGGGATCTGTTCAGTTTCTAATAGTTGAGAAGTGAGGAGCTGGAAAGGCCCAACAGATCAGGCAGCATCTGAAGAGAAGGACAATTCACGTATCAGGCATAAAATCATGGTCAGGAATGTGGCGGGGGAACAAGGGGGCTGAAAGATAAATAGGAGGGTAGGAGCTGGGCTGGCAGGATGGTCACTGTGAGGGTGATAGGAAGATGTAGGTGGGAGTGTTAGTGATATGTCAGAGGGGAGGGTGGAGTGTATAGATGGGATGGAAGATGGACAGTTAGAACAGCTCAAGAGGGCAGTGCTAATTTGAACAGTTGGATCTGGGATGAGGTTGGGGGAAGGGCGATTTGGAAATTGGTGAAGTCAACGTTGATGCTGTATAGTTTGACGGTTTCAGCTGTCCTACCACCTATCCCCTTCACCCTCCTCTCCGACCTATCATCATCAGACCCCACCTATATCAACCCATCGCCTTCCACGCTACCTTCCACCCAGCTCCACCCCCAACCTCCTATTTAATACTCAGCCCCTTCCCCCTTCCTTGCCTCCCACTTTCCTGATGAAGGACTTATGCCTGAAACGTCAACTTTACTGCCCCTCGGATGCTGCCTGACCTGCTGTGCTTTTCCAGCCCCACACTTTTCAACTCTGATCTCCAGCATCTGCAGTCCTCACTTTCCCTCCGCCTCTAATAGTAAGAGATGGAAGTATTTTCACTCTTTCTGACATGTCATTCAACAGCGTGATAATTTGTGAATTGGGGACAGAAATTAAGCATTCCCTTGTGTAACATTAGGTGGAGTGCCAAATCAAGATTGGGGAAATAACAATGAGAGTGAGTGAGAGAGTGTCAGTTCCAGGAATACAGTTTATTCTTGGGAATGATTTAGCAGGATCCAAGGTGGGAGTGGCACCCCTTGTGGTGAAGAAGCAAAAGTAAGACCTGGGAACTGGGGAATTAAAATAAAAATACCCAGGGATTTTTCCAGACTATCAAGTTAAAAGATCCCACTGTCATACGTTACAACAGGAAGGAAAACCGAAAGAAAAAGCCAAAGGAGTTGATGCACGGAAGACTCAGGCTAAAGCATTTCTAGTGGCTGGAATGCACAAGGACATGGTTAATTTTTGTTGTACATGTCATACATTCGAAATAGTAGGTACGTCACGGGCAGTAATAAAACCAGCACCTTTGTTGCCAATTCCTGTATTCGAAGAACCTTTCATGTGGGTTATGATTAGTTGTGTAGCTCCCCTTTCTGAAATAAAAGTGGAAACCAATATCTGCTGATCATTATGGATGTGTCTACCCGATTTCCAGGGATAATTTCATTATGGAATGTTAAGGCAAAAAGGGAGGTAGAGAAGTTGGTAGGTACGTTTACTCACTGTGGGCTACGCAGTGTGATTCAGTCAGACCAAGGATCTCATTTTACCAATCATTTGTTAAAGGACGTCATGCATAGCTTCGGCACACAGCAGTTTGAATCAAGTGCATCGCATCCCGAATCCCAGAGGGCCTTGGAAAGTTGGCATTAGACACTGAAGGCAATATTAACAGCGTACTGTCAGAATTACCCGAATGATTGGAATAAAGGCGTCTCATTATATTGTTTGTCATTAGAGAGGGCGCAAATAAATCTACTCACTTTCCATCCTTTGAGTTAATATTCGTACATGTACTGAGTGGTCATTTGAAATTAATTAAATATAAATAGGCAGGACCAAAGTCATACATGGATTATGTATCTGAGGTGAGGGAGAAATTAGATGGAGTAGGTCAGTTAGTTAAACAGCACCTGAAGTGGGCACAGGAGAGAGTGAAGCAGGTGGCAGATTAAAAACTTTGCCGATTTCCCGTGGGGATGACATATTAGTATTGCCACCAGTGGTAGGAAATCCTTTCAAAGTCAGGTTTAGTGGCCCCTTTCAAATTAAAAAAATGTTGAGTCAGTTAAACTATTTGGTAAAGATACCGGATATGACAAAAAATGTCATGTGAATGTTATGTGAATGAATAATGCTCCAGATACATTGAAGACTCAGGAACAGAGTTGTGGCCAAATGAACAAATTGTGCAGTTTATCTGTATGATGTAATGATCTTTAGCAAGTGATTGAAAACTCACATGTTACAGTTGGCAGGACATGTTGAACGATTACAAGAAGCAAACTATGTAATAAACTTAAAGAAAACAGAATGCGCGAAATCAGAGGTGACGTTGTTGGAACATTACATTGGCCATGGAAGGTTGACCCCATGGAACACAAAGCCGAAGGGTTTTGAGAAATTTCCACAACCATCCTCGAAGAAAGAGGTGCTTCGGTTTTTGGAACTGAGTGGATTCTATCGGAGGTTTGTTGCAAACCTCAGCAGCGTATTGGCACCACTGACGGATTTATTAAAGAAGGAAACAGAATTGTGGTGGACAGAACAATACCAGGAGGCATTTGAGAATTTTAGAGCAGGATTAATCACCGCACCAGTTTTAGCTGCACCAAATATTTTGAAACCCTTTGAAATTATGTTAGATGCTCGGGAGATAAGGGTCGGAGATGTATTGATGCAGAAAGGTGATGGATGGAATTGAATGGTCAATTGGCTACTTGTTGAAAAAACTCAATATTCACCAGAAAAAAATATATAAATTCTCCATTATTGAACAAGAATGATTAAGTTTCGCACTGGCCTGACAATACTTTAATGTTTATGTGACAAACAAATTATCGGAGATGGTTGTGGATAACGACAAACCCTCGCATTTTTTGAATATTTAAAGGCCAGAATATGAGAATATTTAATTGGAATCCTATCTTACCGACATTAAATTTATTAAATGTACATGCTGTGGGTCCAAAAATGTGGTAGCAGATGTGTTATCGCAGACTTAAAGGAAAACGTTTAGATGAGATTTGACTTATTGCAGTGTTATATTTTTGTGCAGAATTAATATGAATGGTGTAACTGAGATTCATACTCTTGTAATTCATAATAATGGGATTAAGAATTAGAGGAAAAGAAATGAAACCATCTTTTCATCCTGCTGTTTCATGTGTTTTTTTCTGAAGAGGGGACATGTTATGAAGCCGAAAGCATGTCCAGTCACTTCAAGACAGAACGGGTTTTGCTGAATGAAAATACAGCCACAGATGCCTGCTAAAGATCAGCCTGTTCCATATGTCATCATTAGCTGGGAAATGGATACCTGAGTTTTGGTTGCTGTTTTGACAACAATTCAAATGCAACCAAAGAGTTTAAATAACGCTCAGGATACAAGAAGCCAACGAAATTTGAATATTATTGTTTGGACCCCTGGAAAGAAATCAAATTGTGAGAATTATTGTATCATGGGAAGTATATAAATTCAGCATTTTGAACATTAGAGGGAGAGCCACTGCCATCCAACAGCAGAGTAACTGCTGTAGAGCAGGAGTGCTAACTGGCCATCTCAACCATTTTCTATCAATGATGCATGTCCATTTAAAAGCTACTTGCAATAAAAAAAATGACCCAGGGAGATCAGCAGCTGGAAGAGTGAACACAGCAGGGAAGATGGATTCTGTGTGCGTTTGAAATTGTAATGTTTAATATGTGAGTAATTCGACGAGCATATTTATACAGAGTTGGAGTCAGATAGTAAGTAGCTAAGAAAAGAGGGGCTTGTATTTGTGAATAGTTTTTATTTAGTTTTCATGATTAAAGTTAAGAAACTAACTTGTTATTTTTTGTTTAAATGGTGGAATGTAGGAGATCTGTGTCGCTCATATTTTAACAGTTTACGGGGTGAGGCGAGCTTTTCTGGGTGTTTGATTTTAATTAATAGAGGGGTTCCACTCCACCTTGTAAATGCCCATGCACACTCACCCCATTTCGCTGCAGTTGGCCCATATCCTTCCAGTCCTTTCCTATCCACATGTTTATCCAAATGCGTTTGAAATGTTGTTAATGTACCCCCCACCAACCACATCTGCTGGCAGCTCATCCACGTACCATCCTCTGTACAAAGAAGTGGCCCCTCAGGTTCCCTTTTATTCCTTCCCCTTTAACCTTAAACTGATCCCATCCAGTCGTTGATTCTCTACACCTTGGAAAAAGGCTGAGAACATTAACCCTATCCATACCCCTCGTGATCTTATACAGCTCTAGAAGGACTCCCTCAGTCTCCTACACGCTAAAGAAAATGTCCTAGCTTGTCCAACCTCTCCCGAAAATTCAGACCAATGGGTCCTGGCAACGTCTTTGTAAATTTCTTCTGGACTCATTCTAATGTAATAATATGCTTCCTATAACAACGTGACAAAACTGAACACATTACTCCAAGTGCGGCCTTTCCAAAGTCCTGGGTAACTGCAAAATCAATTCCCAACTTCTATACTTAATATCCTGCCTGATGAAGGCCAATTTTCCAAAAGCCTTCTTCAGTGCCCTGTCTGCCTTTGACTCCACTCATAGAGAAATATGTACACCTGAACACCAAGGTCTCTCTACCCACTACACCCCTTAAGATCCTTCCATTCACCATGAAACTCCTACGTTGATTGATGTTTCCAAAATGCAAGACCTCACACTTCTGTATTAAATTCTAATTGCCATTTCTCGGCCCACTTTCCCACCTGATTAAGGGCCTGCTGCAATTTCTGATAAACTTCCTCACTGATCATGCTCCCACTTACTTGAGTGTCATCTGCAAACTTACTAATCATACCTTGTACATTCTCAACCAAATCATAGATAACAAGCAGCAATGGACCCAGCCTCCAGTCTGACAAACATCCTTCCACTAAACCCTCTGCTTTCTACCAACAAGCCAACTGTGTATCCAATTGGTCAGTCCCCCCAGCATTCCACGTGATGGAAACTTCCTGACCAGCCTGCCATGTGGAAACTTATCAAAGTCTTACTGAAATCCATAGCGGCCACGGCTGCCGCTCTGCCCTCGTCAACTTTCTTGGTCTCTTCATTAAAGAACTGTAACAAATTTGGGAAGCATGATCTCCCACTCACAAGTCTATGCTGACTGCTCTGAATCAATCCCTGTGTACGTAATGGGTGCAGATAATGGTATGTTGTCCTTCACTGTAAGATGATTCGAATTCATAAGTAAAGCCATCTTCCTGCTGTTGCAGAGCCTTGCTGAGAGAGTATATGGGGTAATCTCTCTAGAGTTGATCTCCTTTGTAAGGAATGATGTCCTTACCACAGACACGGATGATGGTAACATGAGATTAGAGTGAAGACGCTGAGTGTTTAATCGGTAGAGCTGTGAGAGATGAATAAATGGTGATGCCGAAACACGAGGAAATAAGCGATCACTTATTTCCAAAAGAGACATTGATAGGGTGAGAAATTCCATACTTTACCCAGGATTAATTGATTTGATTTTTTGCCACGTGTACCTCAGTACAGGGAAACATTTCATATATGAGCAGTGGAGGCAGGTCATAGGAAGCATGGCTGTACAGGTCATAGGGAGAAAATAAACTTGGACAAAGAAAGTCATACAGGTTACACCGAACAGGACATGAACTAGACAAGATCAACATGAATAATATCATCATTATTTGAACTTAGAGAGTCCATGCATCAGTCTATCATGACTTTCCTAATAGTTTATATGCCCAGATGAACTCTCCCCACATTATTGTGCAGTCGGCGTGTGAACCCGTACTGCACCTCAGGTTGCTCACAAACCCCAAAAGCAGCCACAATACCTTCCATCTGAAACAAGTAGCCATTCCCACCAGCTTCCGCTCTACATAGAGAACACCAGTCTGTCTTCTCGGAGTTGAAATATGCCTTCTTGAGATTTCACACAAGACATAAAGCTTCCCTGCTCACCACTAGAAAACCACGTTAAAGTCCCACGTATGTATCATGAGGCCGGAGGAACAATGTGGAGCAGTCTGTCTGTACAGCCTCTGCCCCACTTGTTCATCACGACAGAGCATCAATTAGGAGACAGTGAGGAATGCCAATGCTGGAGATTGGAATAGAGAATGGATTGCTGGAAAAACACAGCAGGTCAGGCAGCATCCGAGGAGCGGGAGAATTGATGTTTCGGGCATAAGCCATTCATCAGGAATCAGCATCAATTATCTCATTCTGTCCCTGTGTAAGTGCGTTGAGGGGGAATGGACTCTTCCTGTTCCTGTATAAGTGGCTCAAGGGGCTGAATGGCGTCATCCTATTGCTGTGTCAGTGACTCAACGGACTGAATGACTTCTTCCTCGTCCCATTGGACAAGGCCAAGGGCCGGATTGGGTTACCCCTGGTTCCTGTTTGCCAGCTCGATGTACTGACAGGTGTGATGATGCTGCAGCTTTAAGAGGTTATTTTGTCCTGGTTTCTTTTAAGAGAGAGATTGAGCGATAGTTACCAAGCTGGCTAGTTAAGACCACTGGAGTAAACAGCTAGGGAGGCCTTGGGTTTGTTTTAATGCAGCCTGAATAGGTGTGGCCAGCTCTCACAGATTCGGATCTCTGGGTTTTGGTTTCTCAGTAACATCAGAAACTAATGGGGTCAACACAGAGTTGGAAGCTTCAGTGACTATCTCCTAGCTGCTACTGTGTCTGAATTTTCTCTTGATGCTGTTTTTAATTCCTGGATTGGAGAAATATTTGTGACAATCTGTTTCTGAATATCCCTTTTTGCCAAGGGTTGTGTTTATGCGATTTTCCTACATTGGAACAGTTCATTAGGAATAGTTCCTAGATCTATTATTCTGTTAACTTGGGCAATAGAATTACGTTATTCTAAATTCCCCTTTCATTGGTTTCATTTTATCTTCCGTGTTTAAATAAATGGTGTTTGCTTCACACCGAGTGGTTTGACCAGTCACATTGCATCTGGAACAGACAGTTTACATTTCCTTTAAAATACGAAAACATTAGAGTCAAGGCTACCGCCTTCAAATATTTTCGAGGGGCTCTGGTGTGGTCCATCACACTAGACTCCCTCTCTTCCTGAGTAATAGGCTGGAGGCACTGAATGGGCTGACACTGTTCTTCTCCAATTGTGTCAATGGGCTGAATGGCTTCCTCATATTCCTGTGAAACCAGCGTGAGGTGCTGAATGAACTCTTGTTTTACTGTGGAAATGTGCAGTGTCAGGCAGTGCTGTTACATGAATGTTACAGACACTTTAACAGAAAAAACCTGAGTGGTGTCTGGGTTTTGCTGCACATGGACAGAGACCAATTCAGGAGCTGAGTGGGCACAAAATGTTCTGAACATTGTGGAATCTTCAGTGACCATCCCCACTTCTGATCTTATGGTGCGGAGAGTGGGGGCGGGGAGACATTGATGAAGCAGCTGAAGATGTTTGTGAAGAGGAAGCTACACTGAGGATCTCCCACAGAGCTGACCCAGGACTGAGACGATGAGCATCTTCCTTTGTGCCATTTTTGACTCCAAACAATGGAGAGTTTACTCTGATTCCCATCAAGTCCAGTTTTGTTATGCTCCATGATGTCAACAGAAGGCAACCAATGCCTTGGTATCAGGGCCAGTCATTTTTACCTGAACTCTTGTGTCAGCCTCTTTTGTTCATATCAAGAGGCCAACGTATTGGAGCAGCAAGTGTTTTCTTCAAACAGGTGGGATTGAATGTCAGGATTTCTGTCCTCAAGAGTGTTCGGGGAGCTAGGTGACTGAAAGTATTTGAAGAGGAGGTTGATGGACATTGACCTGTCAGAGAGTTGAGGGCAATGAAGAATTGGGTACGGAAGAGGATTTGAGACCAAGAGCAGATCAGTCATGATCTTAGTGAAAGGCAAGGCAGGCTTGGGGAGTGAACGACCTGCCCCTGTTTCTGATGTTCTCCCATTCTGTTATTGGAAAATTAGTGGGTGTTATTGACATAAATGTGCAATTGCTGAACATTGCAGTCAGGAAACCAGAGGATTTTGTGAGACATCTCTGGGTGAGGTATGGGGGCTATATTCACAGTGAATCTGGGTCTATACATGATCAACAAATGAAACACAAGTTTCAGAGACCGGAAGCTCAGTAAAGAAAGAGACGGGCCTTTTTCATACCCCACCTGGATTCTTCAATTACATTTCCCAAATCACTTCAAAGCATGTGACAGCCTTGAAGGGCTGAATGGTCTCCTCCATTTCTGTGCATCAGGTTATAGATGAAAGTAGCCTCCAACTGTACCTGTTTAGCAGATTTGAGGGTCTGAATGGAACACAGAAACATGGGATTGAGGAGCAGGAGTGGGGCATTAGATACTTTGACCCTTCTCCACCAGGCACCGATATTGTGCCTGATCAAGTGTGGTCTCAGCCCCACTTTCCTGTCTGTGTCCAATTATCTGTCACTCACTTCCCTGTCAAATAAATAACTAACACAGCTTTCAGTCCATGTGAACATAGAGGTGCAAAAAAAACTTCCAGTGAAGAGAATTCCCACTTGAATTTTTCGTCATTCCTCTTATAGAATCAGAAAGTCACGCAGAACAGAAACAGACCCGTTAATCCAATCTGTTCACCCCGATCAGATATCAAATCTGATTTACTCCCATTTGCCAGCATTTGGCCAATATCCCTCCTGTGATTGTACCTGCCTGGACCACTTCCTCTGGCAACAATTTCTGTACACAGAAAACTCTCTGTCTGAAACATTTATCTTCCTGTCCCTTCTAAATCATTCGCACTCTCCCCTATCTTGGGATCAGAACGTGGCTATTCAGAATATCCATACATCTGATGTCACCACTCAACCTCTGACACTCCTGGGGGAACGATCTCAACCTAATCAACCTTTCTCCGACGCTCACACCTCCAGTCCTGGAACATCCACATAAATCTTTTCTGCAGACTACCAGTTGCACGCAGTATTCTTAAAGTGGCCTCACCAACATCCTGGGAGAGTTGGATTTGGCTGAATTCCCTTTGCTTTAGCCAGTGAGGAGATTCCAGTGAATTCTGGTTCGGGAATCATCTAAAAGGTAGCACGGTGGTTAGCACTGCTGCCTCACAGCACCAGAGACTCGGGTCCGATTCCAGCCTTAGGTGACTGTCAGTGTGGAGTTTGCACATTCTCCCCGTGTCTGTGTGAGCTTCTAATGGGTGCTCCTCCAGTTTCCTATCACAGATGCAACATGCCCCCACAACTCCTATACTCAATGCTCTTACTGATGAAGGCAAATGTGTACTGCACCACTGTCTACCTATGACTCCACTTTCAAGGAACAAAGTACCTGCAGCCCTATGTCCCTTTCTTCCACAACACTCCCCAGGACCTTACCATCAAGTGTATAATTTCTGCCCTGATTTGCCTTCCCAAAATACAAAACCTCGCATTTATTTAAATTACATTTCATCTCTCACTCCTTGCCCCTTTGTACCATTTAATTGTGGTCTCGTTGTACTCTGAGATAATCTACTACACCACCTTTCTGATGTAATCTGGAAACTTACTAACTATGGCGCCAATGTTCACATCCAAATCCTTGATATAAATGATGAAATTCAGTGAACTCAGTCCTGATTCTTACAGCACACTGCTGCTCACAGGCTTCCAATCAGAAAATTACCCTCTTCCTTCAAGCCAATTACGACTCGCTTCCCCTGTATCCCAAATGACCGAACCTTACTCATCTGTCTACCAATCGGAATGTTATGAACACCTTGCTGAGGTTCACATAGACAATATTTTCCAAACTGCCTTCATCAATCTTCTTTGTCACCTCTTCATAAAACTCAACCAAAATAATGAGACATGATTTCCCATGCAGAAAGACAGGTTGACTACCCTGATCAGCCCTGGCCTTCCCAAATGTATGTCAATCCTGGCCCTCAGAATCCCCTCCAACAACTTACCCACCACTGACATCAGGCGAATTGGTCTATAGTTCCCCGGATTTTTTTGGGTCTCTGTTTCCTTTTCTCGTCCCACTGCTCCACTGCTCACAACAAATGTTAAATGTAACCAGGTCGGTGAAATGACCGATGATATCGGTCTGAGACTGGGTCAGGGACAGTTTTAGGAACAAGTCAGGGTAGTTTCTTTAACACATTTATAATCCACAGCAATGTTACTCAAACTATGATGGAAAGATGAATGGAAAAGTGATCGGGTATTGCAAATATATCATCGATAGTTCCATGATTAAAACACACACAAAGACACACACACACACAGACACACACACACACACACACAGACACACACACACACACACACACAGACACACACACACACACACGCACATACACACACAGACACACACACACACACACGCACATACAGACACACACACAAACCGGTTAACCAAATCTCTGCAATTTTAATTTGAAAGACCTTTGTCCAAATATTAGTGTAACTCATGACAAAAGTAAAAATTCAGATTGTCCAAAATTTTATTCTGCTTCTGAAAATATTCTACCCACACACAAGCTGCTGACAATGGGATTTCATCCTGAGAGAGTTGGATTTGGCTTAATTCCCTTTGCTTTAGGCGGTGAGTAGATTCTAATGAATTCTGGTCAGGGATCATCCAAAGGGTGGCACGGTGGTTAGCACTGCTGCCTCACAGCACCAGGGACTTGGGGTCGATTCCAGCCTTGGGTTATTGTCTGTGTGGAGTTTGCACATTCTCCCTGTATCTGTGTGAGCTTCTAATGGGTGTTCCATATTCCTACCACAGCTCAAACTGTGTAGGATTGGTCATGCGAAATTGTCTGTAGTCAGGGATTTCTAGGTTAGGTGCATTAGTCAGGGGTAAATGAAGGGGAAAGGGTTGGGAAGGTTGGTGTGGACTTGTTGGGCCGAAGGGCCTGCAGGGATTCTATAAAAATAAGAATGGTCACAATGACTGTAGAGCTTTATTTTTAGCTTGCACGCATTGCTGTGATGAGGAACAATGAAGGAGAGAGACTGCAATAGGCCATTCCTTCTCAGGCAGATTACATTTTCTCTCTCTCTGAGCTGAATCATATAGTTTTGTCATCCTCTCCAAACTGGACAATGTGAGTTCTCCTTGTACATTGTCCAAACTATGTCTCCATCACATTCCCTGTTCCATGTAGGTGCAACAATGCTGCCGTCATGCACAAAACCATACCCTGAGCAGAACTATGTTTACATGGCCCTGCGCCATTAAAAATAAAATGTTTAATTTATTCAGAATACCTGTGTTAAAATGAATGCAGTTTTTAAAGAAACAGAGAAATTGCTGTAAAGGCTCGGCAAGTCTGTCAGCATCCAGGTGCCTTTTACATGCTGTATTTGTACCAGCCTCCAGCACTTCCTCTGTCAGCTCATTCCATACACACACCACCCTCTGTGTGAAATGGTGCCCTTTAGGCCTCTTCATAACCTTTCCTGTCTCACTTTCCACCAATGCCCTCTAGTTTTGGACACCCCTAATCGGGGGAAAACCCTGACTACTCACTCTATCCATGACCATTCTGATTTTATAAACCGCTACTGCTGCGAAATGTGACTCCAATCAGCACAAATAGCTGCAGTTTCAGTCATCCTGCGCCTAAATTCTGAAATGCAACACTGACACCTCTTCCTTCTCCATCAAGTCACAATTCTAAATGCATTTTAATCAGTTTGTTCAGAAATATCCTGAGACACTTCTCTGGGATTTATACCTAGACCTTTGTGCCCGGAAGTAGGGGCACTGGCATCACTCAGCAATACCCACAAAGCTGTAACATTATTCTCCTGTGTGTTTGTTCATCAGCCTGTTCTGACATGCTGTGACATACCTCTGCAACAGGCAGGACTTGACTCCAGTCCTTCTAGTCCAGAGCTAGGAACACTACCACACAAGGTCAGGAATTGGTATCAAATCCAGAGTTCTGGTTCAGAGGCAGGGACACTACCCACTACACTACCATACCCAGATTTTGGGTCATATTTGAGTGCCCGCTTTCAGCTCGGTGTGGATTTATTATAATCAGGTTACCATTACTGAACTACACAAAACACTTTGTATTGTTAAACAAATGCAAGATATTTGTCTCAACTGAAGGATATTGAGTGTACGTGCTGTGCCATCGAAATTAACTGTGAACAACTTTAATCGCTATTATCTGTAGTCTGCAATATTAGGGAAAGAAATCCTGCAGACACAATCTGCCCAATGAAGGGTCTCAAATGGATATTTATTACTGAATACCAGAGATCAATGAAGAGCTTAATTTCTGGTCCCACAACACCGATCAGTATTACCCACCTCTAACGTGCGACTGCCCTCTTCCTAAAACCATGAAATGATATCAGGCCGGTGATGACTGTCCAGCCTCTGCTTCCCACCTACTGTGTCTGCAATCTGTCCCTCCTCCCCCTAATCACACCAGGCAAATCAAGCTCAGGGTCTTTGTGAAAATCAAGGCCGGAGTGTGCAGGCCTCCTGGAGAGGGATGGGTATTTTAAAATTGAAGGGGGAGGATGAGGTGGCAGTAATATCACACATTGGGCTGAGGGCTGGCTGATGGAGTATGGTTTGGATTAATGTGAGGTATGGGATTTGGTAAATCAAAGAAGAGTAGGACCTATAAATTAAAAGTAGGATCTTTGGCAGTGTTGTAATACAGAGACCTAGGCCGTCAGGTTTAATTCTTTAAAATTTGAATCTCATATGGATAGTGTGGTTAAGAAGGTGCTTAACACACTTGGCTTCATAGGTCAGACCTTTGAGTATTGGAATTGGGGCATTATGTTGAGGTTGTATTGGACATTGGTAAGGCCCCTTGTGGAATACTGTGTCTAGACTGGTCATCCTGCCCGCTAATTCCATCGGCACACCATCCTCTGGGTGAAGAAGCTGCCCCTTAGGTCACTTTTAAATGCTCCCCTCTCACCTTAAGCCTATGTTTTCTAGTATTGTGCTCCCGCACCCTTAGAAAATACCTTCGCGATTCACTTGGATATTATTGACCTTGATATTATTAAGCTGGAGAGGGTTCAGTACAGCTTAACCTGGATGTTGCTGCGAAAGGAGAGATTGAGCTACAAGGAGAGATTGGGTAGGCTGGGACGTTTTTCACTGGAGAGGATGAGATTAAGGAGTAATTTTACAGGGGTTTACAAAATAATGAGGGGTACAGATAAGTTGAAGGGCTGATGTCATTTCCCTAGAGTTGGGAATTCAAAACTGAGGGATATTTTAAGGTGCGAGGAAAAAGATTTCCAAAAGTCATGCGAGGTAATTATTTTAGACAGAATCTGGCTTGTGTGTGGAATGAACTTTCAGAGGAAGTGGCGAAAGCAGGGACAGTTATAATGTTTAAAGGACATTTAGAACAGTCCATTTCTAAGACATCAGTTTGGATGGTGGTGTGAGCAGCTGCTCCCTCCCTCCCCCTCTCTGAATGTATCTCTGTTGGTTTTCACCCTCTGCCAATACCTGTGCAGTAGCGTGTGGAGGCCAGCAGAGGGTGGCATTGTAACACCACAGAGACAGCCAGACCTGTCCCACACAGAGACACACAGATACACACACGGGAATGGTGAGGACATGGCGTGAAGCTCATCTGGTAACTTAAACTACACATAAAGAAATGCTCAATTTGCCTTGTAAGCTGTTAAAATATGAGTGACAGATCTACCAAATTCCACTGTTTAAATAAAAGCATCAATTTATTTTTTCACTCTGAAATTGAACATTTTACATCAACTGTTCACAACTCTGAGACCCCCTTTCTCTTAACTGCTTATTACCCGACTCCAGCTCTATCGCAATATACTGTGTCTGGGTCTGCCATCCTCTCATATCTCAGGTGCTTGTAAGCTCTCAGTTCAGAACAGCATTCAGGCTCGCTTAAAGGTACAGGACACACTTTCAACTTCATCCCATTATACCCTGATGAATATCGATAAGTGGGACCAATCTGGATTTCTCTTGTTCTGTGGATTGTCAATATTTCATCTACCCTGTCTCGTATGGGTCAAGACTTTTGTAGCTCCATTGACAGCATGTCATTATTCGACTCTGCCCGTGGGACGATAGCAGTATTTCACTTGCTCACACTCGTGAGTATGGGACAGGATTTCAGTTGTTTCGTGGGGACTGTGACGCTATAACAATCTCAGTGTTTGTAGATGGCACCGAACCTGGAAGAACTCTGAAGTCTATGGAGGAGAGTGTGGAACTCTAACAGGACAGTGACACGTTGGTGTAGTGTTCAGGTGTAAGGCAGATGGGGATCAGTGCAGAGCAGTTTGAGGTGATACACTTTGGTAGGAAAGACAACGAAAGACAGTTTAAAACAGGCTGTGCCATTATAAAGGGGCTGCAGGAACAGAGAGTCCTGGGTGTATATGAGCACAGATTGTTGAAGATGTCAGGACAGGTGGGGCGAGCAGTTACCATCACAGATTAGTTTCAGTATCTGAGCTGTTTACAGGAGGAGGTGTAGGAGGGAGCCTCCGTGCTCCCTTCCTGGGAGGTGGTGGTGACGATGTGTTGTGAGCCCACCCTCCTACTCACCGAGACCGGGGGGGAATCCATTTGTACCAGCTCAATACAAAAGGGAGATGGCATCAGGGCCACGGCTTCTAAGTTGTGCCGGGGGGGAAACGGAGCTGCCAGTGGGTTTAAAGTGAGAATTGCCCTTCACTGAACATAGCTCCTTACTCGGTCGGTGGGACGTGGATGTTTCAGCATCTCCACACGAGGCATCCCAGTCCTCTCCGGCTCCTACCAGGGTCCTCCCCACATGGCGGGGGGAGGGGGGTGAGGGAATGGATATCGGGCACTCCACCATCCAGCTTGGCCCTTCCTGTGCTATTCCCGGCTGTTTCTCTTGGAATGGAGGAAGGGAGGGAGGGAGTGGGAGGCCCTGCTGTTAGTGCTGGTGTAGGTGGGGGTTGGGGGAGGTATGGTGGGGTGTCCGGAGGGAGTCAGTCCACAGTGTTGTATCTATGCAGGGGGTAAAGTGGATGGAGACAGAGAGAGAGAGAAGGTGCTGCATGCAGCAGTGAGAGTGGTGGAGCAGGAACCTAGTTCGAGGGTTGGTGGCATAACAGATATAAAGTGAGTGTGAGGGAGCAGAGAGAATACGGTGACCCTTATCCTGATAGAGCAGAGAAGGTTATTGATGCTTGTCCTGCATTGCTGGACATTTCCTCAGACCGCAGATAGTGCACTGAGCAGGGTGGGGAGCTCAGACCATGCTCGGTGGGTCTGGTGGTGTGCCCCCCACTCTAGGAAGAGAATGGCCCCCTCTGTACTAGGCCCTCCACCAGGAACTCCGTGCCCCTGTCGACAAACGTGGTGTAATTGCCCAATACCTGCCATGCTCGGAGTAAACTGTGCAGGGCAACTCCAAACGGAGAAAGGTCAAACATGTGTCCATTGGCCTTTTAAAGATGGCACCAATGCCAGGGATCAGAGAATATCCAGGGGCATCCGGGCGATGGTGAGTTACTGCGGCCATGATGAGTGGGAGAATTGGGCTGGTATTGAATGAGAGGAACACCATGGGGTGGGCTGGGCAGTTAATGAGGTGAATCCGATTCGATAGCACCAGGAAACTAGCTCAGCCTCGTGTGGACTATCCCTCTGTCACACTCAAGGAAAATCAAACAAAGAGAAATTATTGTTAGAATCTGCCCAATGAGTCATAGATTCGGTTGAAACTAATTCCAGTTACAAAGATGCAGAACATATGCTAAGCTGACGTCACACCAGTATCCCTTTTTCCCATCTTTCCTGGGAAGACAGGAAGATAGTGTCCCTTAATACCTCAGATAGTGCGCCCTCAATACCTCAGATAGATCTCCCTCAGTACCTCAGAAAGTGCTCCCTCAATACCTAAGATAATGCAAACTCAAAACCTCAGAAAGTGCTCGCACAATACCTCAGATAGTTCTCCCACAATGCCTCAGAAAGTGCTCCCTCAATACCTCAGAAAGTGCTCCCTCAGTACCTCAGAAAGTGCTCCCTCAATGCCTCAGAAAGTGCTCCCTCAGTACCTCAGATAGTGCTCTCTCAATACCTCAGAACTTGCTCCCTCAGTACCTCAGATAGTTCTCCCTCAGTACCTCAGAAAGTGCTTCCTCAATACCTCAGAAAGTGCTCCCTCAATACTTCAGAAAGTGGTCCCTCAGATAGTTCTCCCTCAGTACCTCAGATAGTACTCGCTCAGTACCTCAGATCGTGCTCCCTCAACACCTCAGAACTTGCTCCCTCAGTACTTCAGATAGTGCTCCCTCAAGACCTCAGAAAGTGCTTCCTCAATACCTCAGAAAGTGCTCCCTCATTACCTCAGATAGTGCTCCCTCAATACCTCAGAAACTGCTCCATCAATACCTCAGAATGTGCTTCCTCTATACCTCAGAGAGTGCTTCCTCAATACCTCAGAAAGTGCAACCTCAATACCTCAGAAAGTGATCCCTCAGTACCTCAGAAAGTGCTCCCTCAATACCTCAGATAATGCTCCCTCAATACGTCAGAAAGTGCTCGCTCAACACCTCAGATAGTTCTCCCAAAATGCCTCAGATAGTGCTCCCTCAATACCTCAGACATTGCTCCCTCAATACCTCAGATAGATCTCCCTCCATACCTCTGAAAGTGTTTTCTCAATACCTCAGATAGTGCTCCCACAGGACCTCAGATAGTTATCCCTCAGTACCTCAGATAGGGCTTCCTCAGTACGTCAGAAAGTACTCCCTCAATAACTCAGAAAGTGCTCCCTCAGTACCTCAGATAGTTCTCCCTCAGTACCTCAGAAAGTGCTCCCTCAATACTTCAGAAAGTGCTCCCTCGGTACCTCAGATATTTCTCCCTCAGTACCTCAGATTGTACTCGCTCAGAACCTCAGATAGTGCTTTCTCAATACCTCCGAATGTTCTCCCTCAGTACTCAGATAGTTCTCCATCAGTACCTCAGAAAGTGCTCCCTCAGTACATCAGATAGTGCTCCCTCAATGCCTCAGACAGATCTCCCTCAGTACCTCAGAGTGTGCTTCCTCAATACCTCAGAAAGTGCTTCCTCAATACCTCAGAAAGTGCTCCTTCAGTACCTCAGATAATGCTCCCTCAATACCTCAGAAATTGCTCCATCAATACCTCAGAATGTGCTTCATCAATACCTCAGAATGTGCTTTCTCAATACCTCAGAAGGTGCAACCTCAATACCTCAGAAAGTGATCCCTCAGTACCTCAGAAAGTGCTTCCTCAATATCTCAGAAAGTGCTCCCTCAGTACTTCAGGTAGTGCTCCCTCAATAACTCAGAACTTGCTCCCTCAGTACCTCAGATAGTTCTCCCTCAGTACCTCCGAAAGTGCTTCCTCAATACCTCAGAAAGTGCTCCCTCAATACTTCAGAAAGTGGTCCCTTAGGACCTCAGATAGATCTCCCTCAGTACCTCAGAAAGTGCTCCCTCAGTACCTCAGAAAGAGCTTCCGCAATACCTCAGAAAGTGCTCGATCAATACCACAGATAGTTCACCCTCAGTACCTCAGAATGTGCTCCCTCAGTACCTCACAAAGTGCTCGCTTAATACCTCAGAAAGTGCTTCCACAATACCTCAGAATGTGCTCCCTCAGGACCTCAGAAAGTGCTCCCTCAATACCTCAGAAAGTGCTTCCTCAATACCTAAGAAAGTGCTTCCTCAATACCTCAGAAAATGCTCCCTCAGTACCTCAGATAGTCCGCCCTCTATACCTCAGAAAGTGCTCCCTCAAGACCTCAGAAAGTGCCTCCTCAATACCCTAGAAAGTGCTCCCTCAATGCCTCAGAATGTGCTTCCTCTGTACCTCAGAATGTGCTCCCTCAGTACCTCAGATAGTGCTCCCTCTATACCTCAGAAAGTGCTCCCTCAATACTTCAGAAAGTGCTTCCTCAATACCTCAGAAAGTGCTTGCTCAATACCTCAGAAAGTGCTCCCTCAGTACCTCAGGTAGTGCTCCCTCAATACCTCTGAACTTGCTCCCTCAGTACCTCAGATTGTTCTCCCTCAGTACCTCAGAAAGTGCTTCCTCAATACCTCAGAAAGTGCTCCGTCAATACTTCAGAAAGTGGTCCCTAGGTACCTCAGATAGATCTCCCTCAGTACCTCAGAAAGAGCTCCCTCAGTACCTCAGAAAGAGCTTCCCAATACCTCAGAAAGTGCTCCATCAATACCACAGATAGTTCACCCTCAGTACCTCAGAATGTGCTCCCTCAGTACCTCAGAAAGTGCTCCCTTGATACCTCAGAAAGTGTTTCCTCAATACCTCAGAAAGTGCTCCCTCAGTACCTCAGAAAGTGCTCCCTCAATACCTCAGAAAGTGCTTCCTCAATACCTCAGAAAGTGCTCCCTCAGTACCTCAGATAGTCCGCCCTCTATACCTCAGAAAGTGCTCCCTCAATACCTCAGAAAGTGCTTCCTCAATACTTCATAAAGTGCTCCCTTAATGCCTCAGAATGTGCTTCCTCTGTACCTCAGAAAGTGCTCCCTCAGTACATCAGATAGTGCTACCTCTATACCTCAGAAAGTGCTCCCTCAATACCTCAGAAAGTGCTTCCTCAATACCTCAGAAAGTGCTCCCTGAATCCTTCAGAAAGTGGTCCCTTAGTACCTCAGATAGATCTCCCTCAGTACCTCAGAAAGAGCTCCCTCAGTACCTCAGAAAGAGCTTCCTCAATACCTCAGAAAGTGCTCCATCAATACCACAGATAGTTCACCCTCGGTACCTCAGAATGTGCTCCCTTAATACCTCAGAAAGTGCTTCCTCAATACCTCAGAAAGTGCTCCCTGAGTACCTCAGAAAGTGCTCCCTCAATACCTCAGAACGTGCTCCCTCAATACCTCAGAATGTGCTTCCTCAATACCTAAGAAAGTGCTTCCTCAATACCTCAGAAAGTGCTCCCTCAGTACCTCAGATAGTCCGCCCTCTATACCTCAGAAAGTGCTCCCTCAATACCTCAGAAAGTGCTTCCTCAATACTTCATAAAGTGCTCCATCAATGCCTCAGAATGTGCTTCCTCTGTACTTCAGAAAGTGCTCCCTCAGTACCTCAGATAGTGCTACATCTATACCTCAGAAAGTGCTCCCTCAATACCTCAGAAAGTGCTTCCTCAATACCTCAGAAAGTGCTTCCTCAATACCTCAGAAAGTGCTTCCTCAATACCTCAGAAAGTGCTCCCTCAGTACCTCAGGTAGTGCTCCCTCAATACCTCAGAACTTGCTCCCTCAGTACCTCAGGTAGTTCTCCCTCAGTACCTCAGAAAGTGCTTCCTCAATACCTCAGAAAGTGCTTCCTCAATACTTCAGAAAGTGGTCCCTTAGAACCTCAGATAGATCTCCCTCAGTACCCCAGATAGTACTCGCTCAGGACCTCAGATAGTGCTTCCTCAGTACATCCGAAAGTTCTCCCTCAGTACCTCAGATAGTTCTCCATCAGTACCTCAGAAAGTGCTCCCTCAGAACCGAAGATAGTGCTCCCTCAATACCGCAGATAGTGCTACCTCAGTACCTCAGATAGTTTTCCCTCAGAAACTCAGAAAGTGCTCCATCAATACCTCAGATAGTTCTCCCTCAGCACCTCAGATACTTCTCCCTCAGTACCTCAGAAAGTGCTCCCCCAATACCTCAGAAAGTGCTTCTTCAATACCTCAGAAAGTGCACCCTCAGTACCTCAGATAGTGCTCCCAGACTACCTCAGAAAGTGCTCCCTCAATACCTCAGAAAGTGCTACCTCAATACATCAGATTGTGTTTCCTCAATACGTCAGAAAGTGCTTCCACAATACCTCAGAAAATGCTCCCTCATTACCTCAGATAGTGCTCCCCCAATACTTCAGAAATTTCTCCATCAATACCTCAGAATGTGCTTCCTGAATACCTCAGAAAGTGCTTCCTCAATACCTCAGAAAGTGCAATCTCAATAACTCAGAAAGTGATCCCTCAGTACCTCAGAATGTGCTCCCTCAATACCTCAGATAGTGCTCCCTCAATACCTCAGATAGTTCCCCATGAATACCTCAGATAGATCTCCCTCAGTACCTCAGAAAGTGATCTCTCAATACCTCAGATAATGCTCCCTCAATATCTCAGTTAGTGCTCGCTCAATACCTCAGATAGTTCTCCCACAATGCCTCAGAAAGTGCTCCCTCAATACCTCAAAGTGCTTCCTCAATACCTCAGAAAGTGCTCCCTCAATGCCTCAGAAAGTGTTTCCTCTGTACCTCAGAAAGCGCTCCCTCAGTACCTCAGGTAGTGCTCCCTCTATACCTCAGAAAGTGCTCCCTCAATACCTCAGAAAGTGCTTCCACAATACCTCAGAAAGTGATTCCTCAATACCTCAGAAAGTTCTCCCTCAGTACCTCAGATAGTTCTCCCTCAATACCTCAGAACTTGCTCCCTTAGTACCTCAGATAGTTCTCCCTCAGTACTTCAGAACGTGCTTCCTCAATTCCTCAGAAAGTGCGCCCTCAATACTTCAGAAAGTGGTCCCTCAGTACCTCAGATAGTTCTCCCTCAGTACCTCAGATAGTACTCGCTCAGGACCTCAGATAGTGCTTCCTCAGTACTCTGAAAGTTCTCCCTCAGTACCTCAGATAGTTCTACATCAGTACCTCAGAAAGTGTTCCCTCAGAACCTCAGATAGTGTTCCCTCAGAACCTCAGATAGTGCTCCCTCAATGCCTCAGATAGTGCTGCCTCAATACCGCAGATAGTGCTACCTCAGTACCTCAGATATTTTTCCCTCAGTACCACAGAAAGTGCTTCCTCAATACCTCAGATAGTGCTACCTCAGTACCTCAGATAGTTTTCCCTCAGTACCTCAGAAAGTGCTTCCTCAGTACCTCAGAAAGTGCTCCCTCAATGCCTCAGAAAGTGTTTCCTCTGTACCTCAGAAAGCGCTCCCTCAGTACCTCATATAGTGCTCCCTCTATACCTCAGAAAGTGCTCCCTCTATACCTCAGAAAGTGCTTCCACAATACCTCAGAAAGTGATTCCTCAATACCTCAGAAGGTTCTCCCTCAGTACCTCAGATAGTTCTCCCTCAATACCTCAGAACCTGCTCCCTCAGTACCTCAGATAGTTCTCCCTCAGTACTTCAGAAAGTGCTTCCTCAATTCCTCAGAAAGTGCGCCCTCAATACTTCAGAAAGTGGTCCCTCAGTACCTCAGATACTTCTCCCTCAGTACCTGAGATAGTACTCGCTCAGGACCTCAGATAGTGCTTCATCAGTACTCCGAAAGTTCTCCCTCAGTACCTCAGATAGTTCTACATCAGTACCTCAGAAAGTGCTCCCTCAGAACCTCAGATAGTGCTCCCTCAATGCCTCAGATAGTGCTGCCTCAATACCGCAGATAGTGCTACCTCAGTACCTCAGATATTTTTCCCTCAGTACCACAGAAAGTGCTTCCTCAATACCTCAGATAGTGCTACCTCAGTACCTCAGATAGTTTTCCCTCAGTACCTCAGAAAGTGCTCCATCAATACCTCAGATAGTTCTCCCTCAGCACCTCAGATACTTCTCACTCAGTATCTCAGAAAGTGCTCCCCCAATACCTCAGAAAGTGTTTCCTCAATACCTCAGAAAGTGCACCCTCAATACCTCAGATAGTGCTCCCAGAATACCTCAGAAAGTGCTCCCTCAATACTTCAGAAAGTGCTTCCTCAATACATCAGATTGTGTTTCCTCAATACCTCAGAAAGTGCTTCCTCAATACCTCAGATAGTTCTCCCTCAGTACCTCAGAGTGTGCTTAATCAATACCTCAGAAAGTGCTTCCTCAATACCTCAGAAAGTGCTCCCTCAGTACCTCAGATAGTGCTCCCTCAATACCTCAGAAATTGTTCCATCAATACCTCAGAATGTGCTTCCTCAATACCTCAGAAAGTGCTTCCTCAATACCTCAGAAAGTGCAACCTCAATACCTCAGAAAGTGATCGCTCAGTACCTCAGACAGTGCTCCCTCAATACCTCAGATAATTCTCCCACTATGCCTCAGATAGTGCTCCCTCAATACCTCAGATAGTGCTCCCTCAATACCTCAGATAGATCTCCCTCAGTACCTCAGACAGTGCTCCATCAATACCTCAGATAGTTCTCCCTCAGCACCTCAGATACGTCTCACTCAGTATCTCAGAAAGTGCTCCCACAATACCTCAAAGTGTTTCCTCAATACCTCAGAAAGTGCTCCCTCAGTACCTCAGATAGTGCCCCCTCAATACCTCAGAAACTGCTTCAACAATACCTCAGATAGTTCTCCCTCAGTACCTCAGAGTGTGCTTCCTCAATACCTCAGAAAGTGCTTCCTCAATACCTCAGAAAGTGCTCACTCAGTACCTCAGATAGTGCTCCCTCAATACCTCAGAAATTGTTCCATCAATACCTCAGAATGTGCTTCCTCAATATCTCAGAAAGTGCTTCCTCCATACCTCAGAAAGTGTAACCTCAATACCTCAGAAAGTGATCGCTCAGTACCTCGGACAGTGCTCCCTCAATACCTCAGATAATGCTCCCACTATGCCTCAGATAGTGCTCCCTCAATACCTCAGATAGTGCTCCCTCAATACCTCAGATAGATCTCCCTCAGTACCACAGACAGTGCTCCATCAATACCTCAGATAGTTCTCCCTCAGCACCTCAGATACGTCTCACTCAGTATCTCAGAAAGTGCTCCCACAATACCTCAGAAAGTGTTTCCTCAATACCTCAGAAAGTGCTCCCTCAGTACCTCAGATAGTGCTCCCTCAATACCTCAGAAATTGCTCCATCAATACCTCAGAATGTGCTTCCTCAATACCTCAGAAATTGCTTCCTCAATACCTCAGAAAGTGCAACCTCAATACCTCAGAAATTGATCCCTCAGTACCTCAGAAAGTGCTCCATACATACCTCAGAAAGTGCTTCCTCAATACCTCAGAAAGTGCTTCCTCAATAGATCAGAAAGTGCTCCCTCAGTACCTCAGGTAGTGCTCCCTCAATACCTCAGAACTTGCTCCCTCAGTACCTCAGGTAGTTCTCCCTCAGTACCTCAGAAAGTGCTTCCTCAATACCTCAGAAAGTGCACCCTCAATACTTCAGAAAGTGGTCCCTTAGTACCTCAGATGGATCTCCCTCAGTACCCCAGATAGTACTCGCTCAGGACCTCAGATAGTGCTTCCTCAGTACATCCGAAAGTTCTCCCTCAGTACCTCAGATAGTTCTCCATCAGTACCTCAGAAAGTGCTCCCTCAGAACCTTAGATAGTGCTCCCTCAATACCGCAGATAGTGCTACCTCAGTACCTCAGATAGTTTTCCCTCAGTACCACAGAAAGTGCTTCCTCAATACCTCAGATAGTGCTACCTCAGTACCTCAGATAGTTTTCCCTCAGAACCTCAGATAGTGCTACCTCAGTACCTCAGATAGTTTTCCCTCAGAACCTCAGAAAGTGTTCCATCAATACCTCAGATAGTTCTCTCTCAGCCCCTCAGATACTTCTCCCTCAGTACCTCAGAAAGTGCTCCCCCAATACCTCAGAAAAAGCTCCCTCATTACCTCAGATAGTGCTCCCCAATACCTCAGCAAGTGCTTCATAAATACCTCAGATAGTTCTCCCTCAGTACCTCAGAGTGTGCTTCCTCAATACCTCAGAAAGTGCTTCCTCAATACCTCAGAAAGTGCTCCGTCAGTACCTCAGATAGTGCTCCCTCAATACCTCAGAAATTTCTCCATCAATACCTCTGAATGTGCTTCCTGAATACCTCAGAAAGTGCTTCCTCAATACCTCAGAAAGTGCAAACTCAATACCTCAGAAAGTGATGCCTCAGTACATCAGATAATGCTCCCTCAATATCTCAGAAAGTGCTCGCTCAATACCTCAGATAGTGCTCCCTCAATATCTCAGATAGTGCTCCCTGAATATCTCAGAAAGTGCTCGCTCAATACCTCAGATAGTGCTCCCTCAATATCTCAGATAGTGCTCCCTGAATACCTCAGATTAATCTCCCTCAGTACCTCAGAAAGTGATCCCTCAATACCTCAGATTATGCTCCCTCAATATCTCAGAAAGTGCTCGCTCAATACCTCTGATAGTTCTCGCACAATGCCTCAGAAAGTGCTCCCTCTATACCTCAGAAAGTGCTTCCTCAATACCTCAGAAAGTGCTCCCTCAATGCCTCAGAAAGTCCTTCCTCTGTACCTCAGAAAGTGCTCCCACAATACCTCAGAAAGTGCTTCCACAATACCTCAGAAAGTGCTTCATCAATACCTCAGAAAGTGCTCCCTCAATACCTCAGATAGTTCTCCCTCAGTACCTCAGATGGTAGTCGCTCAGGACCTCAGATAGTGCTTCCTCAGTTCTCCAAAAGTTCTCCCTCAGTACCTCAGAAAGTGCTCCCTCAATACCTCAGATAGTGCTCCCTCAATGTCTCTGATAGACCTCCCTCAGTACCTCAGAAAGTGCTCCCTCAATACCTCAGATAATGCTCCCTCAATACCTCAGAAAGTGCTCGCTCAATACCTCAGATAGTTCTCCCACAAAGCCTCAGGAAGTGCTCCCTCAATACCTCAGAAAATGCTTCCTCAATACATCAGAAAGTGCTCCATCACTGCCTCAGAAAGTGCTCTCTCAGAACCTCAGATACTGCTCTCTCAATACCTCAGAACTTGCTCCCTCAGTACCTCAGATAGTTCTCCCTCAGTACCTCAGAAAGTGCTTCCTCAATACCTCAGAAAGTGCTCCCTCAATACTTCAGAAAGTGGTCCCTCAGTACCTCAGATAGTTCTCCCTCAGTACCTCAGATAGTACTCGCTCAGTACCTCAGATAGTGGTCCCTCAACACCTCAGAACTTGCTCCCTCAGTACCTCAGATCGTGCTCCCTCAATACCTCAGAAAGTGCTTCCTCAATACATCAGATTGTCTTTCCGCAATACCTCAAAGTGCAACCTCAATACCTCAGAAAGTGCTCCCTCATTACCTCAGATTGTGCTCCCAGAATACCTCATAAGGTGCTCCCTCAATACCACAGAAAGTGCTCCCTCAATACCTCAGAAAATGCTCCCCCAGTACCTCAGAAAGTGCTCGCTCAATACCTCAGATAGTTCTCCCACAATGCCTCAGAAAGTGCTCCCTCAATACCTCAGAAAGTGCTTCCTCAATACCTCAGAATGTGATCCCTCAATGCCTCAGAAAGTGCTCCCTCAGTACCTCAGATAGTTCTCCCTCAGTACCTCAGAAAGTGCTTCCTCAATACCTCAGAAAGTGCTCCCTCAATACTTCAGAAAGTGCTCCCTAAGTACCTCAGATAGTGCTCTCTCAATACCTCAGAACTTGCTCCCTCAGTACCTCAGAAAATGCTCCCTCAGTACCTCAGTAAGTGCTTCCTCAATACATCAGAAAGTGCTCCCTCAATACTTAAGAAAGTGGTCACTCAGTACCTCAGATAGTTCTCCCTCAGTACCTCAGATAGTACTCGCTCAGTACCTCAGATAATGCTCCCTCAACACCTCAGAACTTGCGCCCTCAGTACCTCAGATAGTGCTCTCTCAATACCTCAGAAAGTCCTACCTCAATGCATCAGATTGTGGTTCCGCTATACCTCAGAAAGTGCTTCCTCAATACCTCAGCAAGTGCTCCCTCATTACCTCAGATAGTGGTCCCTCAATACCTCAGAAACTGCTCCATCAATACCTCAGAAAGTGCTTCCTCAATACCTAAGAAGGTGCAACCTCAATACCTCAGAAAGTGATCCCTCAGTACCTCAGAAAGTGCTCGCTGAATACCTCAGATAGTTCTCCCAAAATGCCTCAGATAGTGCTCCCTCCATACCTCTGAAAGTGTTTTCTCAATACCTCAGTTAGTGCTCCCACAGTACATCAGATAGTTATCCCTCAGTACCTCAGATAGTGCTTCCTCAGTACGTCAGAAAGTGCTCCCTCAATACCTCAGAAAGTGCCCCCTCAGTACCTCAGATAGTTCTCCCTCAGTACCTCAGAAAGTGCCCCCTCAGTAACTCAGAAAGTGCTGCCTCAATACTTCAGAAAGTGCTCCCTCAGTACCTCAGATAGTTCACCCTCAGTACCTCAGATTGTACTCGCTCAAAACCTCAGATAGTGCTTTCTCAATACCTCCGAATGTTCTCCCTCAGTACTCAGATAGTTCTCCATCAGTACCTCAGAAAGTGCTAACTCAGTACCTCAGATAGTGCTCCCTCAATGCCTCAGATAGTTCTCCCTCAGTACCTCAAAATGTGCTTCCTCAATACCTCAGAAAGTGCTTCCTCAATACCTCAGAAAGTGCTCCCTCAGTACCTCAGATAGTGCTCCCTCAATACCTCAGAAATTGCTCCATCAATACCTCAGAATGTGCTTCCTCAATACCTCAGAAATTGCTTCCTCAATACCTCAGAAAGTGCAACCTCAATACCTCAGAAAGTGATCCCTCAGTACCTCAGAAAGTGCTCCATCAATACCTCAGAAAGTGCTTCCTCAATACCTCAGAAAATGCTTCCTCAATAGATCAGAAAGTGCTCCCTCAGTACCTCAGGTAGTGCTCCCTCAATACCTCAGAACTTGCTCCCTCAGTACCTCAGATAGTTCTCCCTCAGTACCTCAGAAAGTGCTTCCTCAATACCTCAGAAAGTGCTCCCTCCATACTTCAGAAAGTGGTCCCTTAGTACCTCAGATGGATCTTCCTCAGTACCCCAGATAGTACTCGCTCAGGACCTCAGATAGTGCTTCCTCAGTACATCCGAAAGTTCTCCCTCAGTACCTCAGATAGTTCTCCATCAGTACCTCAGAAAGTGCTCCCTCAGAACCTTAGATAGTGCTCCCTCAATACCGCAGATAGTGCTACCTCAGTACCTCAGATAGTTTTCCCTCAGTACCACAGAATGTGCTTCCTCAATACCTCAGATAGTGCTACCTCAGTACCTCAGATAGTTTTCCCTCAGAAACTCAGAAAGTACTCCATCAATACCTCAGATAGTTCTCCCTCAGCACCTCAGATACTTCTCCCTCAGTACCTCAGAAAGTGCTCCCCAATACCTCAGAAAGTGCTTCCTCAATACCTCAGAAAGTGCACCCTCAGTACCTCAGATCGTGCTCCCAGAATACTTCAGAAAGTGCTCCCTCAATACCTCAGAAAGTGCTTCCTCAATACATCAGATTGTGTTTCCTCAATATGTCAGAAAGTGCTTCCACAATACCTCAGAAAATGCTCCCTCATTACCTCAGATAGTGCTCCCCCAATACCTCAGCAACTGCTTCATAAATACCTCAGATAGTTCTCCCTTAGTACCTCAGAGTGTGCTTCCTCAATACCTCAGAAAGTGCTTCCTCAATACCTCAGAAAGTGCTCCATCAGTACCTCAGATAATGCTCCCTTAATACCTCAGAAATTTCTCCATCAATACCTCTGAATGTGCTTCCTGATTACCTCAGAAAGTGCTTCCTCAACACCTCAGAGAGTGCAAACTCAATACCTCAGAAAGTGATGCCTCAGTACCTCAGATAGTGCACCCTGAATACCTCAGATAGATCTCCTTCAGTACCTCAGAAAGTGATCCCTCAATTCCTCAGATAATGCTCCCTCAATATCTCAGAAAGTGCTCCCTCAATACCTCAGATAGTGCTCCCTCAATATCTCAGATAGTGCTCCCTGAATACCTCAGATAGATCTCCCTCAGTACCTCAGAAAGCGATCCCTCAATACCTCAGATTATGCTCCCTCAATATCTCAGAAAGTGCTCGCTCAATTCCTCTGATAGTTCTCTCACAATGCCTCAGAAAGTGCTACCTCAATATCTCAGAAAGTGCTTCCTCAATACCTCAGAAAGTGCTCCCTCAATGCCTCAGAAAGTCCTTCCTCTGTACCTCAGAAAGCGCTCCCTCATTACCTCAGAAAGTGCTCCCACAATACCTCAGAAAGTGTTTCCACAATACCTCAGAAAGTGCTTCCTCAATACCTCAGAAAGTGCTTCCTCAATACCTCAGATAGTTCTCCCTCAGTACCTCAGATGGTAGTCGCTCAGGACCTCAGATAGTGCTTCCTCAGTACTCCAAAAGTTCTCCCTCAGTACCTCAGAAAGTGCTCCCTCAATACCTCAGATAGTGCTCCCTCAATGTCTCAGATAGATCTCCCTCAGTACCTCAGAAAGTGCTCCCTCAATACCTCAGATAATGCTCCCTCAATACCTCAGAAAGTGCTCGCTCAATACCTCAGATAGTTCTCCCACAAAGCCTCAGGAAGTGCTCCCTCAATACTTCAGAAAATGCTTCCTCAATACATCAGAAAGTGCTCCCTCAATGCCTCAGAAAGTGCTCTCTCAGAACCTCAGATAGTGCTCTCTCAATACCTCAGAACTTGCTCCCTCAGTACCTCAGATAGTTCTCCCTCAGTACCTCAGAAAGTGCTTCCTCAATACCTCAAAGTGCTCCCTCAATACTTCAGAAAGTGGTCCCTCAGTATCTCAGATAGTTCTCCCTCAGTACCTCAGATAGTACTCGCCTAGTACTTCAGATAGTGCTCCCTCAACACCTCAGAACTTGATCCCTCAGTACCTCAGATAGTGCTCCCTCAATACATCAGATTGTGTTTCCGCAATCCCTCAGAAAGTGCTACCTCAATACCTCAGAAAGTGTTCCCTCATTACCTCAGATTGTGCTCCCTCAATACCTCAGAAACTGCTCCATCAATACCTCAGAATGTTCTTCCTCAATACCTCAGAAAGTGCTTCCTCAATACCGCAGAAAGTGAAACCTCAATACCTCAGATAGTGATCCCTCAATACCTCAGAAAGTGCTCCCTCACTGCCTCAGATAATGCTCCCTCAATCCCTCAGAAAGTGCTCGCTCAATACCTCAGATAGTTCTCCCACAATGCCTCAGAGAGTGCTCCCTCAATACCTCAGATAGTGCTCCCTCAATACCTCAGATAGATCTCCCTCCATACCTCTGCAAGTGTTTCTCAATACCTCAGATAGTGCTCGCACAGTACCTCGGATAGTTATCCCTCAGTACCTGAGAAAGTGCTCCCTCAGTACCTCAGAAAGTGCTCCCTCAATACTTCAGAAAGTGCTCAATCAATACCTCAGATAGTTCTCCCTCAGTACCTCCGAATGTTCTCCCTCAGTACTCAGATAGTTCTCCATCAGTACCTCAGAGAGTGCTCCCTCAGCACCTCAGATAGTGCTTTCTCAACACCTCAGAAAGTTCTCCCTCAGTACCTCAGACAGTGCTCCCTCAGTACCTCAGATAGTGCTCCCTCAATACATCAGAAATTGCTCCATCAATACCTCAGAATGTGCTTCCTTCATACCTCAGAAAGTGCTTCCTCAATACGTCAGAAAGTGCAACCTCAATACCTCAGAAAGTGATCCCTCAGTATCTCAGAAAGTGCTCCCTCAATACCGCAGATAATGCTCCCTCAATACCTCAGAAAGTGCTCGCTCAATACCTCAGATAGTTCTCCCACAATGCCTCAGATAGTGCATCCTCAACACCTCAGAACTTGCTCCCACAATACGTCAGATAGATCTCCCTCCATACCTCTGAAAGTGTTTTCTCAATACCTCAGATAGTGCTCCCACAGTACCTCAGATAGTTATCCCTCAGTACCTCAGATAGTGCTTCCTCAGTACGTCAGAAAGGGCTCCCTCAATACCTCAGAAAGTGCTCCCTCAGTACCTCAGATAGTTCTCCCTCAGGACCTCAGAAAGTTCTCCCTCAGTACCTCAGATAGTGCTTCCTCAGTACCTCAGAAAGTGCTCCCTCAATACTTCAGAAAGTCCTCCCTCAGTACCTCAGATAGTTCTCCCTCAGTACCTCAGATTGTATTCGCTCAGAACCTCAGATAGTGCTTTCTCAATACCTCCGAATGTTCTCCCTCAGTACTCAGATAGTTCTCCATCAGTACCTCAGAAAGTGCTCCCTCAGTACCACAGATAGTGCTCCCTCAATGCCTCAGATAGTGCAACCTCAATACCTCAGAAAGTGCTCCCTCAGTGTCACAGAAAGTGCTTCCTCAATACGTCAGAAAGTGTTCCATCAATACCTCAGATAGTTCTCCCTCAGTACCTCAGATACTTCTCCCTCAGTACCTCACAAAGTGCTCCCTCAATACCTCAGAGAGTGCTTCGTCAATGCCTCAGAAAGTCCACCCTCAGTACCTCAGATACTGCTCCCACAATACCTAATAAAGTGCTTCCTCAGTACATCATATTGTGTTCCCTCAATACCTCAGAAAGTGCTTCCTCAATACCTCAGAGAGTGCTCCCTCATTACCTCAGATAGTGCTACCTCACTACCTCAGAATGTGCTCCATCAATACCTCAGATAGTTCTCCCTCAGTACCTCAGAGTGTGCTTCCACAATACCTCAGAACTTGCTCCCTCAGTACCTCTGATTGTGCTCCCTCAATACCTCAGAAAGTGCTCCCTCAGTACCTCAGAAAGTGCTTCCTCAATGCCTCAGAAAGTACTCCCTCAGTACCTCAGATGATGCTAACTTAATACCTCAGAAATTGCTCCATCAATACCTCAGAAAGTGCTTCCTCAATACCTCAGAAAGTGCTTCCTCAATACCTCAGAAAGTGCTTCCTCAATACCTCATAAAGTTCTTTCTCAATACCTCAGAAAGTGATCCCTCAGTACCTCAGAAATTGCTCCCTCAATACCTCAGATAATGCTCCCTCAATACCTCAGACAGTGCTCGCTCAATACCTCAGATAGCTCTCCCACAATGCCTCAGATAGTGCTCCCTCAATACCTCAGATAGTGCTCCCTCAATACCTCAGTTAGTTCTCCCTCAATACCTCTGAAAGTGCTTTCTCAATACCTCAGATAGTGCACCCACAGTACCTCATATCGCACCCCCTCAGTACCTCAGATCGTGCTTCCTCAGTACGTCAGAAAGTGCTCCCTCAATACTTTAGAAAGTGGTCCCTCAGTACCTCAGATAGTGCTCCCTCAATGCCTCAGATAGTGCAACCTCAATACCTCAGAAAGTGCTCCCTCAGTGTCACAGAAAGTGCTTCCTCAATACGTCAGAAAGTGTACCATCAATACCTCAGATAGTTCTCCCTCAGTTCCTCAGATACTTCTCCCTCAGTACTTCACAAAGTGCTCCCTCAATACCTCAGAGAGTGCTTCCTCAATACCTCAGAAAGTCCACCCTCAGTACCTCAGATACTGCTCCCACAATACCTCAGAAAGTGCTCCCTCAATACCTCATAAAGTGCTTCCTCAGTACATCATATTGTGTTCCCTCAATACCTCAGAAAGTGCTTCCTCAATACCTTAGAGAGTGCTCCCTCAATACCTCAGATAGTGCTACCTCACTACCTCAGAATGTGCTCCATCAATACCTCAGATATTTCTCCCTCAGTACCTCAGAGTGTGCTTCCACAATACCTCAGAACTTGCTCCCTCAGTACCTCTGATTGTGCTCCCTCAATACCTCAGAAAGTCCTCCCTCAGTACCTCAGAAAGTGCTTTCTCAATGCCTCAGAAAGTACTCCCTCAGTACCTCAGAAAGTGATCCCTCAGTACCTCAGAAATTGCTCCCTCAATACCTCAGATAATGCTCCCTCAGTTCCTCAGATACTTCTCCCTCAGTACCTCACAAAGTGCTCCCTCAATACCTCTGATTGTGCTCCCTCAATACCTCAGAAAGTGCTCCCTCAGTACCTCAGATAGTTCTCCCTCAGTACCTCAGAAAGTGCTCCCTCAGTACCTCAGAAAGTGCTCCCTCAATACTTCAGAAAGTGCTCCCTCAGTACCTCAGATAGTTCTCCCTCAGTACCTCAGATTGTACTCGCTCAGGACCTCAGATAATGCTTTCTCAATACCTCCGAATGTTCTCCCTCAGTACTCAGATAGTTCTCCATCAGTACCTCAGAAAGTGCTCCCTCAGTACCACAGATAGTGCTCCCTCAATGCCTCAGATAGTGCAACCTCAATACCTCAGAAAGTGCTCCCTCAGTGTCACAGAAAGTGCTTCCTCAATACGTCAGAAAGTGTACCATCAATACCTCAGATAGTTCTCCCTCAGTTCCTCAGATACTTCTCCCTCAGTACCTCACAAAGTGCTCCCTCAATACCTCAGAGAGTGCTTCCTCAATACCTCAGTAAGTCCACCCTCAGTACCTCAGATACTGCTCCCACAATACCTCAGAAAGTGCTCCCTCAATACCTCATAAAGTGCTTCCTCAGTACATCATATTGTGTTCCCTCAATACCTCAGAAAGTGCTTCCTCAATACCTTAGAGAGTGCTCCCTCAATACCTCAGATAGTGCTACCTCACTACCTCAGAATGTGCTCCATCAATACCTCAGATAGTTCTCCCTCAGTACCTCAGAGTGTGCTTCCACAATACCTCAGAACTTGCTCCCTCAGTACATCTGATTGTGCTCCCTCAATACCTCAGAAAGTGCTCCCTCAGTACCTCAGAAAGTGCTTTCTCAATGCCTCAGAAAGTACTCCCGCAGTACCTCAGAAAGTGATCACTCAGTACCTCAGAAATTGCTCCCTCAATACCTCAGATAATGCTCCCTCAATACCTCAGAAATTGCTCCATCAATACCTCAGAAAGTGCATCCTCAATACCTCAGAAAGTGCTTCCTCAATACCTCAGAAAGCGCTTTCTCAATACCTCAGAAAGTGATCCCTCAGTACCTCAGAAATTGCTCCCTCAATACCTCAGATAATGCTCCCTCAATACCTCAGAAAGTGCTCGCTCAATACCTCAGATAGCTCGCCCACAATGCCTCAGATAGTGCTCCCTCAATACCTCAGATAGTGCTCCCTCAATACCTCAGATAGTTCTCCCTCAATACCTCTGAAAGTGCTTTCTCAATACCTCAGATCGTGCTCCCTCAGTACCTCATATCGTACTCCCTCAGTACCTCAGATCGTGCTTCCTCAGTACATCAGAAAGTGCTCCCTCAATACCTTAGAAAGTGGTCTCTCAGTACCTCAGATAGTTCTCCCTCAATACCACTGAAAGTGCTCCCTCAGTGACTCAGATAGTGGTCAATGCCTCAGATAGTGCTCCCACAATACCTCAGAATGTGCTCCCTCAGTACCTCAGATTGATCTCCCTCTGTACCTCAGATAATTCTCCCTCAGTACCACAGAAAGTGCTCCCTCTATACATCAGAATATGCTCCATCAATACCTCAGATCGTTCTCCTTCAATACCTGAGAGAGTGCTTCCTCAATACCTCAGAAATTGCTTCCTCAATACCTCAGAAAGTGCTCCCTCAATACTTCAGAAAGTGCTCCCTCAGTTCCTCAGATAGTTTTCCCTCAGTACCTCAGAAAGTGCTCCCTCAATACCTCAGAAAGTGCTTCCTCAATACATCAGATTGTGTTTCCTCAATACCTCAGAAAGTGCTTCCTCAATACCTGAGAAAATGCTCCCTCATTACCTCAGATAGTGCTCCCTCAATACCTTAGAAACTGCTTCATCAATACCTCAGACAGTTCTCCCTCAGTACCTCAGAATGTGCTTCCTCAATACCTCAGAAAGTGCTTCCTAAATACCTCAGAAAGTGCAACCTCAATACCTCAGAAAGTGATCCCTCAGTACCTCAGAAAGTGCTCCCTCAATACCTCAGATAATGCTACCTCAATACCTCAGAAAGTGCTCGCTCAATACCTCAGATAGTTCTCCCACAATGCCTCAGATAGTGCTCCCTCAATACCTCAGATAGTGCTCCCACAATACCTCAGATAGATCTCCCTCGATACCTCTGAAACTGTTTTCTCAATACCTCAGATAGTGCTCCCACAGTACCTCAGAAATTGCTCCATCAATACCTCAGAAAGTGCTTCCTCAATACCTCAGATAGTGCTTCCTCAATACCTCAGAAAGTGCTATCTCAATACCTCAGAAAGTGATCCCTCAGTACCTCAGAAATTGCTCCCTCAATACCTCAGATAGTGCTCCCTCAATACCTCTGATTGTGCTCCCTCAATACCTCAGAAAGTGCTCCCTCAGTACCTCAGATAGTTCTCCCTCAGTACCTCAGAAAGTTCTCCCTCAGTACCTCAGAAAGTGCTCCCTCAATACTTCAGAAAGTGCTCCCTCAGTACCTCAGATAGTTCTCCCTCAGTACCTCAGATTGTACTCGCTCAGGACCTCAGATAATGCTTTCTCAATACCTCCGAATGTTCTCCCTCAGTACTCAGATAGTTCTCCATCAGTACCTCAGAAAGTGCTCCCTCAGTACCACAGATAGTGCTCCCTCAATGCCTCAGATAGTGCAACCTCAATACCTCAGAAAGTGCTCCCTCAGTGTCACAGAAAGTGCTTCCTCAATACGTCAGAAAGTGTACCATCAATACCTCAGATAGTTCTCCCTCAGTTCCTCAGATACTTCTCCCTCAGTACCTCACAAAGTGCTCCCTCAATACCTCAGAGAGTGCTTCCTCAATACCTCAGTAAGTCCACCCTCAGTACCTCAGATACTGCTCCCACAATACCTCAGAAAGTGCTCCCTCAATACCTCATAAAGTGCTTCCTCAGTACATCATATTGTGTTCCCTCAATACCTCAGAAAGTGCTTCCTCAATACCTTAGAGAGTGCTCCCTCAATACCTCAGATAGTGCTACCTCACTACCTCAGAATGTGCTCCATCAATACCTCAGATAGTTCTCCCTCAGTACCTCAGAGTGTGCTTCCACAATACCTCAGAACTTGCTCCCTCAGTACATCTGATTGTGCTCCCTCAATACCTCAGAAAGTGCTCCCTCAGTACCTCAGAAAGTGCTTTCTCAATGCCTCAGAAAGTACTCCCGCAGTACCTCAGAAAGTGATCCCTCAGTACCTCAGAAATTGCTCCCTCAATACCTCAGATAATGCTCCCTCAATACCTCAGAAATTGCTCCATCAATACCTCAGAAAGTGCATCCTCAATACCTCAGAAAGTGCTTCCTCAATACCTCAGAAAGCGCTTTCTCAATACCTCAGAAAGTGATCCCTCAGTACCTCAGAAATTGCTCCCTCAATACCTCAGATAATGCTCCCTCAATACCTCAGAAAGTGCTCGCTCAATACCTCAGATAGCTCGCCCACAATGCCTCAGATAGTGCTCCCTCAATACCTCAGATAGTGCTCCCTCAATACCTCAGATAGTTCTCCCTCAATACCTCTGAAAGTGCTTTCTCAATACCTCAGATCGTGCTCCCTCAGTACCTCATATCGTACTCCCTCAGTACCTCAGATCGTGCTTCCTCAGTACATCAGAAAGTGCTCCCTCAATACCTTAGAAAGTGGTCTCTCAGTACCTCAGATAGTTCTCCCTCAATACCACTGAAAGTGCTCCCTCAGTGACTCAGATAGTGGTCAATGCCTCAGATAGTGCTCCCACAATACCTCAGAATGTGCTCCCTCAGTACCTCAGATTGATCTCCCTCTGTACCTCAGATAATTCTCCCTCAGTACCACAGAAAGTGCTCCCTCTATACATCAGAATATGCTCCATCAATACCTCAGATCGTTCTCCTTCAATACCTGAGAGAGTGCTTCCTCAATACCTCAGAAATTGCTTCCTCAATACCTCAGAAAGTGCTCCCTCGATACTTCAGAAAGTGCTCCCTCAGTTCCTCAGATAGTTTTCCCTCAGTACCTCAGAAAGTGCTCCCTCAATACCTCAGAAAGTGCTTCCTCAATACATCAGATTGTGTTTCCTCAATACCTCAGAAAGTGCTTCCTCAATACCTCAGAAAATGCTCCCTCATTACCTCAGATAGTGCTCCCTCAATACCTTAGAAACTGCTTCATCAATACCTCAGACAGTTCTCCCTCAGTACCTCAGAATGTGCTTCCTCAATACCTCAGAAAGTGCTTCCTAAATACCTCAGAAAGTGCAACCTCAATACCTCAGAAAGTGATCCCTCAGTACCTCAGAAAGTGCTCCCTCAATACCTCAGATAATGCTACCTCAATACCTCAGAAAGTGCTCGCTCAATACCTCAGATAGTTCTCCCACAATGCCTCAGATAGTGCTCCCTCAATACCTCAGATAGTGCTCCCACAATACCTCAGATAGATCTCCCTCGATACCTCTGAAACTGTTTTCTCAATACCTCAGATAGTGCTCCCACAGTACCTCAGAAATTGCTCCATCAATACCTCAGAAAGTGCTTCCTCAATACCTCAGATAGTGCTTCCTCAATACCTCAGAAAGTGCTATCTCAATACCTCAGAAAGTGATCCCTCAGTACCTCAGAAATTGCTCCCTCAATACCTCAGATAGTGCTCCCTCAATACCGCAGATAGTGCAACCTCAGTACCTCAGATGGTTTTCCATCAGTACCACAGAAAGTGCTCCCACAGTACCTCATATAGTACTCCCTCAGTACCTCAGATAGTGCTTCCTCAGTACGTCAGAAAGTTCTCCCTCAGTACCTCAGATAGTTCTCCGTCAGTACCTTAGAAAGTGCTCCCTCAGTACCTCAGAAAGTGCTCCCTCAATACTTCAGAAAGTGCTCCCTCAGTACCTCAGATAGTTCTCCCTCAGTACCTCAGATAGTACTCGCTCAATGCCTCAGATAGTGCCTTCTCAATACCTCTGAATGTTCTCCCTCAGTACTCAGATAGTTCTCCATCAGTACCTCAGAAAGTGCTCCCTCAGTACCTCAGATAGTGCTCCCTCAATGCCTCAGATAGTGCTCCCTCAATACCTCAGAAAGTGCTCCGTCAATCCCTCAGAAAGTGCTCCCTCTGTACCTCAGATCGTGCTCTCTCAACACCTCAGATAGTTCTCCCTCAGTACCTCAGATACTTCTCCCTCAGTACCTCACAAAGTGCTCCCTCAATACCTCAGAGAGTGCTTCCTCAATACCTCAGAAAGTCCACCCTCAGTACCTCAGATACTGCTCCCACAATACCTCAGGAAGTGCTCCCTCAATACCTCATAAAGTGCTTCCTCAGTACATCAGATTGTGTTCCCTCAGCACCTCAGAGTGTGCTTCCTCAATACCTCAGAACCTGCTCCCTCATTACCTCAGATAGTGCTACCTCACTACCTCAGAATGTGCTCAATCAATACCTCAGATAGTTCTCCCTCAGTACCTCAGAGTGTGCTTCCTCAATACCTCAGAACTTGCTCCCTCAGTACCTCAGATAGTGCTCCCTCAATACGTCAGAAAGTGCTCCCTCAGTACCACAGAAAGTACTTCCTCAATACCTCAGAAAGTACTCCCTCATTACCTCAGATAGTGCTCCCTCAATACCTCAGAAATTGCTCCATCAATACCTCAGAATGTGCTTCCTCAATACCTCAGAAAGTACTTCCTCAATACCTCAGAAAGTGCTATCTCAATACCTCAGAAAGTGATCCCTCAGTACCTCAGAAATTGCATCCTCAATACCTCAGATAGTGCTCGCTCAATACCGCAGATAGCGCTACCTCAGTACCTCAGATAGTACTCCCTCAGTACCTCAGATAGTGCTTCCTCAGTACGTCAGAAAGTGCTCCCTCAATACCTCAGAAAGTGGTCCCTCAGTACCTCAGATAGTTCTCCCTCAATACCTCAGAAAGTGCTCCCTCAGTGACTCAGATAGTGCTCAATGCCTCAGATAATGCTCCCTCAATACCTCAGAAAGTGCTCCCTCAGTACCTCAGATTGTTCTCCCTCTGTACCTCAGATAAGTCTCCCTCAGTACTCCAGAAAGAGCTCCCTCAATAAATCAGAATATGCTCCAATCAATACCAAAGATCGTTCTCCTTCAATACCTCAGAAAGTGCTTCCTCAATACCTCAGAAAGTGCTCCCTCAATAGTTCAGTAAGTTCTCCCTCAGCACCTCAGATACTTCTCCCTCAGTACCTCAGAAAGTGCTTTGTCAATACATCAGATTGTGTTTCCTCAATACCTCAGAAACTGCTTCATCAATACCTCAGATAGTTCACCCTCAGTACCTCAGAGTGTGCTTCCTCAATACATCAGAAAGTGCTTCCTCAATACTTCAGAAAGTGCTCCCTCAGTACCTCAGATAGTGGTCCCTCAATACCTCAGAAATTGCTCCATTAATACCACAGAATGTGCTTCCTCAATACCTCAGAACCTGCTCCCTCATTACCTCAGATAGTGCTACCTCACTACCTCAGAATGTGCTCAATCAATACCTCAGATAGTTCTCCCTCAGTACCTCAGAGTGTGCTTCCTCAATACCTCAGAACTTGCTCCCTCAGTACCTCAGATAGTGCTCCCTCAATACGTCAGAAAGTGCTCCCTCAGTACCACAGAAAGTACTTCCTCAATACCTCAGAAAGTACTCCCTCATTACCTCAGATAGTGCTCCCTCAATACCTCAGAAATTGCTCCATCAATACCTCAGAATGTGCTTCCTCAATACCTCAGAAAGTACTTCCTCAATACCTCAGAAAGTGCTATCTCAATACCTCAGAAAGTGATCCCTCAGTACCTCAGAAATTGCATCCTCAATACCTCAGATAGTGCTCGCTCAATACCGCAGATAGCGCTACCTCAGTACCTCAGATAGTACTCCCTCAGTACCTCAGATAGTGCTTCCTCAGTACGTCAGAAAGTGCTCCCTCAATACCTCAGAAAGTGGTCCCTCAGTACCTCAGATAGTTCTCCCTCAATACCTCTGAAAGTGCTCCCTCAGTGACTCAGATAGTGCTCAATGCCTCAGATAATGCTCCCTCAATACCTCAGAAAGTGCTCCCTCAGTACCTCAGATTGTTCTCCCTCTGTACCTCAGATAAGTCTCCCTCAGTACTCCAGAAAGAGCTCCCTCAATAAATCAGAATATGCTCCAATCAATACCAAAGATCGTTCTCCTTCAATACCTCAGAAAGTGCTTCCTCAATACCTCAGAAAGTGCTCCCTCAATAGTTCAGTAAGTTCTCCCTCAGCACCTCAGATACTTCTCCCTCAGTACCTCAGAAAGTGCTTTGTCAATACATCAGATTGTGTTTCCTCAATACCTCAGAAACTGCTTCATCAATACCTCAGATAGTTCACCCTCAGTACCTCAGAGTGTGCTTCCTCAATACATCAGAAAGTGCTTCCTCAATACTTCAGAAAGTGCTCCCTCAGTACCTCAGATAGTGGTCCCTCAATACCTCAGAAATTGCTCCATTAATACCACAGAATGTGCTTCCTCAATACCTCAGAAAGCGCTTCCTCAATACCTCAGAAAGTGCAACCTCAATACCTCAGAAATTGCTCCCTCAATACCTCAGAAAGTGCTCCCTCAATACCTCAGAAAGTGGCCCCTCAGTACCTCAGATAGTTCTCCCTCAATACCTCTGAAAATGCTCCCTCATTGACTCAGATATTGCGCAATGCCTCAGATAGTGCTCCCTCAGTACCTCAGATACTGCTCCCACAATACCTCAGAAAGTGCTCCCTCAAAAGCTCATAAAGTGCTTCCTCAGTACATCAGATTTTGTTTTCTCAATACCTCAGAAAGTGCTTCCTCAATACCTCAGAGAGTGCTCCCTCATTACCTCAGATAGTGCTCCCTCATTACCTCAGAAAGTGTTCCATCAATACCTCTGATAGTTCTCCCTCAGTACCTCAGAGTGTGCTTTCTCAATACCTCAGAACTTGCTCCCTCGGTACCTCAGATAGTGCACCCTCAATATCTCAGAAAGTGCTCCCTCAGTACCTCAGAAAGTGCTTCCTCAATACCTCAGGAAGTACTCCCTCAATACCTCAGATAGTGCTCCCTCAATACCTCAGAAATTGCTCCATCAATACCTCAGAAAGTGCTTCCTCAATACCTCAGAAACTGCTTCCTCAATACCTCAGAAAGTGCGTCCTCAATACCTCAGAAAGTGCTACCTCAATACCTCAAAAAGTGATCCCTCAATACCTCAGATAATGCTCCCTCAATACCTCAGAAAGTGCTCGCTCAATACCTCAGATAGTTCTCCCACAATGCCTCAGATAGTGCTCCCTCAATACCTCAGATAGTGCTCCCTCAATACCTCAGATAGTGCTCCCTCAATACCTCAGATAGTTCTCCCTCAATACCTCTGAAAGTGCTTTCTCAATACCTCAGATAGTGCTCCCACAGTACCTCATATAGTACTCCCTCAGTACCTGAGATAGTGCTTCCTCAGTACGTCAGAAAGTCCTCCATCAATACCTCCGAAAGTCATCCATCAATACCTCTGAAAGTGATCCCTCAGTACCTCAGATAGTTCTCCCTCAACACCTCAGAATGTGCTCCATCAATACCTCAGAAAGTTATCCCTCAGTACCTCAGATAGTTCTCCCTCAGTACCTCAGATAGTGCTTCCTCAGTACTTCAGAAAGTCCTCCATCAATACCTCAGATAGTGCTCTATCAATACCTCTGAAAATGCTCCCTAAAAACCCCAGATAGTTCTCCCTCAATAACTCAGATAGTGCTCCCTCAATACCTCTGAAATTGCTCCCTCAATACCTCAGATATTTCTCCCTCAATGCCTCAGATAGTGCTCCCTCAATTCCTCAGATAGTGCTCCATCAATACCTCAGATAGTTCTTCCTCAATACCTCTGAAAGTGCTCCCGCAGTACCTCAAAAAGTGCTCCCTCAATACCTCAGATAGTTCTCCCTCAGTACCTCAGATAGTTCTCCCTCAGTACCTCAGAAAGTGCTCACTCAGTACCTCAGAAAGTGCTCCCTCAGTACCTCAGATAGTGCTCCCTCAGTACCTCAGAAAATGCCCACTCAGTACCTCAGAAATTGCTCCCTCAGTACATCAGATAGTGCTCCCACAATGCCACAGATAGTGCTCCCTCAATGCCTCAGATAGTTCTTCCTCAATACCTCTGAAAGTGCTCCCGCAGTACCTCAAAACGTCCTCCCTCAGTACCTCAGATAGTTCTCCCTCAGTACCTCAGATAGTTCTCCCTCAGTACCTCAGAAAGTGCTCACTCAGTACCTCAGAAAGTGCTCCCTCAGTACCTCAGATAGTGCTCCCTCAGTACCTCAGAAAATGCCCACTCAGTACCTCAGAACTTGCTCCCTCAGTACATCAGATAGTGCTCCCACAATGCCACAGATAGTGCTCCCTCAATGCCTCAGATAGTGCTCCCTCAATACCGCAGATAGTGCTACCTCAGTACCTCAGATTGTTTTCCATCAGTACCACAGAAAGTGCTTCCTCAATACCTCAGAATGTGCTCCATCGATACCTCAGTTAGTTCTCCCTCAGTACCTCACAAAGTGCTCCCTCAGTACCTCAGATAGTGCTCCCACAATACCTCAGAAAGTGCTCCCTCAATACCTCATAAAGTGCTTCCTCAGTACATCAGATTTTGTTTTCTCAATACCTCAGAGTGTGCGCCCTCATTACCTCAGATAGTTCTCCCTCAGTACCTCAGAGTGTGCTTCCTCAATACCTCAGAACTTGCTCCCTCAGTACCTCAGATAGTGCTCTCTCAATACCTCAGAAAGTGCTCCCTCAGTACCTCAGAAAGTACTTCCTCAATACCTCAGAAAGTACTCCCTCAATACCGCAGATAGTGCTTCCTCAATACCTCAGAAATTGCTCCATCAATACCTCAGAAAGTGCTTCCTCGATACCTCAGAAAGTGCTACCTCAATACCTCAGAAAGTGATCCCTCAGTACCTCAGAAAATGCTCACTCAGTACCTCAGAAATTGCTCCCTCAGTACCTCAGATAGTGCTCCCAAAATGCCAGAGGTAGTGCTCCCTCAATGCCTCAGATAGTGCTCCCTCAATGCCTCAGATAGTGCTCCCTCAATACCGCAGATAGTGCTACCTCAGTACCGCAGATAGTTTTCCATCAGTACCACAGAAAGTGCTTCCTCAATACCTCAGAAAATGCTCCATCAATACCTCAGTTAGTTCTCCCTCAGTACCTCACAAACTGCTCCCTCAATACCTCAGTGAGTGCTTCCTCAATACCTCAGAAAGTCCACCCTCAGTAACTCAGATAGTGCTCCCACAATACCTCAGAAAGTGCTCCCTCAATACCACATAAAGTGCTTCCTCAGTACATCAGATTTTGTTTTCTCAATACCTCAGAGAGTGCTCCCTCATTACCTCTGATAGTGCTACCTCACTACCTCAGAAAGTGCTCCATCAATATCTCAGATAGTTCTCCCTCAGTACCTCAGAGTGTGCTTCCTCAATACCTCAGAACCTGCTCCCTCAGTACCTCAGATAGTGCTCTCTTAATACCTGATTTAGTGCTCCCTCAGTACCTCAGAAAGTGCTTCCTCAATACCTCAGAAAGTGCTTCCTCAATACCTCAGAAAGTGATCCCTCATTTCCTCAGAAAGTGCTCCCTCAATACCTCAGATAATGCTCCCTCAATACCTCAGAAAATGCTCGCTCAATACCTCAGATAGTTCACCCACAATGCCTCAGATAGTGCTTTCTCAATACCTCAGATAGTGCTCCCACAGTACCTCAGATAGTACTCCCTCAGTACTTCAGGTAGTGCTTCCTCAGTACGTCAGAAAGTGCTCCCTCAAAACCTCAGAAAGTGATCCCTCAGTACCTCAGATAATTCTCCCTCAGTACCTCAGAAAGTGTTCCCTCAATACCTCTGGAAATGCTCCCTCAGTGCCTCAGATAGTGCCCAATGCCTCAGATAGTGCTCCCTCAATACCTCAGAAAGTGCTCCCTCAGTACCTCAGATTGTTCTCCCTCAGTACCTCAGATAATTCTCGCTCAGTACCTCAGGAAGTGCTCCCTCAATACATCAGAAAGTGCTCCATCAATACCTCAGATCGTTCTCCCTCAATACCTCAGAGAGTGCTTCTTCAATACCTCAGAAAGTGCTTCATCAATACCTCAGAAAGTGCTTTCTCAATACCTCAGAAAGTACTCCCTCAATACTCAGAAAGTGCTTCCTCAATACCTCAGATAGTGCTCCCTCAGTACCTCAGAAAGTGCTCCCTCAATACTTCAGAAAGTTATCCCTCAGTACCTCAGATAGTTCTCCCTCAGTACCTCAGATAGTGCTTCCTCAGTACTTCAGAAAGTCCTCCATCAATACCTCAGATAGTGCTCTCTCAATACCTCTGAAAATGCTCCCTAAAAACCCCAGATAGTTCTCCCTCAATAACTCAGATAGTGCTCCCTCAATACCTCTGAAATTGCTCCCTCAAGACCTCAGATATTTCTCCCTCAATGCCTCAGATAGTGCTCCCTCAATTCTTCAGATAGTGCTCCATCAATACCTCAGATAGTTCTTCCTCAATACCTCTGAAAGTGCTCACTCAGTACCTCAAAAAGTGCTCCCTCAATACCTCAGAAAGTCCTCCCTCAGTACCTCAGATAGTTCTCCCTCAGTACCTCAGATAGTTCTCCCTCAGTACCTCAGAAAGTGCTCACTCAGTACCTCAGAAAGTGCTCCCTCAGTACCTCAGATAGTGCTCCCTCAGTACCTCAGAAAATGCCCACTCAGTACCTCAGAAATTGCTCCCTCAGTACATCAGATAGTGCTCCCAAAATGCCACAGATAGTGCTCCCTCAATGCCTCAGATAGTGCTCCCTCAATACCGCAGATAGTGCTACCTCAGTACCTCAGATAGTTTTCCATCAGTACCACAGAAAGTGCTTCCTCAATACCTCAGAATGTGCTCCATCGATACCTCAGATAGTTCTCCCTCAGTACCTCAGAGTGTGCTTCCTCAATACCTCAGAACCTGCTCCCTCAGTACCTCAGATAGTGCTCTCTCAATACCTCAGAAAGTGCTCCCTCAGAACCTCAGAAAGTGCTTCCTCAATACCTCAGAAAGTACTCCCTCAATACCTCAGATAGTGCTTCCTCAATACCTCAGAAATTGCTCCATCAATACCTCAGAAAGTGCTTCCTCAATACCTCAGAAAGTGCTACCTCAATACCTCAGAAAGTGATCCCTCAGTACCTCAGAAAATGCACACTCAGTACCTCAGAAATTGCTCCCTCAGTACCTCAGATAGTGCTCCCAAAATGCCACAGATAGTGCTCCCTCAATGCCTCAGATAGTGCTCCCTCAATACCGCAGATAGTGCTACCTCAGTACCGCAGATAGTTTTCCATCAGTACCACAGAAAGTGCTTCCTCAATACCTCAGAAAATGCTCCATCAATACCTCAGTTAGTTCTCCCTCAGTACCTCACAAACTGCTCCCTCAATACCTCAGTGAGTGCTTCCTCAATACCTCAGAAAGTCCACCCTCAGTACCTCAGATAGTGCTCCCACAATACCTCAGAAAGTGCTCCCTCAATACCACATAAAGTGCTTCCTCAGTACATCAGATTTTGTTTTCTCAATACCTCAGAGAGTGCTCCCTCATTACCTCTGATAGTGCTACCTCACTACCTCAGAAAGTGCTCCATCAATATCTCAGATAGTTCTCCCTCAGTACCTCAGAGTGTGCTTCCTCAATACCTCAGAACCTGCTCCCTCAGTACCTCAGATAGTGCTCTCTTAATACCTGATTTAGTGCTCCCTCAGTACCTCAGAAAGTGCTTCCTCAATACCTCAGAAAGTACTCCCTCAATACCTCAGAAAGTGATCCCTCAATACCTCAGAAAGTGCTTCCTCAACACCTCAGAAAGTGCTCCCTCATTACCTCAGAAAGTGCTCCCTCAATACCTCAGATAATGCTCCCTCAATACCTCAGAAAATGCTCGCTCAATACCTCAGATAGTTCTCCCACAATGCCTCAGATAGTGCTTTCTCAATACCTCAGATAGTGCTCCCACAGTACCTCAGATAGTACTCCCTCAGTACTTCAGGTAGTGCTTCCTCAGTACGTCAGAAAGTGCTCCCTCAATACCTCAGAAAGTGATCCCTCAGTACCTCAGATAATTCTCCCTCAGTACCTCAAATATTTATCCCTCAGTACCTCAGAAAGTGTTCCCTCAATACCTCTGGAAATGCTCCCTCAGTGCCTCAGATAGTGCGCAATGCCTCAGATAGTGCTCCCTCAATACCTCAGAAAGTGCTCCCTCAGTACCTCAGATTGTTCTCCCTCAGTACCTCAGATAGTTCTCGCTCAGTACCTCAGAAAGTGCTCCCTCAATACATCAGAAAGTGCTCCATCAATACCTCAGATCGTTCTCCCTCAATACCTCAGAGAGTGCTTCTTCAATACCTCAGAAAGTGCTTCATCAATACCTCAGAAAGTGCTCTCTCAATACCTCAGAAAGTACTCCCTCAATACTCAGAAAGTGCTTCCTCAATACCTCAGATAGTGCTCCCTCAGTACCTCAGAAAGTGCTCCCTCAATACTTCAGAAAGTGGTCCCACAGTACCTCAGATAGTTCTCCCTCAGTACGTCAGAAAGTGCTCCCTCCGTACCTCAGATAGTGCTCCCTCAATGCCTCAGATAGTGCTCCCTCAATACCGCAGATAGTGCAAACTCAGTACCTCAGATAGTTTTTCATCAGTACCTCAGATACATCTCCCTCAGTACCTCGCAAAGTGCTCCCTCAATACCTCAGAAAGTCCTTCCTCAATACCTCAGATAGTGCTCCCTCAATACCTCCGAAAATGCACCCTCAATACCTCAGAAAGTGCTTCCTCAATACATCAGATTGTGTTCCCACAATACCTGAGAAGGTGCTCCCTCAGAACCTCAGAAATTGCTCCCTTAATACCTCAGAAAGTGCTTCCTCAATACCTCAGAATGTGCTCCATCAGTGCCTCAGTCAGTGCTCCCTCAATACCTCAAAACGTGCTCCCTCAGCACCTCAGATATTTCTCCCTGAATACCTTAGAAAGTGCTCGATCAATACCTCAGATAGTTCTCCCACCATGCTTCAGATAGTGCTCCCTCAATACCTCAGATCGTGCTCCCTCAATACCTCAGATAAGTCTCCCTCAATACCTCTGAAAGTGCTTTCACAATACCTCAGATAGTGCTCCCACAGTACCTCAGATAGTACTCCCTCAGTACCTCCGATAGTGCTTCCTCAGTACGTCAGAAAGTGCTCCCTCAATACCTCAGAAAGTGCTCCCTCAATACCTCAGAAAGTGGTCCCTCAGTACCTCAGATAGTTCTCACTCAGTACCTCAAATACTTCTCCCTCAGTACCTCAGATAGTACTCCCTCAGTGCCTCAGATAGTGCTCAATGCCTCAGATAGTGCTCCCTCAATACCTCAGAAAGTGGTCCCTCAGTACCTCAGATAGTTCTCACTCAGTACCTCAAATACCTCTCCCTCAGTACCTCAGATAGTACTCCCTCAGTGCCTCAGATAGTGCTCAATGCCTCAGATAGTGCTCCCTCAATACCTCAGATACTTCTCCCTCAGTACCTCAGAAAGTGCTTTGTCAATACATCAGATTGTGTTTCCTCAATACCTCAGAAACTGCTTCATCAATACCTCAGATAGTTCACCCTCAGTACCTCAGAGTGTGCTTCCTCAATATTCAGAAAGTGCTTCCTCAATACTTCAGAAAGTGCTCCCTCAGTACCTCAGATAGTGGTCCCTCAATACCTCAGAAATTGCTCCATTAATACCACAGAATGTGCTTCCTCAATACCTCAGAAAGCGCTTCCTCAATACCTCAGAAAGTGCAACCTCAATACCTCAGAAATTGCTCCCTCAATACCTCAGAAAGTGCTCCCTCAATACCTCAGAAAGTGGCCCCTCAGTACCTCAGATAGTTCTCCCTCAATGCCTCTGAAAGTGCTCCCTCATTGACTCAGATAGTGCTCAATGCCTCAGATAGTGCTCCCTCAGTACCTCAGATACTGCTCCCACAATACCTCAGAAAGTGCTCCCTCAAAAGCTCATAAAGTGCTTCCTCAGTACATCAGATTTTGTTTTCTCAATACCTCAGAAAGTGCTTCCTCAATACCTCAGAGAGTGCTCCCTCATTACCTCAGATAGTGCTCCCTCACTACCTCAGAAATGTTCCATCAATACCTCTGATAGTTCTCCCTCAGTACCTCAGAGTGTGCTTCCTCAATACCTCAGAACTTGCTCCCTCGGTACCTCAGATAGTGCACCCTCAATATCTCAGAAAGTGCTCCCTCAGTACCTCAGAAAGTGCTTCCTCAATACCTCAGGAAGTACTCCCTCAATACCTCAGATAGTGCTCCCTCAATACCTCAGAAATTGCTCCATCAATACCTCAGAAAGTGCTTCCTCAATACCTCAGAAACGGCTTCCTCAATACCTCAGAAACTGCTTCCTCAATACCTCAGAAAGTGCTACGTCAATACCTCAAAAAGTGATCCCTCAATACCTCAGATAATGCTCCCTCAATACCTCAGAAAGTGCTCGCTCAATACCTCAGATAGTTCTCCCACAATGCCTCAGATAGTGCTCCCTCAATACCTCAGATAGTGCTCCCTCAATACCTCAGATAGTGCTCCCTCAATACCTCAGATAGTTCTCCCTCAATACCTCTGAAAGTGCTTTCTCAATACCTCAGATAGTGCTTCCACAGTACCTCATATAGTACTCCCTCAGTGCCTGAGATAGTGCTTCCTCAGTACGTCAGGAAGTCCTCCATCAATACCTCCGAAAGTCATCCATCAATACCTCTGAAAGTGATCCCTCAATACCTCAGATAGTTCTCCCTCAACACCTCAGAATGTGCTCCATCAATACCTCAGAAAGTTATCCCTCAGTACCTCAGATAGTTCTCCCTCAGTACCTCAGATAGTGCTTCCTCAGTACTTCAGAAAGTCCTCCATCAATACCTCAGATAGTGCTCTATCAATACCTCTGAAAATGCTCCCTAAAAACCCCAGATAGTTCTCCCTCAATAACTCAGATAGTGCTCCCTCAATACCTCTGAAATTGCTCCCTCAATAGCTCAGATATTTCTCCCTCAATGCCTCAGATAGTGCTCCCTCAATTCCTCAGATAGTGCTCCATCAATACCTCAGATAGTTCTTCCTCAATACCTCTGAAAGTGCTCCCACAGTACCTCAAAAAGTGCTCCCTCAATACTTCAGATAGTTCTCCCTCAGTACCTCAGATAGTTCTCCCTCAGTACCTCAGAAAGTTCTCCCTCAGTACCTCAGAAAGTGCTCACTCAGTACCTCAGAAAGTGCTCCCTCAGTACATCAGATAGTGCTCTCTCAGTACCTCAGAAAATGCCCACTCAGTACCTCAGAAATTGCTCCCTCAGTACATCAGATAGTGCTCCCAAAATGCCACAGATAGTGCTCCCTCAATGCCTCAGATAGTGCTCCCTCAATACCGCAGATAGTGCTACCTCAGTACCTCAGATTGTTTTCCATCAGTACCACAGAAAGTGCTTCCTCAATACCTCAGAATGTGCTCCATCGATACCTCAGTTAGTTCTCCCTCAGTACCTCACAAAGTGCTCCCTCAGTACCTCAGATAGTGCTCCCACAATACCTCAGAAAGTGCTCCCTCAATACCTCATAAAGTGCTTCCTCAGTACATCAGATTTTGTTTTCTCAATACCTCAGAGTGTGCGCCCTCATTACCTCAGATAGTTCTCCCTCAGTACCTCAGAGTGTGCTTCCTCAATACCTCAGAACTTGCTCTCTCAATACCTCAGAAAGTGCTCCCTCAGTACCTCAGAAAGTGCTTCCTCAATACCTCAGAAAGTACTCCCTCAATACCTCAGATAGTGCTTCCTCAATACCTCAGAAATTGCTCCATCAATACCTCAGAAAGTGCTTCCTCAATACCTCAGAAAGTGCTACCTCAATACCTCAGAAAGTGATCCCTCAGTACCTCAGAAAATGCTCACTCAGTACCTCAGAAATTGCTCCCTCAGTACCTCAGATAGTGCTCCCAAAATGCCACAGATAGTGCTCCCTCAATGCCTCAGATAGTGCTCCCTCAATACCGCAGATAGTGCTACCTCAGTACCGCAGATAGTTTTCCATCAGTACCACAGAAAGTGCTTCCTCAATACCTCAGAAAATGCTCCATCAATACCTCAGTTAGTTCTCCCTCAGTACCTCACAAACTGCTCCCTCAATACCTCAGTGAGTGCTTCCTCAATACCTCAGAAAGTCCACCCTCAGTACCTCAGATAGTGCTCCCACAATACCTCAGAAAGTGCTCCCTCAATACCACATAAAGTGCTTCCTCAGTACATCAGATTTTGTTTTCTCAATACCTCAGAGAGTGCTCCCTCATTACCTCTGATAGTGCTACCTCACTACCTCAGAAAGTGCTCCATCAATATCTCAGATAGTTCTCCCTCAGTACCTCAGAGTGTGCTTCCTCAATACCTCAGAACCTGCTCCCTCAGTACCTCAGATAGTGCTCTCTTAATACCTGATTTAGTGCTCCCTCAGTACCTCAGAAAGTGCTTCCTCAATACCTCAGAAAGTACTCCCTCAATACCTCAGAAAGTGATCCCTCAATACCTCAGAAAGTGCTTCCTCAACACCTCAGAAAGTGATCCCTCATTACCTCAGAAAGTGCTCCCTCAATACCTCAGATAATGCTGCCTCAATACCTCAGAAAATGCTCGCTCAATACCTCAGATAGTTCTCCCACAATGCCTCAGATAGTGCTTTCTCAATACCTCAGATAGTGCTCCCACAGTACCTCAGATAGTACTCCCTCAGTACTTCAGGTAGTGCTTCCTCAGTACGTTAGAAAGTGCTCCCTCAATACCTCAGAAAGTGATCCCTCAGTACCTCAGATAATTCTCCCTCAGTACCTCAAATATTTATCCCTCAGTACCTCAGAAAGTGTTCCGTCAATACCTCTGTAAATGCTCCCTCAGTGCCTCAGATAGTGCCCAATGCCTCAGATAGTGCTCCCTCAATACCTCAGAAAGTGCTCCCTCAGTACCTCAGATTGTTCTCCCTCAGTACCTCAGATAATTCTCGCTCAGTACCTCAGAAAGTGCTCCCTCAATACTCAGAAAGTGCTTCATCAATACCTCAGATAGTGCTCCCTCAGTACCTCAGAAAGTGCTCCCTCAATACTTCAGAAAGTTATCCCTCAGTACCTCAGATAGTTCTCCCTCAGTACCTCAGATAGTGCTTCCTCAGTACTTCAGAAAGTCCTCCATCAATACCTCAGATAGTGCTCTATCAATACTTCTGAAAATGCTCCCTAAAAACCCCAGATAGTTCTCCCTCAATAACTCAGATAGTGCTCCCTCAATACCTCTGAAATTGCTCCCTCAATACCTCAGATATTTCTCCCTCAATGCCTCAGATAGTGCTCCCTCAATTCCTCAGATAGTGCTCCATCAATACCTCAGATAGTTCTTCCTCAATACCTCTGAAAGTGTTCCCGCAGTACCTCAAAAAGTGCTCCCTCAATACCTCAGAAAGTCCTCCCTCAGTACCTCAGATAGTTCTCCCTCAGTACCTCAGATAGTTCTCCCTCAGTACCTCAAATATTTATCCCTCAGTACCTCAGAAAGTGTTCCCTCAATACCTCTGGAAATGCTCCCTCAGTGCCTCAGATAGTGCGCAATGCCTCAGATAGTGCTCCCTCAATACCTCAGAAAGTGCTCCCTCAGTACCTCAGATTGTTCTCCCTCAGTATCTCAGATAGTTCTCGCTCAGTACCTCAGAAAGTGCTCCCTCAATACATCAGAAAGTGCTCCATCAATACCTCAGATCGTTCTCCCTCAATACCTCAGAGAGTGCTTCTTCAATACCTCAGAAAGTGCTTCATCAATACCTCAGAAAGTGCTCTCTCAATACCTCAGAAAGTACTCTCTCAATACTCAGAAAGTGCTTCCTCAATACCTCAGATAGTGCTCCCTCAGTACCTCAGAAAGTGCTCCCTCAATACTTCAGAAAGTGGTCCCACAGTACCTCAGATAGTTCTCCCTCAGTACCTCAGAAAGTGCTCCCTCCGTACCTCAGATAGTGCTCCCTCAATGCCTCAGATAGTGCTCCCTCAATACCGCAGATAGTGCAAACTCAGTACCTCAGATAGTTTTTCATCAGTACCTCAGATACATCTCCCTCAGTACCTCGCAAAGTGCTCCCTCAATACCTCAGAAAGTCCTTCCTCAATACCTCAGATAGTGCTCCCTCAATACCTCCGAAAATGCACCCACAATACCTCAGAAAGTGCTTCCTCAATACATCAGATTGTGTTCCCACAATACCTCAGAAAGTGCTCCCTCAGTACCTCAGAAATTGCTCCCTTAATACCTCAGAAAGTGCTTCCTCAATACCTCAGAATGTGCTCCATCAGTGCCTCAGTCAGTGCTCCCTCAATACCTCAAAAGTGCTCCCTCAGCACCTCAGATATTTCTCCCTGAATACCTCAGAAAGTGGTCGATCAATACCTCAGATAGTTCTCCCACCATGCTTCAGATAGTGCTCCCTCAATACCTCAGATCGTGCTCCCTCAATACCTCAGATTGTTCTCCCTCAGTACCTCTGAAAGTGCTTTCTCAATACCTCAGATAGTGCTCCCACAGTACCTCAGATAGTACTCTCTCAGTACCTCCGATAGTGCTTCCTCAGTACGTCAGAAAGTGCTCCCTCAGTACCTCAGAAAGTGCTCCCTCAATACCTCAGAAAGTGGTCCCTCAGTACCTCAGATAGTGCTTCCTCAGTACTTTAGAAAGTCCTCCATCAATACCTCAGATAGTGCTCTATCAATACCTCTGAAAATGCTCCCTAAAAACCCCAGATAGTTCTCCCTCAATAACTCAGATAGTGCTCCCTCAATACCTCTGAAATTGCACCCTCAATACCTCAGATATTTCTCCCTCAATGCCTCAGATAGTGCTCCCTCAATTCCTCAGATAGTGCTCCATCAATACCTCAGATAGTTCTTCCTCAATACCTCTGAAAGTGCTCCCGCAGTACCTCAAAAAGTGCTCCCTCAATACCTCAGAAAGTCCTCCCTCAGTACCTCAGATAGTTCTCCCTCAGTACCTCAGATAGTTCTCCCTCAGTACCTCAGAAAGTGCTCACTCAGTACCTCAGAAAGTGCTCCCTCAGTACCTCAGATAGTGCTCCCTCAGTACCTCAGAAAATGCCCACTCAGTACCTCAGAAATTGCTCCCTCAGTACATCAGATAGTGCTCCCAAAATGCCACAGATAGTGCTCCCTCAATGCCTCAGATAGTGCTCCCTCAATACCGCAGATAGTGCTACCTCAGTACCTCAGATAGTTTTCCATCAGTACCACAGAAAGTGCTTCCTCAATACCTCAGAATGTGCTCCATCGATACCTCAGTTAGTTCTCCCTCAGTACCTCACAAAGTGCTCCCTCAGTACCTCAGATAGTGCTCCCATAATACCTCAGAAAGTGCTCCCTCAATACCTCATAAAGTGCTTCCTCAGTACATCAGATTTTGTTTTCTCAATACCTCAGAGTGTGCGCCCTCATTACCTCAGATAGTTCTCCCTCAGTACCTCAGAGTGTGCTTCCTCAATACCTCAGAACTTGCTCCCTCAGTACCTCAGATAGTGCTCTCTCAGTACCTCAGAAAGTGCTCCCTCAGTACCTCAGAAAGTGCTTCCTCAATACCTCAGAAAGTACTCCCTCAATACCTCAGATATTGCTTCCTCAATACCTCAGAAATTGCTCCATCAATACCTCAGAAAGTGCTTCCTCAATACCTCAGAAAGTGCTACCTCAATACCTCAGAAAGTGATCCCTCAGTACCTCAGAAAATGCTCACTCAGTACCTCAGAAATTGCTCCCTCAGTACCTCAGATAGTGCTCCCAAAATGCCACAGATAGTGCTCCCTCAATGCCTCAGATAGTGCTCCCTCAATACCGCAGATAGTGCTACCTCAGTACCGCAGATAGTTTTCCATCAGTACCACAGAAAGTGCTTCCTCAATACCTCAGAAAATGCTCCATCAATACCTCAGTTAGTTCTCCCTCAGTACCTCACAAACTGCTCCCTCAATACCTCAGTGAGTGCTTCCTCAATACCTCAGAAAGTCCACCCTCAATACCTCAGAAAGTGCTCCCACAATACCACATAAAGTGCTTCCTCAGTACATCAGATTTTGTTTTCTCAATACCTCAGAGAGTGCTCCCTCATTACCTCCGATAGTGCTACCTCACTACCTCAGAAAGTGCTCCATCAATATCTCAGATAGTTCTCCCTCAGTACCTCAGAGTGTGCTTCCTCAATACCTCAGAACCTGCTCCCTCAGTACCTCAGATAGTTCTCTCTTAATACCTGATTTAGTGCTCCCTCAGTACCTCAGAAAGTGCTTCCTCAATACCTCAGAAAGTACTCCCTCAATACCTCAGAATGTGATCCCTCAATACCTCAGAAAGTGCTTCCTCAATACCTCAGAAAGTGATCCCTCATTACCTCAGAAAGTGCTCCCTCAATACCTCAGATAATGCTCCCTCAATACCTCAGAAAATGCTCGCTCAATACCTCAGATAGTTCTCCCACAATGCCTCAGATAGTGCTCCCACAGTACCTCAGATAGTACTCCCTCAGTACTTCAGGTAGTGCTTCCTCAGTACGTCAGAAAGTGCTCCCTCAATACCTCAGAAAGTGATCCCTCAGTACCTCAGATAATTCTCCCTCAGTACCTCAAATATTTATCCCTCAGTACCTCAGAAAGTGTTCCCTCAATACCGCTGGAAATGCTCCCTCAGTGCCTCAGATAGTGCCCAATGCCTCAGATAGTGCTCCCTCAATACCTCAGAAAGTGCTCCCTCAGTACCTCAGATTGTTCTCCCTCAGTACCTCAGATAATTCTCGCTCAGTACCTCAGAAAGTGCTCCCTCAATACATCAGAAAGTGCTCCATCAATACCTCAGATCGTTCTCCCTCAATACCTCAGAGAGTGGTTCTTCAATACCTCAGAAAGTGCTTCATCAATACCTCAGAAAGTGCTCCCTCACTACCTCAGATTGTTCTCTCTCAGTACCTCAGATAATTCACCCTCAGTACCTCAGAATTTGATTAGATTAGATTACTTACAGTGTGGAAACAGGCCCTTCGGCCCAACAAGTCCACACCGACCCGCCGAAGCGTAACCCACCCATACCCCCGCATTTACCCCTTTACCTAACACTACGGGCAATTTAGCATGGCCAATTCACCTGACTTGCACATCTTTGGACTGTGGGAGGAAACCGGAGCCCCCGGAGGAAACCCACGCAGACACGGGGAGAACGTGCAAACTCCACACAGTCAGTCGCCTGAGTCGGGAATTGAACCCGGGTCTCTGGCGCTGCGAGGCAGCAGTGCTAACCACTGTGCCACCGTGCCGCCCACTAATACGAAAGAAAGTGCTCCCTCAATACTTCAGAAAGTGGTCCCACAGTACCTCAGATAGTTCTCCCTCAGTACCTCAGAAAGTGCTCCCTCAGTACCTCAGATAGTGCTCCCTCAATGCCTCAGATAGTGCTCCCTCAATACCGCAGATAGTGCTACCTCAGTACCTCAGATAGTTTTCCATCAGTACCTCAGATACTTCTCCCTCAGTACCTCACAAAGTGCTCCCTCAATACCTCAGAAAGTCCTTCCTCAATACCTCAGATAGTGCTCCCTCAATACCTCAGAAAGTGCACCCTCAATACCTCATAAAGTGCTTTCTCAATACATCAGATTGTGTTCCCTCAACACCTCAGAAAGTGCTCCCTCAGTACCTCAGAAAGCGCTCCCTTAATACCTCAGAAAGAGCTTCCTCAATATCTCAGAATGTGCTCCATCAGTGCTTCAGATAGTGCTCCCTCAATACCTCAAAAAGTGCTCCCTCAGTACCTCAGATAATTCTCCCTCAGTACCTCAGAACGTGCTTCCTCAACACCTCAGAATGTGCTTCCTCAATACCTCAGAAAGTGCTCCCTCAATACCTCAGAAAGTGCTCCCTCAATACCTCAGAAAGTGCTCCCTCAGTACCTCAGATATTTCTCCCTCAGTACCTCAGGTCGTGATCGCTCAATACCTCAAAAAGTGCTCACTCAGTACCTCAGATAGTTCTTCCTCAGTTCCTCAGATAGTACTCCCTCAGTACCTCAGAAAGTGCTCCCTCAGTACCTCAGATAGTTCTCCCTCAGTACCTCAGATAGTGCTCCCTCAACACCTCAGAATGTGCTTCCTCAATACCTCAGAAAGTGCTCCCTCAAAACCTCAGATAGTTCTCCCTCAATACATCAGAAAGTGCTCCCTCAATACCTCAGAAAGTGCTCCCTCAATATGTCAGATAGTTCTCCCTCAATAACTCTGAAAGTGCTCCCTCAATACCTCAGAAAGTGATCCCTCAGTACCTCAGATAGTGCTTCCTCAGTACTTCAGTTAGTCCTCCATCAATACCTCGGAAAGTGCTCCATCAATACCTCAGATAGTGCTCTATCAATACCTCTGAAAGTGCTCCCTAAATACCCCTGATAGTTCTCCCTCAATAACTCAGATAGTGCTCCCTCAATACCTCTGAATTTGCTCCCTCAATACATCAGATATTTCTCCCTCAATGACTCAGATAGTGCTCCCTCAATACCTCAGTTATTTCTCCCTCAATGCCTCAGAAAGTGCTCCCTCAATACCTCAGATAGTGCTCCATCAATACCTCAGATAGTTCTTCCTCAATACCTCTGAAAGTGCTCCCGCAGTACCACAGAAAGTGCTCCCTCAGTATCTCATATAGTTCTCCCTCAGTACCTCAGAAATTGCTCCCTCAGTACCTCATATAGTGATCCCTCAATACCTCAGAAAGTGATCCCTGAGTACCTCAGATAGTACTCACGCAGAACCTCAGCTAGTGCTTCCTCAGTGCGTCAGAAAGTGCTCTTTCAATACCTTAGAAACTGCTCCCTCAGTACCTCAGATATTTCTCCCTCAGTACCTCAGATAGTTCTCCCTCAGTACCTCAGAATGTTCACCCTCAAAATCTCAGAAAGTGCTCCCTCAATAACTCAGAAAGTGCTCCCTCAATACCGAAGAATTCATCACTTTTTTGTGTTTAACACCCAAAGTCCCTCAGACAGTAGCTCCAGAAAACATTCACATCCTCAACACTTCAGGGCTCAGCCCAGCTCCCGCCTCAGACTGTGTTCAAACCACTTCAGACTGTAAGGACCCACATCCACCCCTGTCCAAGATTGGAGTCCAGGTCCTCAGAACATTACCTGTCTCTCTGGATTAATTTTAGATTTCCTACAGTGTAGAAGCAAGTCATTCCATCCATTGGCTCCACACTGACTGTCTGAACAGCATCGCACCGAGACTCACATCCTCTACTCTATCCCTGCAATGCTGCATTTCCCATGGCAGCTTTGGGCGGTGGGAGGGAACTGGATCACCCGGAAGGAACCCGCACAGATAAAGAGAGAATGTGTAAACTCCACACAGGCAGTCACCGGGAGTTAGAATCAAACCACTGAGGCACCGTGCTGTCCTCTCTCCTTGGATGCCATCTCATCTAACCTTTTACTAAGCAATCTCCCATGTGAAACCTTCTCATCTGTTTCCTTGGTCATCCCTTCAAAAGCTCTATCAAGTTGGGCACATAATTTCCACAAACAAAGCCAAACTGACCATCTCTAATCAATTCTTGCTTTTCCAAATGCATGTAAATTGTGTCTCAGAATGCCCACCAACAGCTTACCCACCACTGCCATCAGGCTCACAGCTCCATCGTTCAATGGCTGTTCCTTGCAGCCTTACTTCAATAATGGCCCATCATTAATCACCCTCCAGTCTTCAGGCACCTCACCCGTTGTCACTGATCGGTCCATCTGACAAGGCCATCTACATCCTTCTGTAATCTAAGGCTATCCTCCTCAGTATTTATCACCCAACCAATCTTCATATCATTCATGAACCCAATGATTAACCCTCCACCATTCAAACCTAAATCTTTTCTAACAACCACATCAGCAAGACCCCAGCAGTGAGACATGAACAGACAGAGATTTCTAACTGGGCCATCACTGTCTGCTTCCTGCCACTCAGCATTCTGCACCAAATTCCTTGGATCTTGAGTTTTTATGTTCACTATCAGTTTCCAGTATGGGTCCTGATAAAAGCCTTACTGACTGCAAGCAGGCGACAGGAAAGTATTGCCCTTATTTACACAGCTGGTCACCTCCTTAAAAAGTACACTCCCATTGGTCAGACCTGAGCTCCCCTTAACACAGCCATTCTGACTGTTCATCATGAACTCCAGTCTCTGTAAATGCTGATTAATTCTATCTCCCAAAATTGCTTCCAACAGACGCCCCACCCACGACATTAGCCTGAATGGCCTGGAGCTGCCTGATATATCCTACGTTCCTTCTTGAATAACAGGACCACATGGTCAGTCCGACGGCACCTCTCCTGTGGCCAGAGGGGATTTGAAAATGTTTGCAAGTGTCCCTGCTACTTCCTCCATCACCTCATTCGGTAAACTGAGATACATTTCCACCGTCTTTGAAGATTTCCTGGTTTGTAAGAAGGCCAGACCACTCAGAACCACCTCTCTCTCTATATATGCTAATTCATTTAATTGTATCACACAGCGTCTTCACGATTTCATACCAACCCTGTCCCAATGAGCATTGACAAAATGCATCCATTCAGTGTAGCCTCTGGGTCCATGCACAAATTCTCACTGTGTTCCACAACCTGCTCTTTCCCTCATTATCAATTCACCCTTAATGTCACTGTAAAGTACTGTCAGATTTTTATTTCCTCTCTTAGCACTCCTCGTTCACAGACAAATAGCCTGCAATACGATTTGGAGGAGTATGGGATGTCATTCTGGATGTGGATTAGCATTGGGAAGCTCAGAAATAAGGAACACATGACTGTGGAGCAGTGGGATTCATTTGAGATGAGCAGACGGAAGCTGAGGAATAAGCCTCAGCCCTGTCGGCTGCAAAGGGACTTGGATATTATGCAGAGCTGGGCTGAGGAGTGGCAGATGGAGTTCTACCCTGCCAATTGTAAGGTTGTCCATTTTGGAAAGACAAATAAGAATGCGGAATACAGGGTTAACGGTAAGGTTCTTAGTAAGGTGGAGGAGCAGAAGGATCTTGGGGTCTATGTTCATAGATCTTTGAAAGTTGCCACTCAGATTGATAGAGCTTGTAAGAAGGCCTATGGTGTGTATTAGCGTTCATTAGCAGAGGGATTGAATTCAAGAGTCGTGAAGTGATGTTACAGCTGCACAGGACTTTGGTTAGGCCACATTTGGAGTACTGTATGCAGTGCTGGCCGCCTCACTTTAGGAAATATGTGGAAGCTTTGGAGAGAGTGCAGAGAAGATTTACCAGGATGTTGCCTGGAATGGAGAATAGGTCGTACAATGATAGGTTGAGAGTGCTAGGCCTTTTCTTGTTGGAACGGAGAAGGATGAGGGGTGACTTGATAGATTTTTATAAGATGATCAGGGGAATAGATAGAGTAGACAGTCAGAAACTTTTTCCCCGGGTACAACAGAGTGTTACAAGGGGACATAAATTTAAGGTGAAGGGTGGAAGGTATCGGGGAGATTTCAGGGGTGGGTTCTTTACCCAGAGAGTGGTGGGGGCATGGAATGCGCTGCCTGTGGGAGTGGCAGAGTCAGAATCTTTGGTGACCTTTAAGCGGCAATTGGATAGGTACATGGATGGGTGCTTAAGCTAGGACAAATGTTCGGCACAACATCGTGGGCCGAAGGGCCTGTTCTGTGCTGTATTGTTCTATGTTCTATGTTCTATATCCTCTGACAGTGCAGCGCTCCCTCAGTACTGACCCTCTGACAATGCAGCTCTCCCTCAGCACTGCTCCTTTGACCCTGCAGCACACCCTCAGAAATGACGATCTGACACAACAGCTTTCCCTCAGTACTGATACTCTGACTCTGCAGCACTCTCTTTGTACTGACATTTCCACAGTGCAGCATTCTCTCAGTACTGACACTCATACAGTGTGGCATCCCCTCAGTACTGACCCTCCGACAATGTGGCACTCCCTCAATACAGCTGCTCTTACAGTGCAGCACTCCCTCGGTACTGACCCTCCGGTAACGTGGCATTTTCTCAGTACCAACCCTCCGGCAGAGCAGAATCAATCAGTACTGACAATCTGACAGTGCGGCACTGCCTCATTCCTGCACTTCTGATAGTCCAGCAATGCCTCAAGACTGACCCTTTGGCAGTGCAGCACTCCCTCAGTACTGACCCCCTGAAACAACACTCCCTCAGAACTGACACACTGACAGTGTAGCTCTCCCTCAGTAATGTCCCTTTGAGTGTGCATCACTCTCTCAGTACTGACCCCCTGGCAATGCAGCAATCACTCAGTACAGACTGTCCGACAGATAGCATGGCACTCCCTCAGTACTGACCCTCACAGCGCAGTGATCCCTCAGTACTCATCTCCTCAGAGTGCGTTGCTCCCTCAGTTCTAAACCTTTCACAGTGCAGCGCTCCCTCAGTAGTAACCCTCTCACAGTGCGACACTCTGACAGCAAGGCGATCCAGTAGTACTGACCGTCAGAGAGTGCGCACTTCATCATTACTGACCCTCTCCCTGCACAGCAATCCCTCCATCCTGACGTTCTGACAATGCAGCACTCCCTCAACACTGACCCTCTGACAATGCTGCACTCCCTCCATACTGACCCTCTGACAATGCTGCACTCCCTCCACACTGACCCTCTGACAATACTGTACTCCCTCCGCACTGATCCTCTGACAATGCTGCACTCACTCCACTCTGATCCTCTGACAATGCTGCACTCCCTCCACACTGATCCTCTGACAATGCTGCACTCCCTCCACTCTGATCCTCTGACAATGCTGCACTCCCTCCGCACTGATCCACTGACAATGTTGCACTCCCTCCACACTGATACTCTGACAATGCTGCACTCCCTCCACACTGACCCTCTGACAATGCTGCACTCCCTCCACACTGATCCTCTGACAATGCTGCACTCCCTCCACACTGATACTCTGACAATGCTGCAATCCCTCCACACTGACCCCCTGACAATGCTGCACTCCCTCCACACTGATACTCTGACAATGCTGTACACCCTCCATACTGACCCTCTGACAATGCTGGACTCCCTTCACACTGACCCTCTGACAATGCTGCACTCCCACCACACTGATCATCTGACAATGCTGCACTCCCTCCACACTGATCCTCTGACAATGCTGCACTCCCTCGACACTGACCCTCTGAAAATGCTGTACACCCTCCATACTGATTCTCTGACAATGCTGCACTCCCTCCACACTGATCCTCTGACAATGCTGCACTCCCTCCACACTGATCCTCTGACAATGCTGCACTCCCTCCACACTGGTCCTCTGACAATGCTGCACTCCCTCCACACTGATATTCTGACAATGCTGCACTCCCTCCATACTGACCTTCTGACAATGCTGTACACCCTCCACACTGACACTCTGACTATGCTGCACTACCTCCACACTGACCCTCGGAGAATGCTGCACTCCCTCCACACTGACCCTCTGACAATGCTGCACTACCTCCACACTGACCCTCTGACAATGCTGCACTCCCTCCATACTGACCCTCTGACAATGCTGCACTCCCTCCATACTGACCCTCTGACAATGCTGTACTCCCTTCAACTGACCCTCTGACAATGCTACAGTCCCTCCTCACTGACCCTCTGACAATGCTGCACTCCCTCCACTCTGACCCTCTGACAATGCTGCACTCCCTCCATACTGACCCTCTGACAATGCTGCACTCCCTCCACACTGATCCTCTGACAATGCAGCACTCCCTCCACACTGATCCTCTGACAATGCTGCACTCCCTCCACACTGATACTCTGACAATGCTGTACACCGTCCACACTGACCCTCTGACAATGCTGCACTCCGTCCATACTGATCCTCTGACAATACTGCACTCCCTCCACACTGACCCTCTGACAATGCTGCACTCCCTCCACACTCACCATCTGACAATGCTGCACTCCCTCCATACTGACCCTCTGACAATGCTGTACACCCTCCAAACGGACGCTCTGACAATGCTACACTCCCTCCACACTGATCATCTGACAATGCTGCACTCCCTCCACAATGACCCTCTGAGAATGCTGCACTCCCTCCATACTGACCCTCTGACAATGCTGCACTCCCTCCACACTGATACTCCGACAATGCTGCACTCCCTCCACACTGATCCTCTGACAATGCTGCACTCCCTCCACACTGATCCTCTGACAATGCTGCACTCCCTCCACACTGATACTCTGACAATGCTGTACACCGTCCACACTGACCCTCTGACAATGCTGCACTACCTCCATACTGATTCTCTGACAATACTGCACTCCCTCCACACTGACCCTCTGACAATGCTACACTCCCTCCACACTAACCATCTGACAATGCTGCACTCCCTCCATACTGACCCTCTGACAATGCTGTACACCCTCCAAACGAACGCTCTGACAATGCTACACTCCCTCCACACTGATCATCTGACAATGCTGCACTCCCTCCACACTGATCCTCTGACAATGCTGCACTCCCTCCACACTGACCCTCTGACAATGCTGTACACCCTCCATACTGATCCTCTGACAATGCTGCACTCCCTCCACACTGATCTCTGACAATGCTGCACTCCCTCCACACTGATCCTCTGACAATGCTGCACTCCCTCCACACTGATATTCTGACAATGCTGCACTCCCTCCATACTGACCCTCTGACAATGCTGCACTCCCTCCACACTGATCCTCTGACAATGCTGTACACCCTCCACACTGACACTCTGACAATGCTGCACTACCTCCACACTTACCCTCTGAGGATGCTGCACTCCCTCCAACTGACCCTCTGACAATGCTGCACTCCCTCCACACTGACCCTCTGACAATGCTGCACTCCCTCCAAACTGACCCTCTGACAATGCTGCACTCCCTCCATACAGACCCTCTGACAAAGTTGCACTCCCTCCACACTGATCCTCTGACAATGCAGCACTCCCTCCACACTGACCCTCTGACAATGCTAAACTCCCTCCACACTGATCCTCTGACAATGCTGCACTCCCTCCACAATGACCCTCTGAGAATGCTGCACTCCCTCCATACTGACCCTCTGACAATGCTGTACACCGTCCACACTGACCCTCTGACAATGCTGCACTCCCTCCACACTGATCCTCTGGCAATACTGCACTCCCTCCACACTGAACCTCTGACAATGCTGCACTCCCTCCATACTGACCCTCTGCCAATGCTGCACTCCCTCCACACTGATACTCTGACAATGCTGTACACCGTCCACACTGACCCTCTGACAATGCTGCACTCCCTCCACACTGATCCTCTGACAATACTGCACTCCCTCCACACTGACCCTCTGACAATGCTGCACTCCCTCCACACTGATACTCTGACAATGCTGCACTCCCTCCACACTGATGTTCTGACAATGCTGCACTCCCTCCAAGCTGATCCTCTGACAATGCTGCACTCCCTCCACACTGACCCTCTGACAATGCTGCACTCCCTCCACACTGATCCTCTGACAATACTGCACTCCCTCCACACTGACCCTCTGACAATGCTGCACTCCCTCCATACTGACCCTCTGACAATGCTGCACTCCCTCCACACTGATACTCTGACAATGCTGTACACCGTCCACACTGACCCTCTGACAATGCTGCACTCCCTCCACACTGATACTCTGACAATGCTGCATTCCCTCCACACTGATCTTCTGACAATGCTGCACTCCCTCCACACTGACCCTCTGACAATGCTGCACTCCCTCCACACTGATCCTCTGACAATACTGCACTCGCTCCACACTGACCCTCTGGCAATGCTGCACTCCCTCCACACTGATCCTCTGACAATACTGCACTCCCTCCACACTGACCCTCTGACAATGCTGCACTCCATCCATACTGACCCTCTGACAATGCTGCACTCCCTCCACACTGATCCTCTGACAATACTGCACTCCCTCCACACTGACCCTCTGACAATGCTGCACTCCCTCCATACTGACCCTCTGACAATGCTGCACTCCCTCCACACTGATACTCTGACAATGCTGTACACCGTCCACACTGACCCTCTGACAATGCTGCACTCCCTCCACACTGATACTCTGACAATGCTGCATTCCCTCCACACTGATCTTCTGACAATGCTGCACTCCCTCCACACTGACCCTCTGACAATGCTGCACTCCCTCCACACTGATCCTCTGACAATACTGCACTCGCTCCACACTGACCCTCTGGCAATGCTGCACTCCCTCCACACTGATCCTCTGACAATACTGCACTCCCTCCACACTGACCCTCTGACAATGCTGCACTCCATCCATACTGACCCTCTGACAATGCTGCACTCCCTCCACACTGATCCTCTGACAATACTGCACTCCCTCCACACTGACCCTCTGACAATGCTGCACTCCATCCATACTGACCCTCTGACAATGCTGCACTCCCTCCACACTGACCCTCTGACAATGCTGCACTCCATCCATACTGACCCTCTGACAATGCTGCACTCCCTCCACACTGATACTCTGACAAGGCTGTACACCGTCCACACTGACCCTCTGACTATGCTGCACTCCCTCCACACTGACCCTCTGACAATGCTGTACACCCTCCAAACGGAGTCTCTGACAATGCTACACTCCCTCCACACTGATCCTCTGACAATGCTGCACTCCCTCCACACTGAACCTCTGACAATACTGCACTCCCTCCACACTGACCTTCTGACAATGCTGCACTCCCTCCACACTAACCATCTGACAATGCTGCACTCCCTCCATACTGACCCTCTGATAATGCTGTACACCCTCCAAACGGACTCTCTCACAATGCTACACTCCCTCCACACTGATCATCTGTCCATGCTGCACTCCCTCCACACTGATCCTCTGACAATGCTGCACTCCCTCGACACTGACCCTCTGACAATGCTGTACACACTCCATACTGATCCTCTGACAATGCTGCACTCCCTACACACTGATCCTCTGACAATGCTGCACTCCCTCCACACTGATCTTCTGACAATGCTGCACTCCCTCCATACTGACCCTCTGACAATGCTGTACACCCTCCACACTGACTCTCTGACAATGCTGCACTCCCTCCACACTAACCATCTGACAATGCTGCACTCCCTCCATACTGACCCTCTGACAATGCTGTACACCCTCCAAACGGACTCTCTGACAATGCTACACTCCCTCCACACTGATCATCTGACAATGCTGCACTCCCTCCACACTGATCCTCTGACAATGCTGCACTCCCTCGACACTGACCCTCTGACAATGCTGTACACCCTCCATACTGATCCTCTGACAATGCTGCACTCCCTCCACACTGATCCTCTGACAATGCTGCACTCCCTCCACACTAATCCTCTGACAATGCTCCACTCCATCCACACTGATCCTCTGACAATGCTGCACTTCCTCCACACTGACCCTCTGACAATGCTGTACACCCTCCACACTGACTCTCTGACAATGCTGCACTACCTCCACACTGATCCTCTGACAATGCAGCACTCCCTCCACACTGATCCTCTGACAATACTGCACTCCCTCCACACTGACCCTCTGACAATGCTGCACTACCTCCATACTGACCCACTGACAATGCTGCACTCCCTCCACACTGATACTCTGACAATGCTGTACACCGTCCACACTGACTCTCTGACAATGCTGCACTACCTCCACACTTACCCTCTGAGGATGCTGCACTCCCTCCAACTGACCCTCTGACAATGCTAAACTCCCTCCACACTGATCCTCTGACAATGCTGCACTCCCTCCACAATGACCCTCTGAGAATGCTGCACTCCCTTCATACTGACCCTCTGACAATGCTGTACACCGTCCACACTGACCCTCTGACAATGCTGCACTCCCTCCACACTGATCCTCTGACAATACTGCACTCCCTCCACACTGACCCTCTGACAATGCTGCACTCCCTCCATACTGATACTCTGACAATGCTGTACACCGTCCACACTGACCCTCTGACAATGCTGCACTCCCTCCACACTGATCCTCTGACAATACTGCACTCCCTCCACACTGACCCTCTGACAATGCTGCACTCCCTCCACACTGACCCTCTGACAATTCTGCACTCCCTCCACACTAACCATCTGACAATGCTGCACTCCCTCCATACTGACCCTCTGACAATGCTGTACACCCTCCAAACGGACTCTCTCACAATGCTACACTCCCTCCACACTGATCATCTGACAATGCTGCACTCCCTCCACACTGATCCTCTGACAATGCTGCACTCCCTCCACACTGACCCTCTGACAATGCTGTACACCCTCCATACTGATCCTCTGACAATGCTGCACTCCCTCCACACTGATCCTCTGACAATGCTGCACTCCCTCCACACTGATCCTCTGACAATGCTGCACTCCCTCCACACTGATCCTCTGACAATGCTGCACTCCCTCCACACTGATATTCTGACAATGCTGCACTCCCTCCATACTGACCCTCTGACAATGCTGTACACCCTCCACACAGACTCTCTGACAATGCTGCACTACCTCCACACTTACCCTCTGAGGATGCTGCACTCTCTCCAACTGACCCTCTGACAATGCTACACTCCCTCCACACTGATACTCTGACAATGCTGCACTCCCTCCACAATGACCCTCTGAGAATGCTGCACTCCCACCATACTGACCCTCTGACAATGCTGTACACCGTCCACACTGACCCTCTGACAATGCTGCACTCCCTCCACACTGATCCTCTGACAATACTGCACTCCCTCCACACTGACCCTCTGACAATGCTGCACTCCCTCCACACTGACCCTCTGACAATGCTGCACTCCCTCCACACTGATACTCTGACAATGCTGTACACCGTCCACACTGACCCTCTGACAATGCTGCCATCCCTCCACACTGATCCTCTGACAATACTGCACTCCCTCCACACTGACCCTCTGACAATGCTGCACTCCCTCCACACTGATACTCTGACAATGCTGCACTCCCTCCACACTGATCCTCTGACAATGCTGCACTCCCTCCACACTGATCCTCTGACAATGCTGCACTCCCTCCACACTGATACTCTGACAATGCTGTACACCGTCCACACTGACCCTCTGACAATGCTGCACTCCCTCCACACTGATCCTCTGACAATACTGCACTCCCTCCACACTGACCCTCTGACAATGCTGCACTCCCTCCACACTAACCATCTGACAATGCTGCACTCCCTCCATACTGACCCTCTGACAATGCTGTACACCCTCCAAACGGACTCTCTGACAATGCTACACTCCCTCCACACTGATCCTCTGACAATGCTGCACTGCCCTCCACACTGACCCTCTGACAATGCGTCACTCCCTCCACACTGATCCTCTGACAATGCTGCACTCCCTCCACACTGATCCTCTGACAACGCTGCACTCCCTCCACACTGATCCTCTGATAGTGATCCGATCCCTCAGTACTGACTCGCTGGCAGAGTGGAAGTGGCTCTATACTGACCCTCCGACATTGTGGACCAATCTCAGGACAAATCCTCCGACAGTACAGCACTCCATCACAAATGACACTCTGACAGTACAGCACTGCCTCAGGACTGACTCATTGACAGTGTAGCACTCCCTCAGCACTGATCCATTGACAGTGCAGCACTCCCTCAGTACTGACCCTCTGACAGTGCTGCACTCCCTCACGACTGACACTCTGACAGTGCAGCACTCTCTCAGTAATGACCCTCCGACAGTGCAGCACTCTCTCAGTAATGACCCTCCGACAGTGCAGCACTCCCTCAGTAATGACCCTATGACATTGCAGCACTCCCTTAGTACTGACCCTCTGACAGTGCAGTACTCCCTCAGTACTGACCCTCTGACAGTGCAGCACTCCCTCAGGACTGACCTCTGACAGTGCAGCACTCCCTCAGTACTGATCCTCTGACAGTGCAGTACTCCCTCAGTACTGACCCTCTTACAGTGCAGCACTCCCTCAGTACTGACCCTCCGGCAGTGTAACACCCCCTCAGTAATGACCCTCTGACAGTGCAGCACTCCGTCAGTACTGACCCTCTGACAGTGCAGCACTTCCTCAGTACTGACCCTCTTTTCTTCTATTTCATAGAGTCTTGTGGAAATTTGGGGACATTGGGTCTGCAGATTCTGAGGAAGCACGAGAGAGACACACAAACCAAACATTGTCTGAAACTCTCTGTTATAGACTATTCAGAGGCACTGAGTCACAGAGATGCACATCTTGGAACCAGCCCCTCCTGTCCAACTCGTCCAAACCAACCAGATATTCTCATCTCATTTCATTCCATTAGCTAGCACTTGGCTGATATCCCTCTAAACCCTTCCTATTCACATACTCATCCTGATGCCTTTTAAATGTCACAATTGTACCAGCCCCCATCACTTCCTCTGGCAGCTACCTGCATGCCCTTGAATAAGTGCTCAAACATTCATACTGTCGATACATACTCTAATAAACACCAACGTACGAAAGCTATCATTGTCATTTTCAAACCACCCGTAGCTCCTTCATTCCGCTGATTTCAACACAGGTAAAGAAACAGAGTTAGTGACCATCCACCGTGACCCTGTTATAAAACTTATTTTCACATGTGGCTTGTATGTGATTCCCACACCCTCTAATAGTTGCCTGGAAGGTGGGGGTGAGCTGTACTCTCCTGCTGCAGTCCTTGGGTGTCCCACAGTGATGTTAGGGAGGGAGCTCCAGGATTTTAACCTGAACCACGTAAAGAGCTCTCTTACTGGAGTGCCCTTTTAAAGTTGGGAAGTTATTATAGACCAGTCGGACCCGAGAGCTGCTGTCTTCTCAAAGAGAGAGGCCTGGTGAGTCACACACCTCAGGTGAGGGGCGAGGTTGAGAAGCTGCGGGCTTCATGGTAATTTCAGACATGATAGAGATTGAGCCAACAATGTTGGCATCACGAAACTGTTAGCTGAGGTAACTGACCCTCCTTTGTAGCAGAGGGATTCAATCCCTTTAATCGACCAAGCTTGAGAATTCAACCCTAAAATCAATCTGTACGGACGCGCTGGAGACCTGAACCATCAATCCAGAGATTGCTGAAGAAACTCAGCATGTCCGGCAGCAAGTCTGAAGGGGGAGGGAGAAAGAGACAGAGAGAGAGTTCACCTTTCAATCCAGTGATTTCTGCGGGAAGGTTCCATCAGAACAGACCGTTTTGAGGAAGGGTCACTAGAAATGCGAATTGTTCCTCTCTCTCTTCACAGTTGCTACCTGCTGAATTCTGCTGAATATCCCCAGCCATCTGTTTGCTTGAGAATTTGACCTGATCCAAGCGTCACTGAGTCATTCAGTCTGTGTTCAATGCCCTGAGGCTGCTTCTGCTGAAAGTTGACAAACAGGTGTAAGGCTTTGTGAGGTATTGTGTTCGGAAGGCGGGGTACATGGGAGAACAGATACAGAACACAGGCACTTCACAAAGATCCTTCTCAATGTAACTTTGTGATGTTAATTCAGAAGGAATAGCTCAGAGCTAACATTTCAGTTTATCAGCCAAGGGGAGTATATATGTCATTGCAAAGACTTGTTTTAAAGACTGTACAGAACCGAACTTTAGTGACTATGTTTGTACGTAAAGTTTTTTTGTGAATAAAGTCTCTTTTTGAAATTGATATAAATATTTTTTCGAGGGGGACCAAGCATCTTGAGGTTGTGGAGGCATTGCCCTTGTCCCTAATCTTTCTTAAATAAACGCTAGACAAGTTCGATACTCCCCGGGTACAGACATCAAACAGTCATCAACAGGGAGGAGATGGTGGGATGGTCACGGGGGGTCAGTGTTGCCTCACCCCACCCGGGTTCGATTCCAGCCTCGGGCGAGTGTCTGTGTGGAGTTGGCACATTCCCCCCGTGTCGGCCTCCGGGTGCTCCAGTTCCCACCCACTGTCCAAAGATGTGCAGGCTAGTTGGGTTAGTCAGAGAAAATGAAGGGATCCGGGGATAGAGGGGGAATGGGATGCTCTGCTGAGGGTCAGTGTGAACCTGATAGGCCGAATGACCTGCTTCCACATCTTAGGGATTGTATGGTCAATCCAGAGACTCAAATACTGTTCTGGGCCCTGGGCTCCAATCTTGGAGGTGACTGTGGGTCATCGCAGTGAGAACAGGTTTGGGGATGAACACGATCCAAGGGGGCAACAGGTTTGCTTTCTGAGGTGTTGAAGGCATGAATGTTCCGTCGAGGTGCTTTGGGGATAAACATACTGAGGGGATGGTTTCTAAGGTATCGAGGGAGCACTATCTGTCAGTACAGGGTGCAGATGGTCGAAAGGTACAGATACACTTCATAGAACATAGAACATAGGACATCGAACAGTACAGCCCTTGATGCTGTGCCGACCATCGATCCTCATGTTAGGTAAACCTAATGTATGACCCCTCAAATTTCTATGACCATATGCTTGTCCAGCAGTCACTTAAATATCCCCAATGAACTCGCTTCCACAACTGCTGCTTGCATCGCATTCCATGCTCTCGCAACTCTCTGCTTAAAGAACCCGCCTCTGACATCCCCTCTATACTTTCGTCCAAACAGCTTAAAACTATGACCTCTCGTTTTAACAATTTCTGCCCTGGGAAAAAAGCGTCTGGCTATCAACTCTATCTATGCCTCTCCTTATCTTGTATCCCTCAATTAGGTCCCCTGTCTTCCTTCTTTTTTCCACTGAAAGAAGTCCGAGCTCAGTCAATCTCTCTTTGTTAGATAAGCCCTCCATTCCAGGCAGCATCCTGGTAAACCTCCTCTGAACCCTTTCCAAAGCATCCACATCTTTCCAATAATAGGGCGACCAGAACTGGACACAGTATTCCAAGTGCGTTCTAACCAAAGTTTTATAGAGCTGCATCAAGATCTCACGGATCTTAAACACAATCCTCCTGTTAATGAAAGCCAAAACACCATATGCTTTCATAACAACCCTGTACACTTGGGTAGCCATTTTAAGGGATCTATGTACCTGCACACCAAGATCCCTCTGTTCCTCCACACTGCCAAGAATCCTGTCTTTAATCCTGTACTCAGTTTTCAAATTTGACCTTCGAAAATGCATCACCTCGCATTTATCCAGGTTGAACTCCATCTGCCACCTCTCAGCCCATCTCTGCAACCTGTCAACGTCCCGCTGCAGCCAACAACAGCCTCTATACTGTCAACGACACCTCCAACCTTTGTGTTTTCTGCAAACATGCTGACCCATCCTTCAATCCCCTCATCCAAGTCATTAATAAAAATTACAAACAGTAGAGGCCAAGGACAGAGCCCTGTGGCCACCAGTCTCCACTGACTTCCAGGCAGAATATTTTCCTTCTACTACCACTCGCTGTCTTCTGTTGGCCAGCCAATTCTGTATCCAGACAGCTAAGTTTCCCAGTATCCCATTCCTCCTGACCTTCTGAATGAACCTACCATGGGGAACATTATCAAATGCCTTACTGAAGTCCATATACACCACATCCACAGCTCGACCCTCATCAACTTGCCTAGTAACATCCTCGAAGCACTCAGTAAGGTTTGTGAGGCATGGCCTGCCCCTCACAAAGCCGTGTTGATTGCATTAAATCAAGTCATGCTCTTCCAGATGCTCATAAAGCCTGTCCCTCAGAATCCTTTCTCACTCCTTACAGACGACAGACGTGAGAATGTCTGGTCTGTAATTGCTGGGGATTTCCCTATTTCCTTTCTTGAAGAGAGGAATGTTATTTGCATCCCTCCAGTCCTCAGGTATGACTCCAATGGAGAGCGAGGATGTAAGGATCTTCGCAAGCAGCGAAGCAATCACATTTCTCACTTCCCAAAGCAGCCGAGGACAAATCTCGTCTGGCCCTGGTGACTTGTCAATCTTAATGTTTGTTAAAATGTTCAGCACATCAGCTTCCTCAATCTCTATCCATCCCAGCATGCATACCTGCTCCTCAATAGTTTCATTCACTACAAGGTCCTTTTCTTTAGTAACGACAGAAGCAAAAAACTCATTTGGGGGGTTCCCCTGCTATCCTTGAGCGGCCCTACTCTTTCTTTGATCATTGTCTTACTCCTCACATCCGTGTAAAATGTCTTTGGATTCTCCCAAATCCTTCCTGTCAAGCCATTTTCGCGCCCCCTCCTGGCTCTCCTCAGGCCATTTTTGAGCTCCTTCCTCGCCTGCCTGTAATCCTCTAGAGCTGAGCAAGACCCTTCCTTCCTCCACCTCACGTAAGCTGCCTTCTTTCTTTCGAAAAGAAGCTCCTCCGCTCTCTTCATCCAAGATTCCTTTATCTTGCCCCTTCTTGCCTGTCTCAGAGGAACACATTTGCGCATCACTCGCAACAACTGTTCCTTAAACCATCTCCACATGTTTATAGTGGCCTTTCCATGGAATAATTGCTCCCAGTCCATGGTTCTCAACTCACGTCTGATAGTATCATAGTTTCCTTTTCCCCAATTAAATATCCTCCCATTGTGCCAGCTTCTCTCCTTCTCCATAGCTATATAGAATGTGAGGCAGTTGTGATCACTATCACCAAAATGCTCTCCCACCGCAAGATCTGACACCTGCCCTGGCTCATTGCCGAACACCAAAATCAAAATGGCCTTTCCCCTCGTCGGCCGCTTCAAGGTGCTGAGTTAGGAAACCCTCCTGAACACACCTTACAAAACCATCTGCTCGAAGGAGGTTCCAATCAATACTGGGAAAGTTAAAGTCACCCATTACAACAACCCTATTACATTCACTCTTTACCAAAATCTGCTGATCTATGCTTTCTTCAATCTCCCTGCTGCTATTGGGTGGTGGTGTGGGGGGGGGGGGGGGGTGCGGATCTGTAGTAAACCCCTAATGAGGTGACTGCTCCCTTACTGTTTCTAATTTCCACCCATACAGACTCAGTAGGCAGACCGTCCTCGACAATGATAACTTCTGTAGCTGTGATACCCTCTCTGATTTCCTTTCTGAATTCATTGAATGTGGTGTCCCTCAAGGGTTGGCCAGCACGGTGGCTCAATGGTGAGCACTGCTGCCTCGCAGCATCTGAGACCCAGGTTCGATTCCAGCCTTGGGCGATTGTGGAGTTTGCACTTTCTCCCAGTGTCTGCGTGGGTTTCCTCCGGGTGCTCCGGTTTCTTCCCACAGTCCAAAGATGTGCAGGTCAGGTGAAATGGCCATGCTAAAGTGCCTGTAGTGTTAGGTGCATCAATCAGTGGTAAAAATAGGGGAATGGGTCTGGATGGTTTCCTCTTCGGAGGGTCGGTGTGGACTTGTTGGGCCGAAGGGACTGTTTCCACACTGTCGGGAATCTAAGGATCTATCCTTGGACTCTCCTTTTTCTCACCGACATACTGCCAGGAGGTGACATTGTCCAAAAGCACTGTGTTCGGTTTCACATGTACACTGACACTGCCCAGCTCTCCCTCCCCATCATCCCTCTCCATTACTCCACTGTGACTCAGTTATCAAACTGCTTACCACGTTCCCACTACTCGATTAGCTGCAGTTTTCTCCAATGAAACATTGTAATGGTAAGAACCATTGCCTTCAGTTGCTATTACAAATTCCTTCCACTTACTGCTGAGCCCCTCCCTCCCACTGGGAAATATCTGAGGTACACTACATTCTTCACAATATTGCTATTATATCTGACCCCAAGGTGACCTTCTGATCAGACATCCACACAATCACAAACACCAGGAATTCCATTCTGTTAAACGTTCCTTGTCTCCCCCTCACCCCAGCTCCATTGCTACAGAAACCCCTGACCCGTGTCGGTGTTGCCTTAAACTTGACAATTCTGAAGCCGAACCCTTGATTCCGTTACTGACCCAGAATCTGCTGCTTTCTGTGTTTCCTGCACAATTACCCCCTGGTCCCTTTGTGGTGCAGCTTTCTACAGTTTCCACCATTTAAATAGCACTCCGTTCTTTTATTATCCCCACCAAAATGACCAACTTCCCATTTTCCCAAATTATACTCCATCTGGCAACTTGTTGCCCCCTTCTCCTGTGCATTTCTCTCACTTCACAATCCTCTTAGACCTTTACAGTTATGCCTTTTCTGACAGATATCCCCACCACCCCCCAATTCTTCTAACCGTTTACTGGGAATCCTGGGCAGTGGGAAGCGTGCAGTGTTGCTCTGTTTTTCGTGAGACTCTATGGGATGACTGGGAGCAGCTTGCTGTCCATTGGTCAGTATGGAGACAACTTGCCCATCGAGCTGCATGAGCCTTTCACCCCCCATGTCTTATTGATGAGGCACAGAGGCAACACGGAAGGAAAGAAAAGGAAGGAAATCCTGCTCTCCACATCTCACTGACTCTTGGATCATTCTGTCCCATCTATGAAAGATCTGCCCTGTTCAGTCACATGAAGTCCCAAGGTGGAAACTCCTAGAAACCCACATAGATTTCCCCCTGAACTAACTGCTGACCTCCACAAGGGATAATGTGTCCAGTCATCCTGGGCCAGGAGGAGGGGACGGTGTGAGTTTCTAACCTGAACTGACAGTGACATATTTTATAACTTGTATTACAGGATACTACAGGTGGACATTCAGATGGTAATCTCGGTAACTGGAACGCCAAATTCTGACAGAATTACTCAATTCATCAGGACCTGGATATTCACATTGTGCGTGAACATTGTGTTCCAGCTCAATCCCATTTACTGCATAAAAGTTCTCCTTTAAATCATCCCATTCTCTCAATAGTTCTCCCCACACCTTCAATGTGTCCTGTAATCCTTGTATAATGAGCTGATGGGTGTAAGGTTTATTATTATAACGGGTAACTTTTGTAAACCCCTCTGTCACAGCTCCCCAAATTTCCTTTGCTACAAGGAGAGCAATCTCAGTTTCTCCAAACCCCTGATTCCCCAATGTTTGTTTGCTCTCCATAAGGTACACAGCAGAGTTGTGTTGGAACAGTGTCCACTCACCAACATCAGTGCACACCCCCCCAGCAATGTTAAAGAACGTGAACATCCTCCAGGAAAAAGCACTGTGTCTGAGTGGTGTTCCATCCACCACCTTCAGCATTCCCTCTCCCCACCCTCGAGGTACAGTGACATCACTGTGTAGAGGCAAAGTCAGTAATGTCCTACCAGACCATAGGGCTGCTCTCTCATTAGGGAGAGATGACTGGTGGTGGTTTAACCTGAAGGTTACCCCAGCCCAAGCAAGGGGAGAGGTTGGGAAGGAGAGTCCATCTATTGTAGATCGATATTATCTACCCAATGTATCAGCAACAACTATATCAGACCAATGAATAATGTAAAAGAATATCCAAAACATGCTACTACTACCATCCCCCATTCCTTGAACCATCCTGGTAAATCCCCTGTGCCCACTCTCAGGGACCCTGAGAGTGGCCGATCTCTGGTTTGCACAGACCCAGCTGCTCTTTGTTCCTGTGAGTGATTCCATCATCGAGCAACAGTTGCACTAAACCTCACTGTCTGGAAGGGTGGGAGACAAGGAATTCCCAATAGCATTTAAGGCATATTTAGGTGCACACTTGTGATACCAAGACAGATGGTGCGAATGACAGTGTATTGGAAAATGGATCAGGATAGTTTGGTGATAGTTTTCTTTAGTGGCACAACTCAATGGCCCACAGAGCTTTTTTTCTGTGCTGTAAACCTCGAGACACTTAATATAGGAATATGACAGGCCACCTTTGAAACCAGGTCAGAAAAAATGATAGTAGAATAGATGACACATGATTGGTCAATGTGTTTGGGAGGAAAGTGAGATGGAGAGGTTTAGGAGGAAATTCTGGAGCTCGATGCACGAATCTGAAAGGGCCATCATCAAGTGAGAAATGAAAATGGGGTATCTTCAAGGCTGGAATCAAAGAAAGGCACATATAGCACAGCTTTGAGAGACTGGAGGGGTTAGAGTTAGGGAGGGGTCTGATGCTGAGGGCGGTGAGTGGACGGTGGTGAGTGTCAGGCTGTGGGACAATGTGTGGGCAGCGTTGAGGTTCAGGCTGGGAGCGATGTTCGACAATGCTGAGGGTCAGGCTGGGGGTGTTGTGTGAGCAGTAGTGAGGGACAGTCTGGGGGTGGTGAGTGGACGGCGGTGAGTGTCAGGTTGTAGGGCAATGTGTGGGTGGCAGTAAGGCTCAGGCTGGAGGCGGAATGTGGTTAGCAGTGAGTGTCAGCCTGGGAGCGGTATTGGACGATGATAAGGGTCAGGCTGGGATTGGTATGTGGGTGGCAGTGAGGGTCAGGCTGGGGGCGGTGTGTGGGTGGCAGTGAGGGTGAGGCTGGGGGCGGTGTGTGGGAGGCAGTGAGGGTCAGGCTGGGGACAGTGTGTGCGCGGGCAATCATCCTGTGTGCCTCTGCAGTCTCCTGAATGGGGAGCAGACTTTGAAAACTCAGAGCCCCAGAGGAAAGGCATTTAATCAATTCACCGAATAATTGATTATCCAAATGAATTAGTGCCCACCCAACTCGTTCACATAATTGAGGTTCTTCTGTCGGTGCGAACATGAATAGGAAGGGTTTAGAGGGATATGGGCCAGATGCTGGCAGGTGGGACTAGAATGGGATGGGATACCATGGACGGGTTGGACCGAAGGGTCTATTTCTGTGCTGTATATCTCTGTGACTCTATGACCTTCCAGCCAATTTTGTATCCAAATCTCCCCATCTCCTTGTATTCTATGGTGATGGACTTTTATACCCGTGTGTTATGTGGAACCTTGCTGACCGTCTTTCTGAAGTCCAAGTTAGTGATTTCCATGCACAAAACCATGCTGACTATCCCTAATCATTCTTGTCTTTCCAATTACATGTACATCCTGCCCCTCATAAGCCCTTCCAACAACTTGCCTTCTACTGACTACAGCCTCACCGGTCTGTAGTTTGCTGGCTTTTCCTGACCGCCTTTCTCAAATAATGGGACCAGTCTTTCAGCAACTAGTCCAGAACCAGAGGGCATAGGTTTAGGGTGACAGGGTAAAGATATAAAAGAGACTGAAGGGGCAACTGTTTCACACAGAGGGTGGTACATGCATGGAATGAGCTGTCAGAGGAAGTGGTAGAGGCAGGTACAATTGCAACATTTAAGAGGCATTTGGATGGATGTATGAATAGGAAGGGTTTGGAGGGATATGGACTGGGTGCTGGCGGGTGGGACTAGATTGGGTTGGGATATCTGGTCAGCATGGATGGGTTGGATGGAAGGGTCTGTTTCCATGTTGTACATCTCAATGACTCTGACTCTAAATGGCCAGTTTCCACACCACAGTGATTCTACGGGAAACCCAATTGGACAGGTACCTAATAGGAAAGGTTTGGATACGTGTGGACCAAGGGGAGGCAGGTGAGATTACCTCAGTTTGGAATTATGATTGACATGGATTGATTGGATCACAGGGTCTGTTTCCATGCTACATAACATTACGACTCCAATTCTTGCTATCTCTGCATCCCTCCCTCTTCACATCTCTCCCTATCTCTGTCACCTCACCCAGCCTCACAACTCTTCCTTATCTTCCAAGTTTGTGAGAAGATTTGTAGCTCGGGTGATCGTTGTTGTGGTTCTGTTCGCCGAGCTGGGAATTTGTGTTGCAGATGTTTTGTCCCCTGTCTAGGTGACATCCTCAGGGCTTGGGAGCTTCCTGTGAAGCCCTTCTGTGATGTTTCCTCCGACATTTATAGTGGTTCAGGAACTGACAACCGGAAGCGGCAGAGACAGGCCACTATAAATGCCGGAGGAAAAATCACAGAAGCGCTTCACAGGAGGCTCCCAAGCACTGAGGATGTCACCTAAACAGGGGACGAAATGTCTGCAAGACAAATTTCCAGCTCGGCGAACATCTTCCTTATCTCTAATAATTCATCTCCAGCCTCAGACCCCTCCCTAACTCTAATCCCCTCCAGTCTCTGAAAGTTGTGCTATATGTGCCTTTCTTTGATTCCAACCTTGAGGATACCCCATTTTTATTTCTCACTTGATGATGGCTCTTTCAGATTCCTGCATCGAGCTCCAGAATTTCCTCCTAAACCGCTCCATCTTACTTTCCTCCCAACCACATTGACCAATCATGTGTCATCTATTCTCCTATCATTTTTTCTGACCTGGTTTCAAAGGTGGCCTGTCATATTCCTATATTAAGTGTCTCGAGGTTTACAGCACAGAAAAAAGCTCTGTGGGCTATTGAGTCTGTGCCAGTAAAGAAAACTATCACCAAACTATCCTGATCCATTTTCCAATACACTGTCATTCGCACCATCTGTCTTGGTATCACAAGTGTGCACCTAAATATGCCTTAAATGCTGTTGGGAATTCTGTGTTTCCCACCCTTCCAGACAGTGAGGTTTAGTGCAACTGTTGCTCGATGATGGAATCACCCACAGGAACACAGAGCAGCTGCGTCTGTGCAAACCAGAGATCGCCCACACATTGGGAAGGATGGCAGGGTCCCTGAGATGGGGCACAGGGGATTTACCAGGATGGTTAAAGGTATGGGGGATTGTAGCAGCATGTTTTGGATATTCTTTTACATTATTCATTGGTCTGATATAGTTGTTGCTGATACATTGGGTAGATAATATCGATCTACAATAGATGGACTCTCCTTCCCAACCTCTCCCCTTGCCTGGGATGTGGTAACCTTCAGGTTAAACCACCACCAGTCATCTCTCCCTAATGAGAGAGCAGCCCTATGGTCTGGTAGGACATTACTGACTTTGCCTCTACACAGTGATGTCACTGTACCTCGAGGGTGGAGAGAGGGAATGCTGAAGGTGGTGGATGGGACACCACTCAGGCACAGTGCTTTGTCCGGGAGGATGTTCTCTTTCTTTAACATTGCTGGCGGGGGGGGGGGGGGGGGGGGGGGGGGGGTGGGGCACTGATGAAGGTGAGTGGACACTGTTCCACCACAACTCTGATGTGTATCTTATAGAGAGCAAACAGACATTGGGGAATCAGGGGTTTGGAGAAACTGAGATTGCTCTCCTTCTGGCAAAAGAAATTTGGGGAGCTGTGACAGAGGGGTTTACAAAAGTTACCCGTTATAATAATAAACCTGACACCCATCAGCTCATTATACAAGGATTACAGGACACATTGAAGG